>NC_134433.1:1216250-1520312 GCF_030867145.1 Opisthocomus hoazin
CTGTGCCTCTGTATGAGCAGTGCCATGGGCAGATGAGGCTGAGCAACAGCTTTCCAGGCTGGCTCTTTCTGGCTGCCAGCTATCTGCAGACGTTCGCATTTTTGTAGTAGGGCTGAGAAATGAACCTGTCAGTGACTATCCCCGTTCCCAGGCTATGTTTGAAGTTTGAGGGGGCAAGACAAGGAAGCAGCCCCAGTCTCTGTGCCTCTGTGCGAGCAGTGCCATGGGCAGATGAGGCTGAGAAACAGCTTTCCAGGCTAGCTCTTTCTGGCTGCGAGCTATCTGCAGACGTTCGCAATATCAGAGCAGGGCTGCCTGAAGCGTCCGACACGAACACCCAAATGTACGTTTGAAGATTGAGGTGGCGAGACAAGCAAGCAGCCCCAGTCTCTGTGAATCTGTGCGAGCAGTGCCATGGGCAGATGAGGCTGAGCAACAGCTTTCCAGGCTAGCTCTTTCTGCCTGCGAGTTATCTGCAGACGTTCACATTTCTGGAGTAGGGCTGAGAAATGAACCTGTCAGTGACTATGCCCGTTCCCAGGCTTTGTTTGACGTTTGAGGGGGCAAGACAAGCAAGCAGCCCCAGTCTCTGTGCCTCTGTGCAAGCAGTGCCATGGGCAGATGGGGCTGAGCAACAGCTTTCCAGGCTAGCTCTTTCTGCCTGCGAGCTATCTGCAGGCGTTCTAATTTTCGGAGCAGGGCTGCCGGAGATAAACCTGCACAGGCCACATAAGATACCTTTTCAAGTTTGAGGGAGCAAGACAAGAAAGAAGCCTTAGTCTCCCTGCCTCTGTGTGAGCAGTGCCATGGGCAGATGAGGCTGAGCAACAGCTTTCCAGGCTAGCTCTTTCTGGCTGCGAGATATCTGCAGACGTTCGCATTTTTGGAGCAGTTCTGTCGGACACGCCTGGCACGGACTCCCAAAGATACATTTGAATTTTGAGGTGGCAAGACAAGCAAGCAGCCCCAGTCTCTGTGCCTCTGTATGAGCAGTGCCATGGGCAGATGAGGCTGAGCAACAGCTTTCCAGGCTGGCTCTTTCTGGCTATGAGCTACCTACAGACTTTCGCATTTTCAGAGCAGAGCTGCTGGAGGCACCTGACACGAACAACCAAAGGTACGTTTGAAGTGTGAGGTGGCGAGACAAGCAAGCAGTCCCAGTCTCTGTGCCTCTGTGCGAGCAGTGCCATGGGCAGATGAGGCTGAGCAACAGCTTTACAGGCTAACTCTTTCTGGCTGTTAGCTATCTGCAGACGTTCGCATTTTCGGAGCAGGGCTTCCATATGTCCCCTGCTAGGACTCCCAAAATTACCTTTGAAGTTTGAGGTGGAAAGACAAGCAAGCAGCCCCAGTCTCTGTGCCTCTGTGCGAGCAGTGCCATGGGCAGATTAGGCTGAGCAACAGCTTTCCACGCTAGCTCTTTCTGCCTGCGACTTATCTGCAGACGTTCACATTTCTGGAGTAGGAGTGAGAAATGAACATGTCAGTGACTATCCCCGTTCCCAGGCTATGTTTGACGTTTGAGGGGGCAAGACAAGCAAGCAGCCCCAGTCTCTGTGCCTCTGTGCAAGCAGTGCCATGGGCAGATGAGGCTGAGCAACAGCTTTCCAGGCTAGCTCTTTCTGCCTGCGAGCTATCTGCAGACGTTTGCATTCTGGGAGCAGGGTTTCCGGAGGTACCCTACTAGGACTCCCAAAGCTACGTTTGAAGTTTTAGGTGGCAAGACAAGCAAGCAGCCCCAGTCTCTGTGCCTCTGTGCGAGCACTGCCATGGGCAGATGAGGCTGAGCAACAGCTTTCCAGGCTAGCTCTTTCTGGCTGCGAGCTATCTGCAGACGTTCGATTTTGGGAGCAGGGCTGCCGGATTTCCCCTGCTAGGAATCCCAAATTTACGTTTGAAGTTTTAGGTGGCAAGACAAGCAAACAACCCCAGACTCTGTGCCTCTGTGCGAGCAGTGCCATGGGCAGATGAGGCTGAGCAACAGCTTTCCAGGCTAGCTCTTTCTGGCTGCGAGCTATCTGCAGATATTCGCATTTTCAGAGCAGGGCTGCAGGAGGCGCCCTGCACGGACCGCCTAAGCTACGTTTGAAGTTTGAGGTGGTAAGACAAGCAAGCAGCCCCAGTCTCTGTGCCTCTGTGCGAGCAGTGCCATGTGCAGATGAGGCTGAGCAACAGCTTTCCAGGCTAGCTCTTTCTGGCTGAGAGCAATCTGCAGACGTTCACATTTTCAGAGCAGGGATGCCGGAGGCGCCCGACACAGACACCCAAATGTACGTTTGAAATTTGAGGGGTCAAGACAAGCAAGTAGCTCCAGTCTCTGTGCCTCTGTGCGAGCAGTGCCATGGGCAGATGAGGCTGAGCAACAGCTTTCCAGGCTAGCTCTTTCTGGCTGCGAGATATCTGCAGACGTTCGCATTTTTGGAGCAGTTCTGTCGGACACGCCTGGCACGGACTCCCAAAGATACATTTGAATTTTGAGGTGGCAAGACAAGCAAGCAGCCCCAGTCTCTGTGCCTCTGTATGAGCAGTGCCATGGGCAGATGAGGCTGAGCAACAGCTTCCCAGGCTATCTTTTTCTGGCTGCGAGCTATCTGCAGACGTTCGCATTTTCAGAGCAGGGCTGCCGGAGGCGCCTGACACGGACGCCCAAAGGTACGTTTGAAGTTTGAGAGGGCAAGACAATCAAGCACCCCCAGTCTCTGTGCCTCTGTATGAGCAGTGCCATGGGCAGATGAGGCTGAGCAACAGCTTTCCAGTCTAGCTCTTTCTGGCTGCGAGCTATCTGCAGACGTTCGCATTTTTGGAGCAGGGCTTCCGGAGGTACCCTGCTAGGACTCCCAAAGCTACATTTGAAGTTTTAGGTGGCAAGACAAGCAAGCAGCCCCAGTCTCTGTGCCTCTGTGCGAGCAGTGCCATGGGCAGATGAGGCTGAGCAACAGCTTTCCAGACTAGCTCTTTCTGCCTGCGAGCTATCTGCAGATGTTCGCATTTTCAGAGCAGGGCTGCCGGAGGCGCCCTGCACGGACCGCCTAAGCTACGTTTGAAGTTTGAGGTGGTAAGACAAGCAAGCAGCCCCAGTCTCTGTGCCTCTGTGCGAGGAGAGCCATGTGCAGATGAGGCTGAGCAACAGCTTTCCAGGCTAGCTCTTTCTGGCTGCGAGCTATCTGCAGACGTTCGATTTTGGGAGCAGGGATGCCGGAGGCGCCCGACACAGACACCCAAATGTACGTTTGAAATTTGAGGGGTCAAGACAAGCAAGTAGCTCCAGTCTCTGTGCCTCTGTGCGAGCAGTGCCATGGGCAGATGAGGCTGAGCAACAGCTTTCCAGGCTAGCTCTTTCTGCCTGCGAGCTATCTGCAGACGTTCGCATTTTTGGAGCAGTTCTGTCGGACACGCCTGGCACGGACTCCCAAAGATACATTTGAATTTTGAGGTGGCAAGACAAGCAAGCAGCCCCAGTCTCTGTGCCTCTGTATGAGCAGTGCCATGGGCAGATGAGGCTGAGCAACAGCTTCCCAGGCTATCTTTTTCTGGCTGCGAGCTATCTGCAGACGTTCGCATTTTCAGAGCAGGGCTGCCGGAGGCGCCTGACACGGACGCCCAAAGGTACGTTTGAAGTTTGAGAGGGCAAGACAATCAAGCACCCCCAGTCTCTGTGCCTCTGTATGAGCAGTGCCATGGGCAGATGAGGCTGAGCAACAGCTTTCCAGGCTGGCTCTTTCTGGCTGCGAGCTACCTACAGACTTTCGCATTTTCAGAGCAGAGCTGCTGGAGGCACCTGACACGGACACCCAAAGGTACGTTTGAAGTGTGAGGTGGCGAGACAAGCAAGCAGTCCCAGTCTCTGTGCCTCTGTGCGAGCAGTGCCATGGGCAGATGAGGCTGAGCAACAGCTTTACAGGCTAACTCTTTCTGGCTGTGAGCTATCTGCAGACGTTCGCATTTTCGGAGCAGGGCTTCCATATGTCCCCTGCTAGGACTCCCAAAATTACCTTTGAAGTTTGAGGTGGAAAGACAAGCAAGCAGCCCCAGTCTCTGTGCCTCTGTGCCAGCAGTGCCATGGGCAGATGAGTCTGAGCAACAGCTTTCCAGGCTAGCTCTTTCTGGCTGCAATCTATCTGCAGACGTTAGCATTTTGGGAGCAGGGCTGCCAGAAGCCCCCTGCATGGACACCCAAATATACGTTAGAAGTGTGAGGGGGCAAGACAAGCAAGCAGCCCCAGTCTCTGTGCCTCTGTGCGAGCAGTGCCATGGGCAGATGGGGCTGAGCAACAGCTTTCCAGGCTAGCTCTTTCTGCCTGCGAGCTATCTGCAGACGTTCTCATTTTCAGAGCAGGGCTGCCGGAGATCCCCTGCACAGGCCACATAAGATACGTTTTAACTTTGAGGGAGCAAGACAAGAAAGAAGCCTTAGTCTCCCTGTCTCTGTGCGAGCAGTGCCATGGGTAGATGAGGCTGAGCAACAGCTTTCCAGGCTAGCTCTTTCTGGCTGCGAGATTTCTGCAGACGTTCGCATTTTTGGAGCTGTTGTTTCGGACACGCCTGGCACGGACTCCCAAAGATACATTTGAATTTTGAGGTGGCAAGACAAGCAAGCAGCCCCAGTCTCTGTGCCTCTGTGCGAGCAGTGCCATGGGCAGATGAAGCTGAGCAACAGCTTTCCAGGCTAGCTCTTTCTGGCTGCGAGCTATCTGCTGACGTTCGCATTTTCAGAGCAGGACTGGTGGAGGCTCCCGGCATGAACCACCTAAGATAGATTTGAAGTTTGATGGAACAAGACAAGCAAGCAGCCCCAGTCTTAGTGCCTCTGTGCGAGCAGTGCCATGGGCAGATGAGGCTGAGCAACAGCTTTCCATGATATCTCTTTCTGGCTGTGAGCTATCTGCAGACGTTTGCATTTTGGGAGCAGGGCTTACGGATGTCCCCTGCTAGGACTCCCAAAACTACGTTTGAAGTTTCAGGTCGCAAGACAAGCAAGCAGCCCCAGTCTCTGTGCCTCTGTACGAGCAGTGCCATGGGCAGATGAGGCTGAGCAACAGCTTTCCAGGCTATCTTTTTCTGGCTGCGTTCTATCTGCAGACGTTCGCATTTTCAGAGCAGGGCTGCCGGAGGCGCCCGACACGGACGCCCAAAGGTACGTTTGAAGTTTGAGAGGGCAAGACAATCAAGCACCCCCAGTCTCTGTGCCTCTGTGTGAGCAGTGCCATGGGCAGATGAGGCTGAGCAACAGCTTTCCAGGCTGGCTCTTTCTGGCTGAGAGCTATCTGCAGACGTTCGCATTTTTGGAGTAGGGCTGAGAAATGAACCTGTCAGTGACTATCCCCGTTCCCAGGATATGTTTGAAGTTTGAGGGGGCAAGACAAGGAAGCAGCCCCAGTCTCTGTGCCTCTGTGCGAGCAGTGCCATGGGCAGATGAGGCTGAGAAACAGCTTTCCAGGCTAGCTCTTTCTGGCTGCGAGCTATCTGCAGACGTTCGCAATATCAGAGCAGGGCTGCCTGAAGCGTCCGACACGGACACCCAAAGCTTCGTTTGAAGTTTCAGGTGGCAAGACAAGCAAGCAGCCCCAGTCTCTGTGCCTCTGTATGAGCAGTGCCATGGGCAGATGAGGCTGAGCAACAGCTTCCCAGGCTATCTTTTTCTGGCTGCGAGCTATCTGCAGACGTTCGCATTTTCAGAGCAGGGCTACCGGAGGCGCCCGACACGGACGCCCAAAGGTACTTTTGAAGTTTGAGAGGGCAAGACAAGCAAGCAGCCCCAGTCTCTGTGCCTCTGTGCAAGCAGTGCCATGTGCAGATGAGGCTGAGAAACAGCTTTCCAGGCTAGCTCTTTCTGCCTGTGAGCTATCTGCAGACGTTCGCCTTTTCAGAGCAGGTATGCCGGAGGCGCCTGGCAAGGAAAACATAAGCTACGTTTGATGTTTGAGTTGGTAAGACAAGCAAGCAGCCCCAGTCTCTGTGCCTCTGTGCGAGCAGTGCCATGGGCAGATGAGGCTGAGCAACAGCATTCCAGGCTAGCTCTTTCTGCCTCCAAACTATCTGCAGACGTTCGCATTTTTGGAGTAGGGCTGAGAAAGGAACCTGGCAGTGACTATCCCCGTTCCCAGGCTATGTTTGACGTTTGAGGTGGAAAGACAAGCAAGCAGCCCCAGCGTCTGTGCCTCTGTGTAAGCAGTGCAATGTGCAGATGAGTCTGAGCAACAGCTTTCCAGGCTAGCTCTTTCTGGCAGCGAGCTATCTGCAGAAGTTCGCATTTTCAGAGCAGAGCTGTCGGAAGCGCCCGACACGGACACTCAAAGGCACGTTTGAAGTTTGAGTGGGCAAGACAAGCAAGCAGCCCCAGTCTCTGCGCCTCTGTGCGAGCAGTGCCATGGGCAGATGAGGCTGAGAAACAGCTTTCCAGGCTATCCCTTTCTGGCTGTGAGCTATCTGCAGACGTTCGCATTTTGGGAGCAGGGCTTCCGGAGGTCCCCTGCTAGGATGCCCAAAGTTACGTTTGAAGTTTTAGGGGACAAGACAAGGAAGCAGCCCCAGTCTCTGTGCCTCTGTGCGAGCAGTGCCATGGGCAGATGAGGCTGAGCAACAGCTTTCCAGGCTAGCACTTTCTGCCTGCGAGCTATCTGCAGACGTTCGCATTTTCATAGCAGGGATACCGGAGGCGCCCGGCACGGACAACCTAAGCTACGTTTGAAGTTTGAGGTGGCAAGACAAGCAAGCAGCCGCAGTCTCTGTGCCTCTGTGCGAGCAGTGCCATGGGCAGATGAGGCTGAGCAACAGCTTTCCAGGCTAGCTCTTTCTGGCTGCCAGCTATCTGCAGACGTTCACACTTTGGGAGCAGGGCTACCAGAAGCGCCCTGCACGGACACCCAAATGTAGGTTTGAAGTTTGAGGGGGCAAGACAAGCAAGCAGCCCCAGTCTCTGTGCCTCTGTGCGAGCAGTGCCATGGGCAGATGAGGCTGAGCAACAGCTTTCCAGGCTAGCTCTTTCTGCCTGCGAGTTATCCGCAGACGTTTGCATTTTCAGAGCAGGCCTGGCAGAGACCCCGTGCACGGACCACCTAAGCTACGTTTGATGTTTGAAGGGTCAAGACAAGCAAGCACCCCCAGCATCTGTGCCTCTGTGCGAGCAGTGCATGTGAAGAAGAGGCTGAGCAACAGCTTTCCAGGCTAGCTCTTTCTCGCTGCGAGCTATCTGCAGACGTTCACATTTTCAGAGCCTCGCTGCCGGAGGCCTTCTGCACGGACCCCCAAAGGTACGTTTGAAGCTTCAGGGGACAAGACAAGCAAGCAGCCCCATTCTCTGTGCCTCTGTGCCAGCAGTGCCATGGGCAGATGAGTCTGAGCAACAGCTTTCCAGGCTAGCTCTTTCTGGCTGCAATCTATCTGCAGACGTTCGCATTTTGGGAGCAGGGCTGCCAGAAGCCCCCTGCATGGACACCCAAATATACGTTAGAAGTGTGAGGGGGCAAGACAAGCAAGCAGCCCCAGTCTCTGTGCCTCTGTGCGAGCAGTGCCACGGGCAGATGAGGCTGAGCAACAGCTTTCCAGGCTAGCTCTTTCTGCCTGCGAGCTATCTGCAGACGTTCTCATTTTCAGAGCAGGGCTGCCGGAGGCCCCCTGCACGGACCCCTTATGCTACGTTTTAAGTTTAAGGTGGTAAGACAAGCAAGCAGCCCCAGACTCTGTGCCTCTGTGTGAGCAGTGCCATGGGCAGATGAGGCTGAGCAACAGCTTTCCAGGCTAGCTCTTTCAGGCTGCGAGCTTTATGGAGACGTTCGCATTTTCGGAGCAGGGCTGCCGGAGATCCCCTGCACAGGTCACATAAGATACGTTTTAACTTTGAGGGAGCAAGACAAGAAAGAAGCCTTTAGGCTCCCTGCCTCTGTGCGAGCAGTGCCATGGGCAGATGAGGCTGAGCAACAGCTTTCCAGACTAGCTCTTTATGGCTGCGAGCTATCTGCAGATGTTCGCATTTTCAGAGCAGGGCTGCCGGAGGCGCCCTGCACGGACCGCCTAAGCTACGTTTGAAGTTTGAGGTGGTAAGACAAGCAAGCAGCCCCAGTCTCTGTGCCTCTGTGCGAGGAGAGCCATGGGCAGATGAGGCTGAGCAACAGCTTTCCAGGCTAGCTCTTTCTGCCTGCGAGCTATCTGCAGACGTTCGCATTTTCGGAGTAGGGCTGAGAAATGAACCTGGCAGTGACTATCCCCGTTCCCAGGCTACGTTTGAAGTTTGTGGTGGTAAGACAAACAAGCAGCCGCAGTCTCTGTGCCTCTGTGCGAGCAGTGCCACGGGCAGATGAGGCTGAGCAACAGCTTTCCATGATATCTCTTTCTGGCTGTGAGCTATCTGCAGACGTTCGCATTTTGGGAGCAGGGCTTACGGATGTCCCCTGCTAGGACTCCCAAAACTACGTTTGAAGTTTCAGGTCGCAAGACAAGCAAGCAGCCCCAGTCTCTGTGCCTCTGTACGAGCAGTGCCATGGGCAGATGAGGCTGAGCAACAGCTTTCCAGGCTGGCTCTTTCTGGCTGAGAGCTATCTGCAGACGTTCGCATTTTTGGAGTAGGGCTGAGAAATGAACCTGTCAGTGACTATCCCCGTTCCCAGGCTATGTTTGAAGTTTGAGGGGGCAAGACAAGGAAGCAGCTTCAGTCTCTGTGCCTCTGTGCGAGCAGTGCCATGGGCAGATGAGGCTGAGAAACAGCTTTCCAGGCTAGCTCTTTCTGCCTGCGAGCTATCTGCAGACGTTCGCAATATCAGAGCAGGGCTGCCTGAAGCGTCCGACACGGACACCCAAAGGTACGTTTGAAGTTTGAGGTGGCGAGACAAGCAAGCAGCCCCAGTCTCTGTGCCTCTGTGCGAGCAGTGCCATGGGCAGATTAGGCTGAGCAACAGCTTTCCAGGCTAGCTCTTTCTGCCTGCGAGTTATCTGCAGACGTTCACATTTCTGGAGTAGGGCTGAGAAATGAGCCTGTCAGTGACTATCCCCGTTCCCAGGCTATGTTTGACGTTTGAGGGGGCAAGACAAGCAAGCAGCCCCAGTCTCTGTGCCGCTGTGCAAGCAGTGCCATGTGCAGACGAGGCTGAGAAAGAGCTTTCCAGGATAGCTCTTTCTGCCTGCGAGCTATCTGCAGACGTTCTCATTTTCAGAGCAGGGCTGACGGAGGCCCCCTGCACGGACCCCTTATGGTACGTTTTAAGTTTGAGGTGGTAAGACAAGCAAGCAGCCCCAGTCTCTGTGCCTGTGTGTGAGCAGTGCCATGGGCAGATGAGGCTGAGCAACAGCTTTCCAGGCTAGCTCTTTCAGGCTGCGAGCTATCTGCAGACGTTCGCATTTTCGCAGCAGGGCTGCCGGAGATCCCCTGCACAGGCCACATAAGGTACGTTTTAATTTTGAGGAAGCAAGACAAGAAAGAAGCCTTAGTCTCCCTGCCTCTGTGCGAGCAGTGCCATGGGCAGATGAGGCTGAGCAACAGCTTTCCAGACTAGCTCTTTATGGCTGCGAGCTATCTGCAGATGTTCGCATTTTCAGAGCAGGGCTGCCGGAGGCGTCCTGCACGGACCGCCTAAGCTACGTTTGAAGTTTGAGGTGGCAAGACAAGCAAGCAGCCCCAGTCTCTCTGCCTCTGTGCGAGGAGAGCCATGGGCAGATGAGGCTGAGCAACAGCTTTCCAGGCTAGCTCTTTCTGGCTGCGAGCTATCTGCAGATGTTCGCATTTTTAGAGCAGGGATGCCGGAGGCGCCCGTCACAGACACCCAAATGTACGTTTCAAATTTGAGGGGGCAAGACAAGCAAGCAGCCCCAGTCTCTGTGCCTCTGTGCGAGCAGTGCCATGGGCAGATGAGGCTGAGCAACAGCTTTCCATGCTAGCTCTTTCTGCCTGCGAGCTATCTGCAGACGTTCGCATTTTCGGAGCAGGGCTGCCGGAGGTCCCCTGCTAGGAATCCCAAGGCTACGTTTGAAGTTTTAGGTGGCAAGACAAGGAAGCAGCCCCAGTCTCTGCGCCTGTGTGCGAGCAGTGCCATGGGCAGATGAGGCTGAGCAACAGCTTTCAAAGATAGCTCTTTCTGCCTGCGAGCTATCTGCAGACGTTCGCAATTTTAGAGTAGGGATGCCGGAGGCGCCCGTCACAGACACCCAAATGTACGTTTGAAATTTGAGGGGGCAAGACAAGCAAGAAGCCCCAGTCTCTGTGCCTCTGTGAGAGCAGTGCCATGGGTAGATGAGGCTGAGCAACAGCTTTCCAGACTAGCTCTTTCTGGCTGTGAGCTATCTGCAGACGTTCGCATTTTTGGAGCAGGGTTGCCGGAGGCTCCCTGCACGGACCCCCAAAGATATGTTTGGAGTGTTAGGTGGCAAGACAAGCAAGCAGCCCCAGTCTCTGTGCCTCTGTGCGAGCAGTGCCATGAGCAGATGAGGCTGAGCAACAACTTTCCAGGCTAGCTCTTTCTGCCTGTGAGCTATCTGCAGACATTTGCATTTTCAGAGCAGGCCTGGCAGAGACCCCGTGCACGGACCACCTAAGCTACATTTGATGTTTGAAGGGTCAAGACAAGCAAGCAGCACCAGCATCTGTGCCTCTGTGCGAGCAGTGCCATGGGCAGATGAGGCTGAGCAACAGCTTTCCAGGCTAGCTCTTTCTGGCTGCGAGCTATCTCTGACTTTCGCATTTTCAGAGCAGGACTGGTGAAGGCTCCCGGCATGAACCACCTAAGAGAGATTTGAAGTTTGATGGAACAAGACAAGCAAGCAGCCCCAGTCTCTGTGCCTCTGTGCGAGCAGTGCCATGGGCAGATGAGGCTGAGCAACAGCTTTCCAGGCTAGCTCTTTCTGCCTGCGAGCTATCTGCAGACATTTGCATTTTCAGAGCAGGCCTGGCAGAGACCCCGTGCACGGACCACCTAAGCTACATTTGATGTTTGAAGGGTCAAGACAAGCAAGCAGCACCAGCATCTGTGCCTCTGTGCGAGCAGTGCCATGGGCAGATGAGGCTGAGCAACAGCTTTCCAGGCTAGCTCTTTCTGGCTGCGAGCTATCTCTGACTTTCGCATTTTCAGAGCAGGACTTGTGAAGGCTCCCGGCATGAACCACCTAAGAGAGATTTGAAGTTTGATGGAACAAGACAAGCAAGCAGCCCCAGTCTCTGTGCCTCTGTGCGAGCAGTGCCATGGGCAGATGAGGCTGAGCAACAGCTTTCCAGGCTAGCTCTTTCTGCCTGCGAGCTATCTGCAGACATTTGCATTTTCAGAGCAGGCCTGGCAGAGACCCCGTGCACGGACCACCTAAGCTACATTTGATGTTTGAAGGGTCAAGACAAGCAAGCAGCACCAGCATCTGTGCCTCTGTGCGAGCAGTGCCACGGGCAGATGAGGCTGAGCAACAGCTTTCCAGGCTATCTTTTTCTGGCTGCGAGCTATCTGCAGACGTTCGCATTTTCAGAGCAGGGCTGCCGGAGGCGCCCGACACGGACGCCCAAATGTACGTTTGAAGTTTGAGAGGGCAAGACAATCAAGCACCCCCAGTCTCTGTGCCTCTGTGTGAGCAGTGCCATGGGCAGATGAGGCTGAGCAACAGCTTTCCAGGCTGGCTCTTTCTGGCTGAGAGCTATCTGCAGACGTTCGCATTTTTGGAGTAGGGCTGAGAAATGAACCTGTCAGTGACTATCCCCGTTCCCAGGCTATGTTTGAAGTTTGAGGGGGCAAGACAAGGAAGCAGCCCCAGTCTCTGTGCCTCTGTGCGAGCAGTGCCATGGGCAGATGAGGCTGAGAAACAGCTTTCCAGGCTAGCTCTTTCTGGCTGCGAGCTATCTGCAGACGTTCGCAATATCAGAGCAGGGCTGCCTGAAGCGTCCGACACGAACACCCAAATGTACGTTTGAAGTTTTAGGTGGCGAGACAAGCAAGCAGCCCCAGTCTCTGTGAATCTGTGCGAGCAGTGCCATGGGCAGATGAGGCTGAGCAACAGCTTTCCAGGCTAGCTCTTTCAGGCTGCGAGCTATCTGCAGACGTTCTCATTTTCGGAGCAGGGCTGCCGGAGGTCCCCTGCACAGGCCACATAAGATACGTTTTAACTTTGAGGGAGCAAGACAAGAAAGAAGCCTTAGTCTCCCTGCCTCGGTGCGAGCAGTGCCATGGGTAGATGAGGCTGAGCAACACCTTTCCAGGCTAGCACTTTCTGGCTGCGAGATATCTGTAGACGTTCGCATTTTTGGAGCAGTTCTGTCGGACACGCCTGGCACGGACTCCCAAAGATAGTTTTGAATTTTGAGGTGGCAAGACAAGCAAGCAGCCCCAGTCTCTGTGCCTCTGTGCGAGCAGTGCCATGGGCAGATGAGGCTGAGCAACAGCTTTCCAGGCTAGCTCTTTCTGGCTGCGAGCTGTCTGCAGACGTACACATTTTCATAGCCTGGCTGCCGAAGGACCCATGCACGGACCCCCAAAGGTACGTTTGAAGCTTCAGGGGACAAGACAAGCAAGCAGCCCCAGTCTCTGTGCCTCTGTGCGAGCAGTGCCATGGGCAGATGAGGCTGAGCAACAGCTTTCCAGGCTAGCTCTTTCTGGCTGCGAGCTATCTCTGACTTTCGCATTTTCAGAGCAGGACTGGTGAAGGCTCCCGGCATGAACCACCTAAGAGAGATTTGAAGTTTGATGGAACAAGACAAGCAAGCAGCCCCAGTCTTAGTGCCTCTGTGCGAGCAGTGCCATGGGCAGATGAGGCTGAGCAACAGCTTTCCATGATATCTCTTTCTGGCTGTGAGCTATCTGCAGACGTTCGCATTTTGGGAGCAGGGCTTACGGATGTCCCCTGCTAGGACTCCCAAAACTACGTTTGAAGTTTCAGGTCGCAAGACAAGCAAGCAGCCCCAGTCTCTGTGCCTCTGTACGAGCAGTGCCATGGGCAGATGAGGCTGAGCAACAGCTTCCCAGGATATCTTTTTCTGGCTGCGAGCTATCTGCAGATGTTCGCATTTTCAGAGCAGGGCTGCCGGAGGCGCCCGACACGGACGCCGAAAGGTACGTTTGAAGTTTGAGAGGGCAAGACAATCAAGCACCCCCAGTCTCTGTGCCTCTGTGTGAGCAGTGCCATGGGCAGATGAGGCTGAGCAACAGCTTTCCAGGCTGGCTCTTTCTGGCTGAGAGCTATCTGCAGACGTTCGCATTTTTGGAGTAGGGCTGAGAAATGAACCTGTCAGTGACTATCCCCGTTCCCAGGCTATGTTTGAAGTTTGAGGGGGCAAGACAAGGAAGCAGCTTCAGTCTCTGTGCCTCTGTGCGAGCAGTGCCATGGGCAGATGAGGCTGAGAAACAGCTTTCCAGGCTAGCTCTTTCTGGCTGCGAGCTATCTGCAGACGTTCGCAATATCAGAGCAGGGCTGCCTGAAGCATCCGACACGGACACCCAAAGGTACGTTTGAAGTTTGAGGTGGCGAGACAAGCAAGCAGCCCCAGTCTCTGTGTCTCTGTGCGAACAGTGCCATGGGCAGATTAGGCTGAGCAACAGCTTTCCAGGCTAGCTCTTTCTGCCTGCGAGTTATCTGCAGACGTTCACATTTCTGGAGTAGGGCTGAGAAATGAGCCTGTCAGTGACTATCCCCGTTCCCAGGCTATGTTTGACGTTTGAGGGGGCAAGACAAGCAAGCAGCCCCAGTCTCTGTGCCTCTGTGCAAGCAGTGCAATGTGCAGATGAGGCTGAGAAACAGCTTTCCAGGCTAGCTCTTTCTGCCTGCGAGCTATCTGCAGACGTTCTCATTTTCAGAGCAGGGCTGACGGAGGCCCCCTGCACGGACCCCTTATGGTACGTTTTAAGTTTGAGATGATAAGACAAGCAAGCAGCCCCAGTCTCTGTGCCTCTGTGTGAGCAGTGCCATGGGCAGATGAGACTGAGCAACAGCTTTCCAGGCTAGCTCTTTCAGGCTGCGAGCTTTATGCAGATGTTCGCATTTTCGCAACAGGGCTGCCGGAGGTCCCCTGCACGGAACCCCTCAAATTTACGTTTGAAGTCTGAGGTGGCAAGACAAGCAAGCAGCCCCAGTCTCTGTGCCTCTGTGCGAGCAGTGCCATGGGCAGATGAGGCTGAGCAACAGCTTTCCAGGCTAGCTCTTTCTGGCTGCGAGATATCTGTAGACGTTCGCATTTTTGGAGCAGTTGTGTCGGACACGCCTGGCACGGACTCCCAAAGATAGTTTTGAATTTTGAGGTGGCAAGACAAGCAAGCAGCCCCAGTCTCTGTGCCTCTGTGCGAGCAGTGCCATGGGCAGATGAGGCTGAGCAACAGCTTTCCAGGCTAGCTCTTTCTGGCTGCGAGCTGTCTGCAGACGTACACATTTTCATAGCCTGGCTGCCGAAGGACCCATGCACGGACCCCCAAAGGTACTTTTGAAGCTTCAGGGGACAAGACAAGCAAGCAGCCCCAGTCTCTGTGCCTCTGTGCGAGCAGTGCCATGGGCAGATGAGGCTGAGCAACAGCTTTCCATGATATCTCTTTCTGGCTGTGAGCTATCTGCAGACGTTCGCATTTTGGGAGCAGGGCTTACGGATGTCCCCTGCTAGGACTCCCAAAACTACTTTTGAAGTTTCAGGTCGCAAGACAAGCAAGCAGCCCCAGTCTCTGTGCCTCTGTACGAGCAGTGCCATGGGCAGATGAGGCTGAGCAACAGCTTCCCAGGATATCTTTTTCTGGCTGCGAGCTATCTGCAGATGTTCGCATTTTCAGAGCAGGGCTGCCGGAGGCGCCCGACACGGACGCCCAAAGGTACGTTTGAAGTTTGAGAGGGCAAGACAATCAAGCACCCCCAGTCTCTGTGCCTCTGTGTGAGCAGTGCCATGGGCAGATGAGGCTGAGCAACAGCTTTCCAGGCTGGCTGTTTCTGGCTGAGAGCTATCTGCAGACGTTCGCATTTTTGGAGTAGGGCTGAGAAATGAACCTGTCAGTGACTATCCCCGTTCCCAGGCTATGTTTGAAGTTTGAGGGGGCAAGACAAGGAAGCAGCTTCAGTCTCTGTGCCTCTGTGCGAGCAGTGCCATGGGCAGATGAGGCTGAGAAACAGCTTTCCAGGCTAGCTCTTTCTGGCTGCGAGCTATCTGCAGACGTTCGCAATATCAGAGCAGGGCTGCCTGAAGCATCCGACACGGACACCCAAAGGTACGTTTGAAGTTTGAGGTGGCGAGACAAGCAAGCAGCCCCAGTCTCTGTGTCTCTGTGCGAACAGTGCCATGGGCAGATTAGGCTGAGCAACAGCTTTCCAGGCTAGCTCTTTCTGCCTGCGAGTTATCTGCAGACGTTCACATTTCTGGAGTAGGGCTGAGAAATGAGCCTGTCAGTGACTATCCCCGTTCCCAGGCTATGTTTGACGTTTGAGGGGGCAAGACAAGCAAGCAGCCCCAGTCTCTGTGCCTCTGTGCAAGCAGTGCAATGTGCAGACGAGGCTGAGAAACAGCTTTCCAGGCTAGCTCTTTCTGCCTGCGAGCTATCTGCAGACGTTCTCATTTTCAGAGCAGGGCTGACGGAGGCCCCCTGCACGGACCCCTTATGGTACGTTTTAAGTTTGAGATGATAAGACAAGCAAGCAGCCCCAGTCTCTGTGCCTCTGTGTGAGCAGTGCCATGGGCAGATGAGACTGAGCAACAGCTTTCCCGGCTAACTCTTTCAGGCTGCGAGCTTTATGCAGATGTTCGCATTTTCGCAGCAGGGCTGCCGGAGGTCCCCTGCACGGAACCCCTCAAATTTACGTTTGAAGCTTCAGGGGACAAGACAAGCAAGCAGCCCCAGTCTCTGTGCCTCTGTGCGAGCAGTGCCATGGGCAGATGAGGCTGAGCAACAGCTTTCCAGGCTAGCTCTTTCTGCCTGCGAGTTATCTGCAGACGTTCACATTTCTGGAGTAGGGCTGAGAAATGAGCCTGTCAGTGACTATCCCCGTTCCCAGGCTATGTTTGACGTTTGAGGGGGCAAGACAAGCAAGCAGCCCCAGTCTCTGTGCCTCTGTGCAAGCAGTGCCATGTGCAGACGAGGCTGAGCAACAGCTTTCCAGGCTAGCTCTTTCTGGCTGCGAGCTATCTGCAGACGTTCTCATTTTCGGAGCAGGGCTGCCGGAGATCCCCTGCACAGGCCACATAAGATACGTTTTAACTTTGAGGGAGCAAGACAAGTAAGAAGCCTTAGTCTCCCTGCCTCGGTGCGAGCAGTGCCATGGGTAGATGAGGCTGAGCAACACCTTTCCAGGCTAGCTCTTTCTGGCTGCGAGATATCTGTAGACGTTCGCATTTTTGGAGCAGTTGTGTCGGACACGCCTGGCACGGACTCCCAAAGATAGTTTTGAATTTTGAGGTGGCAAGACAAGCAAGCAGCCCCAGTCTCTGTGCCTCTGTGCGAGCAGTGCCATGGGCAGATGAGGCTGAGCAACAGCTTTCCAGGCTAGCTCTTTCTGGCTGCGAGCTGTCTGCAGACGTACACATTTTCATAGCCTGGCTGCCGAAGGACCCATGCACGGACCCCCAAAGGTACGTTTGAAGCTTCAGGGGACAAGACAAGCAAGCAGCCCCAGTCTCTGTGCCTCTGTGCGAGCAGTGCCATGGGCAGATGAGGCTGAGCAACAGCTTTCCAGGCTGGCTCTTTCTGGCTGCGAGCTATCTGCTGACGTTCGCATTTTCAGAGCAGGACTATTGAAGGCTCCCGGCATGAACCACCTAAGATAGATTTGAAGTTTGATGGAACAAGACAAGCAAGCAGCCCCAGTCTTAGTGCCTCTGTGCGAGCAGTGCCATGGGCAGATGAGGCTGAGCAACAGCTTTCCATGATATCTCTTTCTGGCTGTGAGCTATCTGCAGACGTTTGCATTTTGGGAGCAGGGCTTACGGATGTCCCCTGCTAGGACTCCCAAAACTACGTTTGAAGTTTCAGGTCACAAGACAAGCAAGCAGCCCCAGTCTCTGTGCCTCTGTGCGAGCAGTGCCATGGGCAGATGAGGCTGAGCAACAGCTTTCCAGGCTATCTTTTTCTGGCTGCGAGCTATCTGCAGATGTTCGCATTTTCAGAGCAGGGCTGCCGGAGGCGCCCGACACGGACGCCCAAAGGTACGTTTGAAGTTTGAGAGGGCAAGACAATCAAGCACCCCCAGTCTCTGTGCCTCTCTGTGAGCAGTGCCATGGGCAGATGAGGCTGAGCAACAGCTTTCCAGGCTGGCTCTTTCTGGCGGAGAGCTATCTGCAGACGTTCGCATTTTTGGAGTAGGGCTGAGAAATGAACCTGTCAGTGACTATCCCCGTTCCCAGGCTATGTTTGAAGTTTGAGGGGGCAAGACAAGGAAGCAGCTTCAGTCTCTGTGCCTCTGTGCGAGCAGTGCCATGGGCAGATGAGGCTGAGAAACAGCTTTCCAGGCTAGCTCTTTCTGTCTGCGAGCTATCTGCAGACGTTCGCAATATCAGAGCAGGGCTGCCTGAAGCGTCCGACACGGACACCCAAAGGTACGTTTGAAGTTTGAGGTGGCGAGACAAGCAAGCAGCCCCAGTCTCTGTGCCTCTGTGCGAGCAGTGCCATGGGCAGATGAGGCTGAGCAACAGCTTTCCAGGCTAGCTCTTTCTGGCTGCGAGCTATCTGCTGACGTTCGCATTTTCAGAGTAGGACTGGTGAAGGCTCCCGGCATGAACCACCTAAGATAGATTTGAAGTTTGATGGAACAAGACAAGCAAGCAGCCCAAGTCTTAGTGGCTCTGTGCGAGCAGTGCCATGGGCAGATGAGGCTGAGCAACAGCTTTCCATGATATCTCTTTCTGGCTGTGAGCTATCTGCAGACGTTCGCATTTTGGGAGCAGGGCTTACGGATGTCCCCTGCTAGGACTCCCAAAACTACGTTTGAAGTTTCAGGTGGCAAGACAAGCAAGCAGCCCCAGTCTCTGTGCCTCTGTGCGAGCAGTGCCATGGGCAGATTAGGCTGAGCAACAGCTTTCCAGGCTAGCTCTTTCTGCCTGCGAGTTATCTGCAGACTTTCACATTTCTGGAGTAGGGCTGAGAAATGAGCCTGTCAGTGACTATCCCCGTTCCCAGGCTATGTTTGACGTTTGAGGGGGCAAGACAAGCAAGCAGCCCCAGTCTCTGTGCCTCTGTGCAAGCAGTGCCATGTGCAGACGAGGCTGAGAAACAGCTTTCCAGGCTAGCTCTTTCAGGCTGCGAGCTATCTGCAGACGTTCTCATTTTCGGAGCAGGGCTGCCGGAGGTCCCCTGCACAGGCCACATAAGATACGTTTTAACTTTGAGTGAGCAAGACAAGAAAGAAGCCTTAGTCTCCCTGCCTCGGTGCGAGCAGTGCCATGGGTAGATGAGGCTGAGCAACACCTTTCCAGGCTAGCACTTTCTGGCTGCGAGATATCTGTAGACGTTCGCATTTTTGGAGCAGTTCTGTCGGACACGCCTGGCACGGACTCCCAAAGATAGTTTTGAATTTTGAGGTGGCAAGACAAGCAAGCAGCCCCAGTCTCTGTGCCTCTGTGCGAGCAGTGCCATGGGCAGATGAGGCTGAGCAACAGCTTTCCAGGCTAGCTCTTTCTGGCTGCGAGCTGTCTGCAGACGTACACATTTTCATAGCCTGGCTGCCGAAGGACCCATGCACGGACCCCCAAAGGTACGTTTGAAGCTTCAGGGGACAAGACAAGCAAGCAGCCCCAGTCTCTGTGCCTCTGTGCGAGCAGTGCCATGGGCAGATGAGGCTGAGCAACAGCTTTCCAGGCTAGCTCTTTCTGGCTGCGAGCTATCTCTGACTTTCGCATTTTCAGAGCAGGACTGGTGAAGGCTCCCGGCATGAACCACCTAAGAGAGATTTGAAGTTTGATGGAACAAGACAAGCAAGCAGCCCCAGTCTCTGTGCCTCTGTGCGAGCAGTGCCATGGGCAGATGAGGCTGAGCAACAGCTTTCCAGGCTAGCTCTTTCTGCCTGCGAGCTATCTGCAGACATTTGCATTTTCAGAGCAGGCCTGGCAGAGACCCCGTGCACGGACCACCTAAGCTACATTTGATGTTGAAGGGTCAAGACAAGCAAGCAGCACCAGCATCTGTGCCTCTGTGCGAGCAGTGCCACGGGCAGATGAGGCTGAGCAACAGCTTTCCAGGCTATCTTTTTCTGGCTGCGAGCTATCTGCAGACGTTCGCATTTTCAGAGCAGGTATGCCGGAGGCGCCCGACACGGACGCCCAAATGTACGTTTGAAGTTTGAGAGGGCAAGACAATCAAGCACCCCCAGTCTCTGTGCCTCTGTGTGAGCAGTGCCATGGGCAGATGAGGCTGAGCAACAGCTTTCCAGGCTGGCTCTTTCTGGCTGAGAGCTATCTGCAGACGTTCGCATTTTTGTAGTAGGGCTGAGAAATGAACCTGTCAGTGACTATCCCCGTTCCCAGGCTATGTTTGAAGTTTGAGGGGGCAAGACAAGGAAGCAGCCCCAGTCTCTGTGCCTCTGTGCGAGCAGTGCCATGGGCAGATTAGGCTGAGCAACAGCTTTCCAGGCTAGCTCTTTCTGCCTGCGAGTTATCTGCAAACGTTCACATTTCTGGAGTAGGGCTGAGAAATGAGCCTGTCAGTGACTATCCCCGTTCCGAGGCTATGTTTGACGTTTGAGGGGGCAAGACAAGCAAGCAGCCCCAGTCTCTGTGCCTCTGTGCAAGCAGTGCCATGTGCAGACGAGGCTGAGAAACAGCTTTCCAGGCTAGCTCTTTCTGCCTGCGAGCTATCTGCAGACGTTCTCATTTTCGGAGCAGGGCTGCCGGAGATCCCCTGCACAGGCCACATAAGATACGTTTTAACTTTGAGGGAGCAAGACAAGAAAGAAGCCTTAGTCTCCCTGCCTCGGTGCGAGCAGTGCCATGGGTAGATGAGGCTGAGCAACACCTTTCCAGGCTAGCACTTTCTGGCTGCGAGATATCTGTAGACGTTCGCATTTTTGGAGCAGTTCTGTCGGACACGCCTGGCACGGACTCCCAAAGATAGTTTTGAATTTTGAGGTGGCAAGACAAGCAAGCAGCCCCAGTCTCTGTGCCTCTGTGCGAGCAGTGCCATGGGCAGATGAGGCTGAGCAACAGCTTTCCAGGCTAGCTCTTTCTGGCTGCGAGCTGTCTGCAGACGTACACATTTTCATAGCCTGGCTGCCGAAGGACCCATGCACGGACCCCCAAAGGTACGTTTGAAGCTTCAGGGGACAAGACAAGCAAGCAGCCCCAGTCTCTGTGCCTCTGTGCGAGCAGTGCCATGGGCAGATGAAGCTGAGCAACAGCTTTCCAGGCTAGCTCTTTCTGGCTGCGAGCTATCTCTGACTTTCGCATTTTCAGAGCAGGACTGGTGAAGGCTCCCGGCATGAACCACCTAAGAGAGATTTGAAGTTTGATGGAACAAGACAAGCAAGCAGCCCCAGTCTCTGTGCCTCTGTGCGAGCAGTGCCATGGGCAGATGAGGCTGAGCAACAGCTTTCCAGGCTAGCTCTTTCTGCCTGCGAGCTATCTGCAGACATTTGCATTTTCAGAGCAGGCCTGGCAGAGACCCCGTGCACGGACCACCTAAGCTACATTTGATGTTTGAAGGGTCAAGACAAGCAAGCAGCACCAGCATCTGTGCCTCTGTGCGAGCAGTGCCACGGGCAGATGAGGCTGAGCAACAGCTTTCCAGGCTATCTTTTTCTGGCTGCGAGCTATCTGCAGACGTTCGCATTTTCAGAGCAGGGCTGCCGGAGGCGCCCGACACGGACGCCCAAATGTACGTTTGAAGTTTGAGAGGGCAAGACAATCAAGCACCCCCAGTCTCTGTGCCTCTGTGTGAGCAGTGCCATGGGCAGATGAGGCTGAGCAACAGCTTTCCAGGCTGGCTCTTTCTGGCTGAGAGCTATCTGCAGACGTTCGCATTTTTGGAGTAGGGCTGAGAAATGAACCTGTCAGTGACTATCCCCGTTCCCAGGCTATGTTTGAAATTTGAGGGGGCAAGACAAGGAAGCAGCCCCAGTCTCTGTGCCTCTGTGCGAGTAGTGCCATGGGCAGATGAGGCTGAGAAACAGCTTTCCAGGCTAGCTCTTTCTGGCTGCGAGCTATCTGCAGACGTTCGCAATATCAGAGCAGGGCTGCCTGAAGCGTCCGACACGAACACCCAAATGTACGTTTGAAGTTTTAGGTGGCGAGACAAGCAAGCAGCCCCAGTCTCTGTGAATCTGTGCGAGCAGTGCCATGGGCAGATGAGGCTGAGCAACAGCTTTCCAGGCTAGCTCTTTCAGGCTGCGAGCTATCTGCAGACGTTCTCATTTTCGGAGCAGGGCTGCCGGAGGTCCCCTGCACAGGCCACATAAGATACGTTTTAACTTTGAGGGAGCAAGACAAGAAAGAAGCCTTAGTCTCCCTGCCTCGGTGCGAGCAGTGCCATGGGTAGATGAGGCTGAGCAACACCTTTCCAGGCTAGCACTTTCTGGCTGCGAGATATCTGTAGACGTTCGCATTTTTGGAGCAGTTCTGTCGGACACGCCTGGCACGGACTCCCAAAGATAGTTTTGAATTTTGAGGTGGCAAGACAAGCAAGCAGCCCCAGTCTCTGTGCCTCTGTGCGAGCAGTGCCATGGGCAGATGAGGCTGAGCAACAGCTTTCCAGGCTAGCTCTTTCTGGCTGCGAGCTGTCTGCAGACGTACACATTTTCATAGCCTGGCTGCCGAAGGACCCATGCACGGACCCCCAAAGGTACGTTTGAAGCTTCAGGGGACAAGACAAGCAAGCAGCCCCAGTCTCTGTGCCTCTGTGCGAGCAGTGCCATGGGCAGATGAGGCTGAGCAACAGCTTTCCAGGCTGGCTCTTTCTGGCTGCGAGCTATCTCTGACTTTCGCATTTTCAGAGCAGGACTGGTGAAGGCTCCCGGCATGAACCACCTAAGAGAGATTTGAAGTTTGATGGAACAAGACAAGCAAGCAGCCCCAGTCTCTGTGCCTCTGTGCGAGCAGTGCCATGGGCAGATGAGGCTGAGCAACAGCTTTCCAGGCTAGCTCTTTCTGCCTGCGAGCTATCTGCAGACATTTGCATTTTCAGAGCAGGCCTGGCAGAGACCCCGTGCACGGACCACCTAAGCTACATTTGATGTTGAAGGGTCAAGACAAGCAAGCAGCACCAGCATCTGTGCCTCTGTGCGAGCAGTGCCACGGGCAGATGAGGCTGAGCAACAGCTTTCCAGGCTATCTTTTTCTGGCTGCGAGCTATCTGCAGACGTTCGCATTTTCAGAGCAGGGCTGCCGGAGGCGCCCGACACGGACGCCCAAATGTACGTTTGAAGTTTGAGAGGGCAAGACAATCAAGCACCCCCAGTCTCTGTGCCTCTGTGTGAGCAGTGCCATGGGCAGATGAGGCTGAGCAACAGCTTTCCAGGCTGGCTCTTTCTGGCTGAGAGCTATCTGCAGACGTTCGCATTTTTGGAGTAGGGCTGAGAAATGAACCTGTCAGTGACTATCCCCGTTCCCAGGCTATGTTTGAAGTTTGAGGGGGCAAGACAAGGAAGCAGCCCCAGTCTCTGTGCCTCTGTGCGAGCAGTGCCATGGGCAGATGAGGCTGAGAAACAGCTTTCCAGGCTAGCTCTTTCTGGCTGCGAGCTATCTGCAGACGTTCGCAATATCAGAGCAGGGCTGCCTGAAGCGTCCGACACGAACACCCAAATGTACGTTTGAAGTTTTAGGTGGCGAGACAAGCAAGCAGCCCCAGTCTCTGTGAATCTGTGCGAGCAGTGCCATGGGCAGATGAGGCTGAGCAACAGCTTTCCAGGCTAGCTCTTTCAGGCTGCGAGCTATCTGCAGACGTTCTCATTTTCGGAGCAGGGCTGCCGGAGGTCCCCTGCACAGGCCACATAAGATACGTTTTAACTTTGAGGGAGCAAGACAAGAAAGAAGCCTTAGTCTCCCTGCCTCGGTGCGAGCAGTGCCATGGGTAGATGAGGCTGAGCAACACCTTTCCAGGCTAGCACTTTCTGGCTGCGAAATATCTGTAGACGTTCGCATTTTTGGAGCAGTTCTGTCGGACACGCCTGGCACGGACTCCCAAAGATAGTTTTGAATTTTGAGGTGGCAAGACAAGCAAGCAGCCCCAGTCTCTGTGCCTCTGTGCGAGCAGTGCCATGGGCAGATGAGGCTGAGCAACAGCTTTCCAGGCTAGCTCTTTCTGGCTGCGAGCTGTCTGCAGACGTACACATTTTCATAGCCTGGCTGCCGAAGGACCCATGCACGGACCCCCAAAGGTACGTTTGAAGCTTCAGGGGACAAGACAAGCAAGCAGCCCCAGTCTCTGTGCCTCTGTGCGAGCAGTGCCATGGGCAGATGAGGCTGAGCAACAGCTTTCCAGGCTGGCTCTTTCTGGCTGCGAGCTATCTGCTGACGTTCGCATTTTCAGAGCAGGACTGGTGAAGGCTCCCGGCATGAACCACGTAAGATAGATTTGAAGTTTGATGGAACAAGACAAGCAAGCAGCCCCAGTCTTAGTGCCTCTGTGCGAGCAGTGCCATGGGCAGATGAGGCTGAGCAACAGCTTTCCATGATATCTCTTTCTGGCTGTGAGCTATCTGCAGACGTTTGCATTTTGGGAGCAGGGCTTACAGATGTCCCCTGCTAGGACTCCCAAAACTACGTTTGAAGTTTCAGGTCGCAAGACAAGCAAGCAGCCCCAGTCTCTGTGCCTCTGTGCGAGCAGTGCCATGGGCAGATGAGGCTGAGCAACAGCTTTCCAGGCTATCTTTTTCTGGCTGCGAGCTATCTGCAGATGTTCGCATTTTCAGAGCAGGGCTGCCGGAGGCGCCCGACACGGACGCCCAAAGGTACGTTTGAAGTTTGAGAGGGCAAGACAATCAAGCACCCCCAGTCTCTGTGCCTCTGTGTGAGCAGTGCCATGGGCAGATGAGGCTGAGCAACAGCTTTCCAGGCTGGCTCTTTCTGGCTGAGAGCTATCTGCAGACGTTCGCATTTTTGGAGTAGGGCTGAGAAATGAACCTGTCAGTGACTATCCCCGTTCCCAGGCTATGTTTGAAGTTTGAGGGGGCAAGACAAGGAAGCAGCTTCAGTCTCTGTGCCTCTGTGCGAGCAGTGCCATGGGCAGATGAGGCTGAGAAACAGCTTTCCAGGCTAGCTCTTTCTGGCTGCGAGCTATCTGCAGACGTTCGCAATATCAGAGCAGGGCTGCCTGAAGCATCCGACACGGACACCCAAAGGTACGTTTGAAGTTTGAGGTGGCGAGACAAGCAAGCAGCCCCAGTCTCTGTGTCTCTGTGCGAACAGTGCCATGGGCAGATTAGGCTGAGCAACAGCTTTCCAGGCTAGCTCTTTCTGCCTGCGAGTTATCTGCAGACGTTCACATTTCTGGAGTAGGGCTGAGAAATGAGCCTGTCAGTGACTATCCCCGTTCCCAGGCTATGTTTGACGTTTGAGGGGGCAAGACAAGCAAGCAGCCCCAGTCTCTGTGCCTCTGTGCAAGCAGTGCAATGTGCAGACGAGGCTGAGAAACAGCTTTCCAGGCTAGCTCTTTCTGCCTGCGAGCTATCTGCAGACGTTCTCATTTTCAGAGCAGGGCTGACGGAGGCCCCCTGCACGGACCCCTTATGGTACGTTTTAAGTTTGAGATGATAAGACAAGCAAGCAGCCCCAGTCTCTGTGCCTCTGTGTGAGCAGTGCCATGGGCAGATGAGACTGAGCAACAGCTTTCCAGGCTAGCTCTTTCAGGCTGCGAGCTTTATGCAGATGTTCGCATTTTCGCAACAGGGCTGCCGGAGGTCCCCTGCACGGAACCCCTCAAATTTACGTTTGAAGTCTGAGGTGGCAAGACAAGCAAGCAGCCCCAGTCTCTGTGCCTCTGTGCGAGCAGTGCCATGGGCAGATGAGGCTGAGCAACAGCTTTCCAGGCTAGCTCTTTCTGGCTGCGAGATATCTGTAGACGTTCGCATTTTTGGAGCAGTTGTGTCGGACACGCCTGGCACGGACTCCCAAAGATAGTTTTGAATTTTGAGGTGGCAAGACAAGCAAGCAGCCCCAGTCTCTGTGCCTCTGTGCGAGCAGTGCCATGGGCAGATGAGGCTGAGCAACAGCTTTCCAGGCTAGCTCTTTCTGGCTGCGAGCTGTCTGCAGACGTACACATTTTCATAGCCTGGCTGCCGAAGGACCCATGCACGGACCCCCAAAGGTACGTTTGAAGCTTCAGGGGACAAGACAAGCAAGCAGCCCCAGTCTCTGTGCCTCTGTGCGAGCAGTGCCATGGGCAGATGAGGCTGAGCAACAGCTTTCCAGGCTGGCTCTTTCTGGCTGCGAGCTATCTGCTGACGTTCGCATTTTCAGAGCAGGACTGGTGAAGGCCCCCGGCATGAACCACGTAAGATAGATTTGAAGTTTGATGGAACAAGACAAGCAAGCAGCCCCAGTCTTAGTGCCTCTGTGCGAGCAGTGCCATGGGCAGATGAGGCTGAGCAACAGCTTTCCATGATATCTCTTTCTGGCTGTGAGCTATCTGCAGACGTTTGCATTTTGGGAGCAGGGCTTACAGATGTCCCCTGCTAGGACTCCCAAAACTACGTTTGAAGTTTCAGGTCGCAAGACAAGCAAGCAGCCCCAGTCTCTGTGCCTCTGTGCGAGCAGTGCCATGGGCAGATGAGGCTGAGCAACAGCTTTCCAGGCTATCTTTTTCTGGCTGCGAGCTATCTGCAGATGTTCGCATTTTCAGAGCAGGGCTGCCGGAGGCGCCCGACACGGACGCCCAAAGGTACGTTTGAAGTTTGAGAGGGCAAGACAATCAAGCACCCCCAGTCTCTGTGCCTCTGTGTGAGCAGTGCCATGGGCAGATGAGGCTGAGCAACAGCTTTCCAGGCTGGCTCTTTCTGGCTGAGAGCTATCTGCAGACGTTCGCATTTTTGGAGTAGGGCTGAGAAATGAACCTGTCAGTGACTATCCCCGTTCCCAGGCTATGTTTGAAGTTTGAGGGGGCAAGACAAGGAAGCAGCTTCAGTCTCTGTGCCTCTGTGCGAGCAGTGCCATGGGCAGATGAGGCTGAGAAACAGCTTTGCAGGCTAGCTCTTTCTGGCTGCGAGCTATCTGCAGACGTTCGCAATATCAGAGCAGGGCTGCCTGAAGCGTCCGACACGAACACCCAAATGTACGTTTGAAGTTTTAGGTGGCGAGACAAGCAAGCAGCCCCAGTCTCTGTGAATCTGTGCGAGCAGTGCCATGGGCAGATGAGGCTGAGCAACAGCTTTCCAGGCTAGCTCTTTCAGGCTGCGAGCTATCTGCAGACGTTCTCATTTTCGGAGCAGGGCTGCCGGAGGTCCCCTGCACAGGCCACATAAGATACGTTTTAACTTTGAGGGAGCAAGACAAGAAAGAAGCCTTAGTCTCCCTGCCTCGGTGCGAGCAGTGCCATGGGTAGATGAGGCTGAGCAACACCTTTCCAGGCTAGCACTTTCTGGCTGCGAAATATCTGTAGACGTTCGCATTTTTGGAGCAGTTCTGTCGGACACGCCTGGCACGGACTCCCAAAGATAGTTTTGAATTTTGAGGTGGCAAGACAAGCAAGCAGCCCCAGTCTCTGTGCCTCTGTGCGAGCAGTGCCATGGGCAGATGAGGCTGAGCAACAGCTTTCCAGGCTAGCTCTTTCTGGCTGCGAGCTGTCTGCAGACGTACACATTTTCATAGCCTGGCTGCCGAAGGACCCATGCACGGACCCCCAAAGGTACGTTTGAAGCTTCAGGGGACAAGACAAGCAAGCAGCCCCAGTCTCTGTGCCTCTGTGCGAGCAGTGCCATGGGCAGATGAGGCTGAGCAACAGCTTTCCAGGCTAGCTCTTTCTGGCTGCGAGCTATCTCTGACTTTCGCATTTTCAGAGCAGGACTGGTGAAGGCTCCCGGCATGAACCACCTAAGATAGATTTGAAGTTTGATGGAACAAGACAAGCAAGCAGCCCCAGTCTTAGTGCCTCTGTGCGAGCAGTGCCATGGGCAGATGAGGCTGAGCAACAGCTTTCCATGATATCTCTTTCTGGCTGTGAGCTATCTGCAGACGTTCGCATTTTGGGAGCAGGGCTTACGGATGTCCCCTGCTAGGACTCCCAAAACTACTTTTGAAGTTTCAGGTCGCAAGACAAGCAAGCAGCCCCAGTCTCTGTGCCTCTGTGCGAGCAGTGCCATGGGCAGATGAGGCTGAGCAACAGCTTTCCAGGCTATCTTTTTCTGGCTGCGAGCTATCTGCAGATGTTCGCATTTTCAGAGCAGGGCTGCCGGAGGCGCCCGACACGGACGCCCAAAGGTACGTTTGAAGTTTGAGAGGGCAAGGCAATCAAGCACCCCCAGTCTCTGTGCCTCTGTGTGAGCAGTGCCATGGGCAGATGAGGCTGAGCAACAGCTTTCCAGGCTGGCTCTTTCTGGCTGAGAGCTATCTGCAGACGTTCGCATTTTTGGAGTAGGGCTGAGAAATGAACCTGTCAGTGACTATCCCCGTTCCCAGGCTATGTTTGAAGTTTGAGGGGGCAAGACAAGGAAGCAGCTTCAGTCTCTGTGCCTCTGTGCGAGCAGTGCCATGGGCAGATGAGGCTGAGAAACAGCTTTCCAGGCTAGCTCTTTCTGGCTGCGAGCTATCTGCAGACGTTCGCAATATCAGAGCAGGGCTGCCTGAAGCATCCGACACGGACACCCAAAGGTACGTTTGAAGTTTGAGGTGGCGAGACAAGCAAGCAGCCCCAGTCTCTGTGTCTCTGTGCGAACAGTGCCATGGGCAGATTAGGCTGAGCAACAGCTTTCCAGGCTAGCTCTTTCTGCCTGCGAGTTATCTGCAGACGTTCACATTTCTGGAGCAGGGCTGAGAAATGAGCCTGTCAGTGACTATCCCCGTTCCCAGGCTATGTTTGACGTTTGAGGGGGCAAGACAAGCAAGCAGCCCCAGTCTCTGTGCCTCTGTGCAAGCAGTGCAATGTGCAGACGAGGCTGAGAAACAGCTTTCCAGGCTAGCTCTTTCTGCCTGCGAGCTATCTGCAGACGTTCTCATTTTCAGAGCAGGGCTGACGGAGGCCCCCTGCACGGACCCCTTATGGTACGTTTTAAGTTTGAGATGATAAGACAAGCAAGCAGCCCCAGTCTCTGTGCCTCTGTGTGAGCAGTGCCATGGGCAGATGAGACTGAGCAACAGCTTTCCAGGCTAGCTCTTTCAGGCTGCGAGCTTTATGCAGATGTTCGCATTTTCGCAACAGGGCTGCCGGAGGTCCCCTGCACGGAACCCCTCAAATTTACGTTTGAAGTCTGAGGTGGCAAGACAAGCAAGCAGCCCCAGTCTCTGTGCCTCTGTGCGAGCAGTGCCATGGGCAGATGAGGCTGAGCAACAGCTTTCCAGGCTAGCTCTTTCTGGCTGCGAGATATCTGTAGACGTTCGCATTTTCGGAGCAGGGCTGCCGGAGATCCCCTGCACAGGCCACATAAGATACGTTTTAACTTTGAGGGAGCAAGACAAGAAAGAAGCCTTAGTCTCCCTGCCTCGGTGCGAGCAGTGCAATGGGTAGATGAGGCTGAGCAACACCTTTCCAGGCTAGCACTTTCTGGCTGCGAGATATCTGCAGACGTTCGCATTTTTGGAGCAGTTCTGTCGGACACGCCTGGCACGGACTCCCAAAGATAGTTTTGAATTTTGAGGTGGCAAGACAAGCAAGCAGCAAGCAGCCCCAGTCTCTGTGCCTCTGTGCGAGCAGTGCCATGGGCAGATGAGGCTGAGCAACAGCTTTCCAGGCTAGCTCTTTCTGGCTGCGAGCTGTCTGCAGACGTACACATTTTCATAGCCTGGCTGCCGAAGGACCCATGCACGGACCCCCAAAGGTACGTTTGAAGCTTCAGGGGACAAGACAAGCAAGCAGCCCCAGTCTCTGTGCCTCTGTGCGAGCAGTGCCATGGGCAGATGAGGCTGAGCAACAGCTTTCCAGGCTGGCTCTTTCTGGCTGCGAGCTATCTGCTGACGTTCGCATTTTCAGAGCAGGACTGGTGAAGGCTCCCGGCATGAACCACGTAAGATAGATTTGAAGTTTGATGGAACAAGACAAGCAAGCAGCCCCAGTCTTAGTGCCTCTGTGCGAGCAGTGCCATGGGCAGATGAGGCTGAGCAACAGCTTTCCATGATATCTCTTTCTGGCTGTGAGCTATCTGCAGACGTTTGCATTTTGGGAGCAGGGCTTACGGATGTCCCCTGCTAGGACTCCCAAAACTACGTTTGAAGTTTCAGGTGGCAAGACAAGCAAGCAGCCCCAGTCTCTGTGCCTCTGTGCGAGCAGTGCCATGGGCAGATGAGGCTGAGCAACAGCTTTCCAGGCTATCTTTTTCTGGCTGCGAGCTATCTGCAGATGTTCGCATTTTCAGAGCAGGGCTGCTGGAGGCGCCCGACACGGACGCCCAAAGGTACGTTTGAAGTTTGAGAGGGCAAGACAATCAAGCACCCCCAGTCTCTGTGCCTCTGTGTGAGCAGTGCCATGGGCAGATGAGGCTGAGCAACAGCTTTCCAGGCTGGCTCTTTCTGGCTGAGAGCTATCTGCAGACGTTCGCATTTTTGGAGTAGGGCTGAGAAATGAACCTGTCAGTGACTATCCCCGTTCCCAGGCTATGTTTGAAGTTTGAGGGGGCAAGACAAGGAAGCAGCTTCAGTCTCTGTGCCTCTGTGCGAGCAGTGCCATGGGCAGATGAGGCTGAGAAACAGCTTTGCAGGCTAGCTCTTTCTGCCTGCGAGCTATGTGCAGACGTTCGCAATATCAGAGCAGGGCTGCCTGAAGCGTCCGACACGGACACCCAAAGGTACGTTTGAAGTTTGAGGTGGCGAGACAAGAAAGCAGCCCCAGTCTCTGTGCCTCTGTGTGAGCAGTGCCATGGGCAGATGAGGCTGAGCAACAGCTTTCCATGATATCTCTTTCTGGCTGTGAGCTATCTGCAGACGTTCGCATTTTGGGAGCAGGGCTTACGGATGTCCCCTGCTAGGACTCCCAAAACTACGTTTGAAGTTTCAGGTGGCAAGACAAGCAAGCAGCCCCAGTCTCTGTGCCTCTGTGCGAGCAGTGCCATGGGCAGATTAGGCTGAGCAACAGCTTTCCAGGCTAGCTCTTTCTGCCTGCGAGTTATCTGCAGACGTTCACATTTCTGGAGTAGGGCTGAGAAATGAGCCTGTCAGTGACTATCCCCGTTCCCAGGCTATGTTTGACGTTTGAGGGGGCAAGACAAGCAAGCAGCCCCAGTCTCTGTGCCTCTGTGCAAGCAGTGCCATGTGCAGACGAGGCTGAGAAACAGCTTTCCAGGCTAGCTCTTTCTGCCTGCGAGCTATCTGCAGACGTTCTCATTTTCGGAGCAGGGCTGCCGGAGATCCCCTGCACAGGCCACATAAGATACGTTTTAACTTTGAGGGAGCAAGACAAGAAAGAAGCCTTAGTCTCCCTGCCTCGGTGCGAGCAGTGCCATGGGTAGATGAGGCTGAGCAACAGCTTTCCAGGCTAGCTCTTTCTGGCTGCGAGATATCTGTAGACGTTCGCATTTTTGGAGCAGTTGTGTCGGACACGCCTGGCACGGACTCCCAAAGATAGTTTTGAATTTTGAGGTGGCAAGACAAGCAAGCAGCCCCAGTCTCTGTGCCTCTGTGCGAGCAGTGCCATGGGCAGATGAGGCTGAGCAACAGCTTTCCAGGCTAGCTCTTTCTGGCTGCGAGCTGTCTGCAGACGTACACATTTTCATACCCTGGCTGCCGAAGGACCCATGCACGGACCCCCAAAGGTACGTTTGAAGCTTCAGGGGACAAGACAAGCAAGCAGCCCCAGTCTCTGTGCCTCTGTGCGAGCAGTGCCATGGGCAGATGAGGCTGAGCAACAGCTTTCCAGGCTGGCTCTTTCTGGCTGCGAGCTATCTGCTGACGTTCGCATTTTCAGAGCAGGACTGGTGAAGGCTCCCGGCATGAACCACCTAAGATAGATTTGAAGTTTGATGGAACAAGACAAGCAAGCAGCCCCAGTCTTAGTGCCTCTGTGCGAGCAGTGCCATGGGCAGATGAGGCTGAGCAACAGCTTTCCATGATATCTCTTTCTGGCTGTGAGCTATCTGCAGACGTTCGCATTTTGGGAGCAGGGCTTACGGATGTCCCCTGCTAGGACTACCAAAACTACGTTTGAAGTTTCAGGTCGCAAGGCAAGCAAGCAGCCCCAGTCTCTGTGCCTCTGTGCGAGCAGTGCCATGGGCAGATGAGGCTGAGCAACAGCTTTCCAGGCTATCTTTTTCTGGCTGCGAGCTATCTGCAGATGTTCGCATTTTCAGAGCAGGGCTGCCGGAGGCGCCCGACACGGACGCCCAAAGGTACGTTTGAAGTTTGAGAGGGCAAGACAATCAAGCACCCCCAGTCTCTGTGCCTCTGTGTGAGCAGTGCCATGGGCAGATGAGGCTGAGCAACAGCTTTCCAGGCTGGCTCTTTCTGGCTGAGAGCTATCTGCAGACGTTCGCAATATCAGAGCAGGGCTGCCTGAAGCGTCCGACACGGACACCCAAAGGTACGTTTGAAGTTTGAGGTGGCGAGACAAGCAAGCAGCCCCAGTCTCTGTGCCTCTGTGCGTGCAGTGCCATGGGCAGATTAGGCTGAGCAACAGCTTTCCAGGCTAGCTCTTTCTGGCTGCGAGCTATCTGCAGACGTTCTCGTTTTCGGAGCAGGGCTGCCGGAGATCCCCTGCACAGGCCACATAAGATACGTTTTAACTTTGAGGGAGCAAGACAAGAAAGAAGCCTTAGTCTCCCTGCCTCTGTGCGAGCAGTGCAATGGGTAGATGAGGCTGAGCAACAGCTTTCCAGGCTAGCTCTTTCTGCCTGCGAGCTATCTGCAGACGTTCGCAATATCAGAGCAGGGCTGCCTGAACCGTCCGACACGGACACCCAAAGGTAGGTTTGAAGTTTGAGGTGGCGAGACAAGCAAGCAGCCCCAGTCTCTGTGCCTCTGTGCGAGCAGTGCCATGGGCAGATTAGGCTGAGCAACAGCTTTCCAGGCTAGCTCTTTCTGCCTGCGAGTTATCTGCAGACGTTCACATTTCTGGAGTAGGGCTGAGAAATGAACCTGTCAGTGACTATCCCCGTTCCCAGGCTATGTTTGACGTTTGAGGGGGCAAGACAAGCAAGCAGCCCCAGTCTCTGTGCCTCTGTGCAAGCAGTGCCATGTGCAGATGAGGCTGAGAAACAGCTTTCCAGGCTAGCTCTTTCAGCCTGTGAGCTATCTGCAGACCTTCGCATTTTCAGAGCAGGTATGCCGGAGGCGCCCGGCAATGAAAACATAAGCTACGTTTGATGTTTGAGTTGGTAAGACAAGCAAGCAGCCCCAGTCTGTGTGCCTCTGTGCGAGCAGTGCCATGGGCAGATGAGGCTGAGCAACAGCATTCCAGGTTAGCTCTTTCTGCCTCCAAACTATCTGCAGACGTTCGCATTTTTGGTGTAGGGCTGAGAAATGAACCTGGCAGTGACTATCCCCGTTCCCAGGCTATGTTTGACGTTTGAGGTGGAAAGACAAGCAAGCAGCCCCAGCGTCTGTGCCTCTGTGTGAGCAGTGCAATGTGCAGATGAGTCTGAGCAACAGCTTTCCAGGCTAGCTCTTTCTGGCAGCGAGCTATCTGCAGACGTTCGCATTTTCAGAGCAGAGCTTTCGGAAGCGCCCGACACGGACACTCAAAGGTACGTTTGAAGTTTGAGGGGGCAAGACAAGCAAGCACCCCCAGTCTCTGCGCCTCTGTGCGAGCAGTGCCATGGGCAGATGAGGCTGAGCAACAGCTTTCTAGGCTAGCTCTTTCTGGCTGCAAGCTATCTGCAGACGTTCGCATTTTGGGAGCAGGGCTGTCTGAGGCCCCCTGCACGGATCACCTAAGATACTTTTGAAGTTTGAGGTGACAAGACAAGAAAGCAGCCCCAGTCTCTGTGCCTCTGTGCGAGCAGTGCCATGGGTAGATAAGGCTGAGCAAAACCTTTCCAGGCTAGCTGTTTCTGCCTGCCAGCTATCTGCAGACGTTCGCATTTTTGGAGCAGGGCTGCCGGAGGCTCCCTGCACGGACCCCCAAAGCTATGTTTGAAGTGTTAGGTGGCATAACAAGTAAGCAGCCCCAGTCTCTGTGTCTCTGTGCGAGCAGTGCCATGGGCAGATGAGGCTGAGCAACAGCTTTCCAGGCTAGCTCTTTCTGGCTGCGAGCCATCTGCAGACCTTCGTATTTTCAGAGCAGGGCTGCCGGAGGAACCCTGCACGGACCACCTAAGTTAATTTGAAAGTTTGAGGGGGCAAGACAAGCAAGCAGCTCCAGCGTTTGTGCCTCTGTGCGAGCAGTGCCATGGGCAGATGAGGCTGAGCAAAACCTTTCCAGGCTAGCTGTTTCTGCCTGCCAGCTATATGCTGACGTTTGCATTTTCAGAGCAGGACTGATGGAGGCCCCCGGCACGAACCACCTAAGCTTCGTTTGAAGTTTGAGGTGGCAAGACAAGCAAGCAGCCCCAGTCTCTGTGCCTCTGTGCGAGCAGTGCCATGGGTAGATGATGCTGAGCAACAGCTTTCTACGCTAGCTCTTTCTGGCTGCGAGCTATCTGCAGACGTTCGCATTTTCAGAGAAGGGCTGCCGGAGGCCCCCTGCACGGACCCCCAAATATACGTTTGAACTTTGATGGGGCAAGACAAGCAAGCAACCCCAGTCTCTGTGCCTCTGTGCGAGCAGTGCCATGGGCAGATGAGGCTGAGCAACAGCTTTCCAGGCTAGCTCTTTCTGGCTGCCAGCTATCTGCAGACGTTCACACTTTGGGAGCAGGGCTACCAGAAGCCCCCTGCACGGACACCCAAATGTAGGTTTGAAGTTTGAGGGGGCAAGACAAGCAAGCAGCCCCAGTCTCTGTGCCTCTGTGCGAGCAGTGCCATGGGCAGAGGAGGCTGAGCAAAATCTTTCCAGGCTAGCTCTTAATGTCTGCGAGCTATCTGCAGACGTTCGCATTTTCGGAGCAGGGCTACCGGGCGCCCCTGCACGGACCCCCAAAGATACGTTTGAAATTAGAGGTGGCAAGACAAGCAAGAAACCCCAGTCTCTGTGCCTCTGTGCGAGCAGTGCCATGGGCAGATGAGGCTGGGCAACAGCTTTCCAGGCTAGCTTTTTCTGGCTGCGAGCTATCTGCAGACGTTCACATTTTGGGAGCAGGGCTTACGGATGTCCCCTGCTAGGACTCCCAAAACTACGTTTGATGTTTGAAGGGTCAAGACAAGCAAGCACCCCCAGCATCTGTGCCTCTGTTCGAGCAGTGCCATGTGCAGAAGAGGCTGAGCAAAAGCTTTCCAGGCTAGCTCTTTCTCGCTGCGAGCTATCTGCAGACGTTCACATTTTCAGAGCCTCGCTACCGGAGGCCTTCTGCACGGACCCCCAAAGGTACGTTTGAAGCTTCAGGGGACAAGACAAGCAAGCAGCCCCTATCTCTGTGCCTCTGTGCGAGCAGTGCCATGGGCAGATGAGTCTGAGCAACAGCTTTCCAGGCTAGCTCTTTCTGGCTGCAATCTATCTGCTGACGTTCGCATTTTGGGAGCAGGGCTGCCAGAAGCCCCCTGCATGGACACCCAAACATACGTATGAAGTTTGAGTGGTCAAGACAAGCAAGCAGCCTTAGTCTCTGTGCCTCTGTGCGAGCAGTGCCACGGGCAGATGAGGCTGAGCAACAGCTTTCCAGGCTAGCTCTTTCTGCCTGCGAGCTATCTGCAGACGTTCTCATTTTCAGAGCAGGGCTACCGGAGGCCCCCTGCACGGACCACTTATGGTACGTTTTAAGTTTGAGGTGGTAAGACAAGCAAGCAGCCCCAGTCTCTGTGCCTCTGTGCGAGCAGTGCCATGGGCAGATGAGGCTGAGCAACAGCTTTCCAGGCTAGCTTTTTCAGGCTACGAGCTTTATGCAGACGTTCGCATTTTCGCAGCAGGGCTGCCGGAGGTCCCCTGCACGGAACCCCTCAAATATACGTTTAAAGTCTGAGGTGGCAAGACAAGCAAGCAGCCCCAGTCTCTGTGCCTCTGTGCGAGCAGTGCCATGGGTAGATGGGGCTGAGCAACAGCTTTCCAGGCTAGCTCTTTCTGGCTGCGAGATATCTGCAGACGTTCGCATTTTGGGAGCAGGTCTGCCGGAATTGTCCGACAAGGAACCCCAAAGATACGTTTGAAGTTTGAGGCTGCAAGACAAGCAAGCAGCCCCAGTCTCTGTGCCTCTGTGCGAGCAGTGCCATGGGCAGATGAGGCTGAGCAAAACCTTTCCAGGCTAGCTCTTTCTGGCTGCGAGCTATCTGCTGACGTTCGCATTTTCAGAGCAGGACTGGTGGAGGCTCCCGGCATGAACCACCTAAGATAGATTTGAAGTTTGATGGAACAAGACAAGCAAGCAGCCCCAGTCTTAGTGCCTCTGTGCGAGCAGTGCCATGGGCAGATGAGGCTGAGCAACAGCTTTCCATGATATCTCTTTCTGGCTGTGAGCTATCTGCAGACGTTCCCATTTTGGGAGCAGGGCTTACGGATGTCCCCTGCTAGGACTCCCAAAACTACGTTTGAAGTTTCAGGTGGCAAGACAAGCAAGCAGCCCCAGTCTCTGTGCCTCTGTACGAGCAGTGCCATGGGCAGATGAGGCTGAGCAACAGCTTCCCAGGCTATCTTTTTCTGGCAGCGAGCTATCTGCAGACGTTCGCATTTTCAGAGCAGGGCTGCCGGAGGCGCCCGACACGGACGCCCAAAGGTACGTTTGAAGTTTGAGAGGGCAAGACAATCAAGCACCCCCAGTCTCTGTGCCTCTCTGTGAGCAGTGCCATGGGCAGATGAGGCTGAGCAACAGCTTTCCAGGCTGGCTCTTTCTGGCTGAGAGCTATCTGCAGACGTTCGCAATATCAGAGCAGGGCTGCCTGAAGCGTCAGACACGGACACCCAAAGGTACGTTTGAAGTTTGAGGTGGCGAGACAAGCAAGCAGCTCCAGTCTCTGTGCCTCTGTGCGAGCAGTGCCATGGGCAGATTAGGCTGAGCAACAGCTTTACAGGCTAGCTCTTTCTGCCTGCGAGTTATCTGCAGACGTTCACATTTCTGGAGTAGGGCTGAGAAATGAACCTGTCAGTGACTATCCCCGTTCCCAGGCTATGTTTGACGTTTGAGGAGGCAAGACAAGCAAGCAGCCCCAGTCTCTGTGCCTCTGTGCAAGCAGTGCCATGTGCAGATGAGACTGAGAAACAGCTTTCCAGGCTAGCTCTTTCTGCCTGTGAGCTATATGCAGACGTTCGCATTTTCAGAGCAGGTATGCCGGAGGCGCCCGGCAAGGAAAACATAAGCTACTTTTGATGTTTGAGTTGGTAAGACAAGCAAGCAGCCCCAGTCTCTGTGCCTCTGTGCGAGCAGTGCCATGGGCAGATGAGGCTGAGAAACAGCTTTCCAGGCTAGCTCTTTCTGGCTGCAATCTATCTGCTGACGTTCGCATTTTGGGAGCAGGGCTGCCAGAAGCCCCCTGCATGGACACCCAAACATACGTATGAAGTTTGAGTGGTCAAGACAAGCAAGCAGCCTTAGTCTCTGTGCCTCTGTGCGAGCAGTGCCACGGGCAGATGAGGCTGAGCAACAGCTTTCCAGGCTAGCTCTTTCTGCCTGCGAGCTATCTGCAGACGTTCTCATTTTCAGAGCAGGGCTACCGGAGGCCCCCTGCACGGACCACTTATGGTACGTTTTAAGTTTGAGGTGGTAAGACAAGCAAGCAGCCCCAGTCTCTGTGCCTCTGTGCGAGCAGTGCCATGGGCAGATGAGGCTGAGCAACAGCTTTCCAGGCTAGCTTTTTCAGGCTACGAGCTTTATGCAGACGTTCGCATTTTCGCAGCAGGGCTGCCGGAGGTCCCCTGCACGGAACCCCTCAAATATACGTTTAAAGTCTGAGGTGGCAAGACAAGCAAGCAGCCCCAGTCTCTGTGCCTCTGTGCGAGCAGTGCCATGGGTAGATGGGGCTGAGCAACAGCTTTCCAGGCTAGCTCTTTCTGGCTGCGAGATATCTGCAGACGTTCGCATTTTGGGAGCAGGTCTGCCGGAATTGTCCGACAAGGAACCCCAAAGATACGTTTGAAGTTTGAGGCTGCAAGACAAGCAAGCAGCCCCAGTCTCTGTGCCTCTGTGCGAGCAGTGCCATGGGCAGATGAGGCTGAGCAAAACCTTTCCAGGCTAGCTCTTTCTGGCTGCGAGCTATCTGCTGACGTTCGCATTTTCAGAGCAGGACTGGTGGAGGCTCCCGGCATGAACCACCTAAGATAGATTTGAAGTTTGATGGAACAAGACAAGCAAGCAGCCCCAGTCTTAGTGCCTCTGTGCGAGCAGTGCCATGGGCAGATGAGGCTGAGCAACAGCTTTCCATGATATCTCTTTCTGGCTGTGAGCTATCTGCAGACGTTCCCATTTTGGGAGCAGGGCTTACGGATGTCCCCTGCTAGGACTCCCAAAACTACGTTTGAAGTTTCAGGTGGCAAGACAAGCAAGCAGCCCCAGTCTCTGTGCCTCTGTACGAGCAGTGCCATGGGCAGATGAGGCTGAGCAACAGCTTCCCAGGCTATCTTTTTCTGGCAGCGAGCTATCTGCAGACGTTCGCATTTTCAGAGCAGGGCTGCCGGAGGCGCCCGACACGGACGCCCAAAGGTACGTTTGAAGTTTGAGAGGGCAAGACAATCAAGCACCCCCAGTCTCTGTGCCTCTCTGTGAGCAGTGCCATGGGCAGATGAGGCTGAGCAACAGCTTTCCAGGCTGGCTCTTTCTGGCTGAGAGCTATCTGCAGACGTTCGCAATATCAGAGCAGGGCTGCCTGAAGCGTCAGACACGGACACCCAAAGGTACGTTTGAAGTTTGAGGTGGCGAGACAAGCAAGCAGCTCCAGTCTCTGTGCCTCTGTGCGAGCAGTGCCATGGGCAGATTAGGCTGAGCAACAGCTTTACAGGCTAGCTCTTTCTGCCTGCGAGTTATCTGCAGACGTTCACATTTCTGGAGTAGGGCTGAGAAATGAACCTGTCAGTGACTATCCCCGTTCCCAGGCTATGTTTGACGTTTGAGGAGGCAAGACAAGCAAGCAGCCCCAGTCTCTGTGCCTCTGTGCAAGCAGTGCCATGTGCAGATGAGACTGAGAAACAGCTTTCCAGGCTAGCTCTTTCTGCCTGTGAGCTATATGCAGACGTTCGCATTTTCAGAGCAGGTATGCCGGAGGCGCCCGGCAAGGAAAACATAAGCTACTTTTGATGTTTGAGTTGGTAAGACAAGCAAGCAGCCCCAGTCTCTGTGCCTCTGTGCGAGCAGTGCCATGGGCAGATGAGGCTGAGAAACAGCTTTCCAGGCTAGCTCTTTCTGGCTGCAATCTATCTGCTGACGTTCGCATTTTGGGAGCAGGGCTGCCAGAAGCCCCCTGCATGGACACCCAAACATACGTATGAAGTTTGAGTGGTCAAGACAAGCAAGCAGCCTTAGTCTCTGTGCCTCTGTGCGAGCAGTGCCACGGGCAGATGAGGCTGAGCAACAGCTTTCCAGGCTAGCTCTTTCTGCCTGCGAGCTATCTGCAGACGTTCTCATTTTCAGAGCAGGGCTACCGGAGGCCCCCTGCACGGACCACTTATGGTACGTTTTAAGTTTGAGGTGGTAAGACAAGCAAGCAGCCCCAGTCTCTGTGCCTCTGTGCGAGCAGTGCCATGGGCAGATGAGGCTGAGCAACAGCTTTCCAGGCTAGCTCTTTCAGGCTACGAGCTTTATGCAGACGTTCGCATTTTCGCAGCAGGGCTGCCGGAGGTCCCCTGCACGGAACCCCTCAAATATACGTTTAAAGTCTGAGGTGGCAAGACAAGCAAGCAGCCCCAGTCTCTGTGCCTCTGTGCGAGCAGTGCCATGGGTAGATGGGGCTGAGCAACAGCTTTCCAGGCTAGCTCTTTCTGGCTGCGAGATATCTGCAGACGTTCGCATTTTGGGAGCAGGTCTGCCGGAATTGTCCGACAAGGAACCCCAAAGATACGTTTGAAGTTTGAGGCTGCAAGACAAGCAAGCAGCCCCAGTCTCTGTGCCTCTGTGCGAGCAGTGCCATGGGCAGATGAGGCTGAGCAAAACCTTTCCAGGCTAGCTCTTTCTGGCTGCGAGCTATCTGCTGACGTTCGCATTTTCAGAGCAGGACTGGTGGAGGCTCCCGGCATGAACCACCTAAGATAGATTTGAAGTTTGATGGAACAAGACAAGCAAGCAGCCCCAGTCTTAGTGCCTCTGTGCGAGCAGTGCCATGGGCAGATGAGGCTGAGCAACAGCTTTCCATGATATCTCTTTCTGGCTGTGAGCTATCTGCAGACGTTCCCATTTTGGGAGCAGGGCTTACGGATGTCCCCTGCTAGGACTCCCAAAACTACGTTTGAAGTTTCAGGTGGCAAGACAAGCAAGCAGCCCCAGTCTCTGTGCCTCTGTACGAGCAGTGCCATGGGCAGATGAGGCTGAGCAACAGCTTCCCAGGCTATCTTTTTCTGGCAGCGAGCTATCTGCAGACGTTCGCATTTTCAGAGCAGGGCTGCCGGAGGCGCCCGACACGGACGCCCAAAGGTACGTTTGAAGTTTGAGAGGGCAAGACAATCAAGCACCCCCAGTCTCTGTGCCTCTCTGTGAGCAGTGCCATGGGCAGATGAGGCTGAGCAACAGCTTTCCAGGCTGGCTCTTTCTGGCTGAGAGCTATCTGCAGACGTTCGCAATATCAGAGCAGGGCTGCCTGAAGCGTCAGACACGGACACCCAAAGGTACGTTTGAAGTTTGAGGTGGCGAGACAAGCAAGCAGCTCCAGTCTCTGTGCCTCTGTGCGAGCAGTGCCATGGGCAGATTAGGCTGAGCAACAGCTTTACAGGCTAGCTCTTTCTGCCTGCGAGTTATCTGCAGACGTTCACATTTCTGGAGTAGGGCTGAGAAATGAACCTGTCAGTGACTATCCCCGTTCCCAGGCTATGTTTGACGTTTGAGGAGGCAAGACAAGCAAGCAGCCCCAGTCTCTGTGCCTCTGTGCAAGCAGTGCCATGTGCAGATGAGACTGAGAAACAGCTTTCCAGGCTAGCTCTTTCTGCCTGTGAGCTATATGCAGACGTTCGCATTTTCAGAGCAGGTATGCCGGAGGCGCCCGGCAAGGAAAACATAAGCTACTTTTGATGTTTGAGTTGGTAAGACAAGCAAGCAGCCCCAGTCTCTGTGCCTCTGTGCGAGCAGTGCCATGGGCAGATGAGGCTGAGAAACAGCTTTCCAGGCTAGCTCTTTCTGGCTGCGAGACATCTGCAGACCTTCGTATTTTCAGAGCAGGGCTGCCGGAGGAACCCTGCACGGACCACCTAAGTTAATTTGAAAGTTTGAGGGGGCAAGACAAGCAAGCAGCCCCAGTCTCTGTGCCTCTGTGCGAGCAGTGCCATGGGCAGATGAGGCTGAGCAACAGCTTTCCACGCTAGCTCTTTCTGGCTGCGAGCTATCTGCTGACGTTCGCATTTTCAGAGCAGGACTGGTGGAGGCTCCCGGCATGAACCACCTAAGATAGATTTGAAGTTTGATGGAACAAGACAAGCAAGCAGCCCCAGTCTTAGTGCCTCTGTGCGAGCAGTGCCATGGGCAGATGAGGCTGAGCAACAGCTTTCCATGATATCTCTTTCTGGCTGTGAGCTATCTGCAGACGTTCCCATTTTGGGAGCAGGGCTTACGGATGTCCCCTGCTAGGACTCCCAAAACTACGTTTGAAGTTTCAGGTGGCAAGACAAGCAAGCAGCCCCAGTCTCTGTGCCTCTGTACGAGCAGTGCCATGGGCAGATGAGGCTGAGCAACAGCTTCCCAGGCTATCGTTTTCTGGCTGCGAGCTATCTGCAGACGTTCGCATTTTCAGAGCAGGGCTGCCGGAGGCGCCCGACACGGACGCCCAAAGGTACGTTTGAAGTTTGAGAGGGCAAGACAATCAAGCACCCCCAGTCTCTGTGCCTCTGTGTGAGCAGTGCCATGGGCAGATGAGGCTGAGCAACAGCTTTCCAGGCTGGCTCTTTCTGGCTGAGAGCTATCTGCAGACGTTCGCATTTTTGGAGTAGGGCTGAGAAATGAACCTGTCAGTGACTATCCCCGTTCCCAGGCTATGTTTGACGTTTGAGAAGGCAAGACAAGCAAGCAGCCCCAGTCTCTGTGCCTCTGTGCAAGCAGTGCCATGTGCATATGAGACTGAGAAACAGCTTTCCAGGCTAGCTCTTTCTGCCTGCGAGCTATATGCAGACGTTCGCATTTTCAGAGCAGGTATGCCGGAGGCGCCCGGCAAGGAAAACATAAGCTACTTTTGATGTTTGAGTTGGTAAGACAAGGAAGCAGCCCCAGTCTCTGTGCCTCTGTGCGAGCAGTGCCATGGGCAGATGAGGCTGAGAAACAGCTTTCCAGGCTAGCTCTTTCTGGCTGCGAGCTATCTGCAGACGTTCGCAATATCAGAGCAGGGCTGCCTGAAGCGTCCGACACGGACACCCAAAGGTACGTTTGAAGTTTGAGGTGGCGAGACAAGCAAGCAGCTCCAGTCTCTGTGCCTCTGTGCGAGCAGTGCCATGGGCAGATTAGGCTGAGCAACAGCTTTACAGGCTAGCTCTTTCTGCCTGCGAGTTATCTGCAGACGTTCACATTTCTGGAGTAGGGCTGAGAAATGAACCTGTCAGTGACTATCCCCGTTCCCAGGCTATGTTTGACGTTTGAGGAGGCAAGACAAGCAAGCAGCCCCAGTCTCTGTGCCTCTGTGCAAGCAGTGCCATGTGCAGATGAGACTGAGAAACAGCTTTCCAGGCTAGCTCTTTCTGCCTGTGAGCTATATGCAGACGTTCGCATTTTCAGAGCAGGTATGCCGGAGGCGCCCGGCAAGGAAAACATAAGCTACGTTTGATGTTTGAGTTGGTAAGACAAGCAAGCAGCCCCAGTCTCTGTGCCTCTGTGCGAGCAGTGCCATGGGCAGATGAGGCTGAGAAACAGCTTTCCAGGCTAGCTCTTTCTGGCTACGAGCTGTCTGCAGACGTTCACATTTTCAGAGCAGGGCTGCCGGAGGACCCATGCACGGACCCGCAATGGTACGTTTGAAGCTTCAGGGGACAAGACAAGCAAGCAGCCCCAGTCTCTGTGCCTCTGTGCGAGCAGTGCCATGGGCAGATGAGGCTGAGCAACAGCTTTCCAGGCTAGCTCTTTCTGGCTGCGAGCTATCTGCTGACGTTCGCATTTTCAGAGCAGGACTGGTGGAGGCTCCCGGCATGAACCACCTAAGATAGATTTGAAGTTTGATGGAACAAGACAAGCAAGCAGCCCCAGTCTTAGTGCCTCTGTGCGAGCAGTGCCATGGGCAGATGAGGCTGAGCAACAGCTTTCCATGATATCTCTTTCTGGCTGTGAGCTATCTGCAGACGTTCCCATTTTGGGAGCAGGGCTTACGGATGTCCCCTGCTAGGACTCCCAAAACTACGTTTGAAGTTTCAGGTGGCAAGACAAGCAAGCAGCCCCAGTCTCTGTGCCTCTGTACGAGCAGTGCCATGGGCAGATGAGGCTGAGCAACAGCTTCCCAGGCTATCGTTTTCTGGCTGCGAGCTATCTGCAGACGTTCGCAATATCAGAGCAGGGCTGCCTGAAGCGTCCGACACGGACGCCCAAAGGTACGTTTGAAGTTTGAGAGGGCAAGACAATCAAGCACCCCCAGTCTCTGTGCCTCTGTGTGAGCAGTGCCATGGGCAGATAAGGCTGAGCAACAGCTTTCCAGGCTGGCTCTTTCTGGCTGAGAGCTATCTGCAGACGTTCGCATTTTTGGAGTAGGGCTGAGAAATGAACCTGTCAGTGACTATCCCCGTTCCCAGGCTATGTTTGAAGTTTGAGGGGGCAAGACAAGGAAGCAGCCCCAGTCTCTGTGCCTCTCTGCGAGCAGTGCCATGGGCAGATGAGGCTGAGAAACAGCTTTCCAGGCTAGCTCTTTCTGGCTGCGAGCTATCTGCAGACGTTCGCAATATCAGAGCAGGGCTGCCTGAAGCGTCCGACACGGACACCCAAAGGTACGTTTGAAGTTTGAGGTGGCGAGACAAGCAAGCAGCTCCAGTCTCTGTGCCTCTGTGCGAGCAGTGCCATGGGCAGATTAGGCTGAGCAACAGCTTTACAGGCTAGCTCTTTCTGCCTGTGAGTTATCTGCAGACGTTCACATTTCTGGAGTAGGGCTGAGAAATGAACCTGTCAGTGACTATCCCCGTTCCCAGGCTATGTTTGACGTTTGAGGAGGCAAGACAAGCAAGCAGCCGCAGTCTCTGTGCCTCTGTGCAAGCAGTGCCATGTGCAGATGAGACTGAGAAACAGCTTTCCAGGCTAGCTCTTTCTGCCTGTGAGCTATATGCAGACGTTCGCATTTTCAGAGCAGGTATGCCGGAGGCGCCCGGCAAGGAAAACATAAGCTACTTTTGATGTTTGAGTTGGTAAGACAAGCAAGCAGCCCCAGTCTCTGTGCCTCTGTGCGAGCAGTGCCATGGGCAGATGAGGCTGAGAAACAGCTTTCCAGGCTAGCTCTTTCTGGCTGCGAGACATCTGCAGACCTTCGTATTTTCAGAGCAGGGCTGCCGGAGGAACCCTGCACGGACCACCTAAGTTAATTTGAAAGTTTGAGGGGGCAAGACAAGCAAGCAGCTCCAGCGTTTGTGCCTCTGTGCGAGCAGTGCCATGGGCAGATGAGGCTGAGCAAAACCTTTCCAGGCTAGCTCTTTCTGGCTGCGAGCTATCTGCTGACGTTCGCATTTTCAGAGCAGGACTGGTGGAGGCTCCCGGCATGAACCACCTAAGATAGATTTGAAGTTTGATGGAACAAGACAAGCAAGCAGCCCCAGTCTTAGTGCCTCTGTGCGAGCAGTGCCATGGGCAGATGAGGCTGAGCAACAGCTTTCCATGATATCTCTTTCTGGCTGTGAGCTATCTGCAGACGTTCCCATTTTGGGAGCAGGGCTTACGGATGTCCCCTGCTAGGACTCCCAAAACTACGTTTGAAGTTTCAGGTGGCAAGACAAGCAAGCAGCCCCAGTCTCTGTGCCTCTGTACGAGCAGTGCCATGGGCAGATGAGGCTGAGCAACAGCTTCCCAGGCTATCTTTTTCTGGCTGCGAGCTATCTGCAGACGTTCGCATTTTCAGAGCAGGGCTGCCGGAGGCGCCCGACACGGACGCCGAAAGGTACGTTTGAAGTTTGAGAGGGCAAGACAATCAAGCACCCCCAGTCTCTGTGCCTCTGTGTGAGCAGTGCCATGGGCAGATGAGGCTGAGCAACAGCTTTCCAGGCTGGCTCTTTCTGGCTGAGAGCTATCTGCAGACGTTCGCATTTTTGGAGTAGGGCTGAGAAATGAACCTGTCAGTGACTATCCCCGTTCCCAGGCTATGTTTGAAGTTTGAGGGGGCAAGACAAGGAAGCAGCCCCAGTCTCTGTGCCTCTGTGCGAGCAGTGCCATGCGCAGATGAGGCTGAGCAACAGCTTTCCAGGCTAGCTCTTTCTGGCTGCGAGCTATCTGCAGACGTTCGCAATATCAGAGCAGGGCTGCCTGAAGCGTCCGACACGGACACCCAAAGGTACGTTTGAAGTTTGAGGTGGCGAGACAAGCAAGCAGCTCCAGTCTCTGTGCCTCTGTGCGAGCAGTGCCATGGGCAGATTAGGCTGAGCAACAGCTTTCCAGGCTAGCTCTTTCTGCCTGCGAGTTATCTGCAGACGTTCACATTTCTGGAGTAGGGCTGAGAAATGAACCTGTCAGTGACTATCCCCGTTCCCAGGCTATGTTTGACGTTTGAGGGGGCAAGACAAGCAAGCAGCCCCAGTCTCTGTGCCTCTGTGCAAGCAGTGCCATGTGCAGATGAGGCTGAGAAACAGCTTTCCAGGCTAGCTCTTTCTGCCTGTGAGCTATCTGCAGACGTTCGCATTTTCAGAGCAGGTATGCCGGAGGCGCCCGGCAAGGAAAACATAAGCTACTTTTGATGTTTGAGTTGGTAAGACAAGCAAGCAGCCCCAGTCTCTGTGCCTCTGTGCGAGCAGTGCCATGGGCAGATGAGGCTGAGAAACAGCTTTCCAGGCTAGCTCTTTCTGGCTGCGAGACATCTGCAGACCTTCGTATTTTCAGAGCAGGGCTGCCGGAGGAACCCTGCACGGACCACCTAAGTTAATTTGAAAGTTTGAGGGGGCAAGACAAGCAAGCAGCCCCAGTCTCTGTGCCTCTGTGCGAGCAGTGCCATGGGCAGATGAGGCTGAGCAAAACCTTTCCAGGCTAGCTCATTCTCGCTGCGAGCTCTCTGCAGTCGTTTGCATTTTCAGAGCCTGGCTGCCGGAGGCCTTCTGCACGGACCCCCAAAGGTACGTTTGAAGCTTCAGGGGACAAGACAAGCAAGCAGCCCCTATCTCTGTGCCTCTGTGCCAGCAGTGGCATGGGCAGATGAGTCTGAGCAACAGCTTTCTAGGCTAGCTCTTTCTGGCTGCAATCTATCTGCAGACGTTCGCATTTTGGGAGCAGGGCTGCCAGAAGCCCCCTGCATGGACACCCAAATATACGTTTGAAGTTTGAGGGGGCAAGACAAGCAAGCAGCCCCAGTCTCTGTGCCTCTGTGCGAGCAGTGCCATGGGCAGATAAGGCTGAGAAACAGCTTTCCAGGCTAGCTCTTTCAGTCTGCGAGCTATCTGCAGACGTTCACAATATCAAAGCAGGACTGCCTGAAGCGTCCGACACGGACACCCAAAGGTACGTTTGAAGTTTGAGGTGGCGAGACAAGCAAGCAGCCCCAGTCTCTGTGCCTCTGTGCGAGCAGTGCCATGGGCAGATGAGGCTGAGCAACAGCTTTCCAGGCTAGCTCTTTCTGTCTGCGAGCTATCTGCAGACGTTCGCATTTTCGGAGCAGGGTTTCCGAATGTCCCCTGCTAGGACTCCCAAAACTACGATTGAAGTTTGAGGTGGAAAGACAAGCAAGCAGCCCCAGTCTCTGTGCCTCTGTGCGAGCAGTGCCATGGGCAGATGAGTCTGAGCAACAGCTTTCCAGGCTAGCTCTTTCTGGCAGCGAGCTATCTGCAGACGTTCGCATTTTCAGAGCAGAGCTGTCGGAAGCTCCCGACACGGACACTCAAAGGTACGTTTGAAGTTTGAGGGGGCAAGACAAGCAAGAAGCCCCAGTCTCTGTGTCTCTGTGCAAGCAGTACCATGGGTAGATGAGGCTGAGCAACAGCTTTCCAGGCTGGCTCTTTCTGGCTGCGAGTTAACTGCAGACGTTCGCATTTTCAGAGCAGGGCTGCCTGAGGCCCCTTGCACGGATCACCTAAGCTACGTCTGAAGTTTGAGGTGACAAGACAAGATAGCAGCCCCAGTCTCTGTGCCTCTGTGCGAGCAGTGCCATGGGTAGATGAGGCTGAACAACAGCTTTCCAGGCTAGCTCTTTCTGGCTGCGAGCTATCTGCAGACGTTCGCATTTTTGGAGCAGGGCTGCCGGAGGCTCCCTGCACGGACACCCAAAGCTATGTTTGAAGTGTTAGGTGGTATAACAAGCAAGCAGCCCCAGTCTCTGTGCCTCTGTGCGAGCAGTGCCATGGGCAGATGAGGCTGAGAAACAGCTTTCCAGGCTAGCTTTTTCTGGCTGTGAGACATCTGCAGACCTTCGTATTTTCAGAGCAGGGCTGCCGGAGGAACCCTGCACGGACCACCTAAGTTAATTTGAAAGTTTGAGGGGGCAAGACAAGAAAGCAGCTCCAGCGTCTGTGCCTCTGTACGAGCAGTGCCATGGGCAGATGAGGCTGAGCAAAACCTTTCCAGGCTATCTGTTTCTGCCTGCCAGCTATCTGCTGACGTTTGCATTTTCAGAGCAGGACTGATGGAGGCCCCCGGCACGAACCACCTCAGCTTCGTTTGAAGTTTGAGGTGGCAAGACAAGCAAGCAGCCCCAGTCTCTGTGCCTCTGTGCGAGCAGTGCCATGGGTAGGTGAGGCTGAGAAACAGCTTTCCAGGCTAGCTCTTTCTGGCTGCCAGCTATCTGCAGACGTTCACACTTTGGGAGCAGGGCTGCCAGAAGCCCCCTGCATGGACACCCAAATATACGTTTGAAGTTTGATGTGGCAAGACAACCAAGCAGCCCCAGTCTCTGTGCCTCTGTGCGAGCAGTGCCATGGGCAGATGAGGCTGAGAAACAGCTTTCCAGGCTAGCTCTTTCTGCCTGCGAGCTATCTGCAGACGTTCGCAATATCAGAGCAGGGCTGCCTGAAGAGTCCGACACGGACACCCAAAGGTACGTTTGAAGTTTGAGGTGGCGAGACAAGCAAGCAGCCCCAGTCTCTGTGCCTCTGTGCGAGCAGTGCCATGGGCAGATTAGGCTGAGCAACAGCTTTCCAGGCTAGCTCTTTCTGGCTGCGAGTTAACTGCAGACGTTCACATTTCTGGAGTAGGGCTGAGAAATGAACCTGTCAGTGACTATCCCCGTTCCCAGGCTATGTTTGACGTTTGAGGGGGCAAGACAAGCAAGCAGCCCCAGTCTCTGTGCCTCTGTGCAAGCGGTGCCATGTGCAGATGAGGCTGAGAAACAGCTTTCCAGGCTAGCTCTTTCAGCCTGTGAGCTATCTGCAGACGTTCGCATTTTCAGAGCAGGTATGCCGGAGGCGCCCGGCAAGGAAAACATAAGCTACGTTTGATGTTTGAGTTGGTAAGACAAGCAAGCAGCCCCAGTCTCTGTGCCTCTGTGCGAGCAGTGCCATGGGCAGATGAGGCTGAGCAAAACCTTTCCAGGCTAGCTGTTTCTGCCTGCCAGCTATCTGCTGACGTTTGCATTTTCAGAGCAGGACTGATGGAGGCCCCCGGCACGAACCACCTAAGCTTCGTTTGAAGTTTGAGGTGGCAAGACAAGCAAGCAGCCCCAGTCTCTGTGCCTCTGTGCGAGCAGTGCCATGGGTAGATGAGGCTGAGCAACAGCTTTCTAGGCTAGCTCTTTCTGGCTGCGAGCTATCTGCAGACGTTCGCATTTTCGCAGCAGGGCTGCCGGAGGCCCCCTGCACGGACCCCCAAATTTACGTTTGAACTTTGATGGGGCAAGACAAGCAAGCAGCCTCAGTCTCTGTGCCTCTGTGCAAGGAGAGCCATGGGCAGATGAGGCTGAGCAACAGCTTTCCAGGCTAGCTCTTTCTGGCTGCAATCTATCTGCAGACGTTCGCATTTTGGGAGCAGGGCTGCCAGAAGCCCCCTGCATGGACACCCAAATATACGTCTGAAGTTTGAGGGGGCAAGACAAGCAAGCAGCCCCAGTCTCTGTGCCTCTGTGTGAGCAGTGCCATGGGCAGATGAGGCTGAGAAACAGCTTTCCAGGCTAGCTCTTTCTGCCTGCGAGCTATCTGCAGACGTTCGCAATATCAGAGCAGGGCTGCCTGAAGCGTCCGACACGGACACCCAAAGGTACGTTTGAAGTTTGAGGTGGCAAGACAAGCAAGCAGCCCCAGTCTCTGTGCCTCTGTGCGAGCAGTGCCATGGTCAGATGAGGCTGAGCAACAGCTTTCCAGGCTAGCTCTTTCTGGCTGCGAGCTATCTGCAGACGTTCACACTTTGGGAGCAGGGCTGCCAGAAACCCCCTGCACGGACACCCAAATATACTTTTGAACTTTGAGGGGGCAAGACAAGCAAGCAGCCCCAGTCTCTGTGCCTCTGTGCGAGCAGTGCCATGGGCAGAGGAGGCTGAGCAAAATCTTTCCAGGCTAGATCTTAATGCCTGCGAGCTATCTGCAGACGTTCGCATTTTCGGAGCAGGGCTGCCGGGCGCCCCTGCACGGACCCCCAAAGGTACGTTTGAAGTTAGAGGTGGCAAGACAAGCAAGAAACCCCAGTCTCTGTGCCTCTGTGCGAGCAGTGCCATGGGCAGATGAGGCTGAGCAACAGCTTTCCAGGCTAGCTCTTTCTGTCTGCGAGCCATCTTCAGATTTTCTCATTTTCGGAGAAGGGCTGACGGATGCCCCCTGCACGGACCCCCAAAGTTACGTTTGAAGTTAGAGGTTGCAAGACAATTAAGCAACCCCAGTCTCTGTGCCTCTGTGCGAGCAGTGCCATGGGCAGATGAGGCTGAGCAACAGCTTTCCAGGCTAGCTCTTTCTGCCTGCGATCTATCTGCAGACGTTCACATTTTCAGAGCAGGCCTGGCAGAGACCCCATGCACGGACCACCTATGCTACGCTTGATGTTTGAAGGGTCAAGACAAGCAAGCAGCCCCAGCGTCTGTGCCTCTGTGCGAGCAGTGCCATGTGCAGAAGAGGTTGAGCAACAGCTTTCCAGTCTAGCTCATTCTCGCTGCGAGCTCTCTGCAGTCGTTTGCATTTTCAGAGCCTGGCTGCCGGAGGCCTTCTGCACGGACCCCCAAAGGTACGTTTGAAGCTTCAGGGGACAAGACAAGCAAGCAGCCCCATTCTCTGTGCCTCTGTGCCAGCAGTGCCATGGGCAGATGAGGCTGAGCAACAGCTTTCTAGGCTAGCTCTTTCTGGCTGCAATCTATCTGCAGACGTTCGCATTTTGGGAGCAGGGCTGCCAGAAGCCCCCTGCATGGACACCCAAATATACGTTTGAAGTTTGAGGGGGGAAGACAAGCAAGCAGCCCCAGTCTCTGTGCCTCTGTGCGAGCAGTGCCATGGGCAGATGAGGCTGAGAAACAGATTTCCAGGCTAGCTCTTTCAGGCTGCGAGCTATCTGCAGACGTTCACAATATCAGAGCAGGACTGCCTGAAGCGTCCGACACGGACACCCAAAGGTACGTTTGAAGTTTGAGGTGGCGAGACAAGCAAGCAGCCCCAGTCTCTGTGCCTCTGTGCGAGCAGTGCCATGGGCAGATGAGGCTGAGCAACAGCTTTACAGGCTAGCTCTTTCTGGCTGCGAGCTATCTGCAGACGTTCGCATTTTCAGAGCAGGGTTTCCGAATGTCCCCTGCTAGGACTCCCAAAACTATGATTGAAGTTTGAGGTGGCAAGACAAGCAAGCAGCCCCAGTCTCTGTGCCTCTGTGCGAGCAGTGCCATGGGCAGATGAGTCTGAGCAACAGCTTTCCAGGCTAGCTCTTTCTGGCTGCGAGCTATCTGCAGACGTTCGCATTTTCAGAGCAGAGCTGTCGGAAGCTCCCGACACGGACACTCAAAGGTACGTTTGAAGTTTGAGGGGGCAAGACAAGCAAGCAGCCCCAGTCTCTGTGCCTCTGTGCGAGCAGTGCCATGGGCAGATTAGGCTGAGCAACAGCTTTCCAGGCTAGCTCTTTCTGGCTGCGAGTTAACTGCAGACGTTCACATTTCTGGAGTAGGGCTGAGAAATGAACCTGTCAGTGACTATCCCCGTTCCCAGGCTATGTTTGACGTTTGAGGGGGCAAGACAAGCAAGCAGCCCCAGTCTCTGTGCCTCTGTGCGAGCAGTGCCATGGGCAGATGAGGCTGAGAAACAGCTTTCCAGGCTAGCTCTTTCAGCCTGTGAGCTATCTGCAGACCTTCGCATTTTCAGAGCAGGTATGCCGGAGGCGCCCGGCAAGGAAAACATAAGCTACGTTTGATGTTTGAGTTGGTAAGACAAGCAAGCAGCCCCAGTCTCTGTGCCTCTGTGCGAGCAGTGCCATGGGCAGATGAGGCTGAGCAACAGCATTCCAGGTTAGCTCTTTCTGCCTCCAAACTATCTGCAGACGTTCGCATTTTTGGAGTAGGGCTGAGAAATGAACCTGGCAGTGACTATCCCCGTTCCCAGGCTATGTTTGACGTTTGAGGTGGAAAGACAAGCAAGCAGCCACAGCGTCGGTGCCCCTGTGCGAGCAGTGCCATGGGCAGATGAGGCTGAGCAAAACCTTTCCAGGCTAGCTGTTTCTGCCTGCCAGCTATCTGCTGACGTTTGCATTTTCAGAGCAGGACTGATGGAGGCCCCCGGCACGAACCACCTAAGCTTCGTTTGAAGTTTGAAGTGGCAAGACAAGCAAGCAGCCCCAGTCTCTGTGCCTCTGTGCGAGCAGTGCCATGGGTAGATGAGGCTGAGCAACAGCTTTCTAGGCTAGCTCTTTCTGGCTGCGAGCTATCTGCAGACGTTCGCATTTTCGCAGCAGGGCTGCCGGAGGCCCCCTGCACGGACCCCCAAATTTACGTTTGAACTTTGATGGGGCAAGACAAGCAAGCAGCCTCAGTCTCTGTGCCTCTGTGCAAGGAGAGCCATGGGCAGATGAGGCTGAGCAACAGCTTTCCAGGCTAGCTCTTTCTGGCTGCAATCTATCTGCAGACGTTCGCATTTTGGGAGCAGGGCTGCCAGAAGCCCCCTGCATGGACACCCAAATATAGGTCTGAAGTTTGAGGGGGCAAGACAAGCAAGTAGCCTCAGTCTCTGTGCCTCTGTGCAAGGAGAGCCATGGGCAGATGAGGCTGAGCAACAGCTTTCCAGGCTAGCTCTTTCTGGCTGCAATCTATCTGCAGACGTTCGCATTTTGGGAGCAGGGCTGCCAGAAGCCCCCTGCATGGACACCCAAATATACGTCTGAAGTTTGAGGGGGCAAGACAAGCAAGCAGCCCCAGTCTCTGTGCCTCTGTGCGAGCAGTGCCATGGGCAGATGAGACTGAGAAACAGCTTTCCAGGCTAGCTCTTTCTGGCTGCAATCTCTCTGCAGACGTTCGCATTTTGGGAGCAGGGCTGCCAGAAGCCCCCTGCATGGACACCCAAATATATGTCTGAAGTTTGAGGGGGCAAGACAAGCAAGCAGCCCCAGTCTCTGTGCCTCTGTGCGAGCAGTGCCATGGGCAGATGAGACTGAGAAACAGCTTTCCAGGCTAGCTCTTTCTGGCTGCAATCTATCTGCAGACGTTCGCATTTTGGGAGCAGGGCTGCCAGAAGCCCCCTGCATGGACACCCAAATATACGTCTGAAGTTTGAGGGGGCAAGACAAGCAAGCAGCCCCAGTCTCTGTGCCTCTGTGCGAGCAGTGCCATGGGCAGATGAGACTGAGAAACAGCTTTCCAGGCTAGCTCTTTCTGCCTGCGAGCTATCTGCAGACGTTCGCAATATCAGAGCAGGGCTGCCTGAAGCGTCCGACACGGACACCCAAAGGTACATTTGAAGTTTGAGGTGGCAAGACAAGCAAGCAGCCCCAGTCTCTGTGCCTCTGTGCGAGCAGTGCCATGGTCAGATGAGGCTGAGCAACAGCTTTCCAGGCTAGCTCTTTCTGGCTGCGAGCTATCTGCAGACGTTCACACTTTGGGAGCAGGGCTGCCAGAAACCCCCTGCACGGACACCCAAATATACTTTTGAACTTTGAGGGGGCAAGACAAGCAAGCAGCCCCAGTCTCTGTGCCTCTGTGCGAGCAGTGCCATGGGCAGAAGAGGCTGAGCAACAGCTTTCCAGGCTAGCTCTTTCTGTCTGCGAGCCATCTTCAGACTTTCTCATTTTCGGAGAAGGGCTGACGGATGCCCCCTGCACGGACCCCCAAAGTTACGTTTGAAGTTAGAGGTTGCAAGACAATTAAGCAACCCCAGTCTCTGTGCCTCTGTGCGAGCAGTGCCATGGGCAGATGAGGCTGAGCAACAGCTTTCCAGGCTAGCTCTTTCTGCCTGCGATCTATTTGCAGACGTTCACATTTTCAGAGCAGGCCTGGCAGAGACCCCATGCACGGACCACCTATGCTACGCTTGATGTTTGAAGGGTCAAGACAAGCAAGCAGCCCCAGCGTCTGTGCCTCTGTGCGAGCAGTGCCATGTGCAGAAGAGGTTGAGCAACAGCTTTCCAGTCTAGCTCATTCTCGCTGCGAGCTCTCTGCAGTCGTTTGCATTTTCAGAGCCTGGCTGCCGGAGGCCTTCTGCACGGACCCCCAAAGGTACATTTGAAGCTTCAGGGGACAAGACAAGCAAGCAGCCCCATTCTCTGTGCCTCTGTGCCAGCAGTGCCATGGGCAGATGAGTCTGAGCAACAGCTTTCTAGGCTAGCTCTTTCTGGCTGCAATCTATCTGCAGACGTTCGCATTTTGGGAGCAGGGCTGCCAGAAGCCCCCTGCATTGACACCCAAATATACGTTTGAAGTTTGAGGGGGGAAGACAAGGAAGCAGCCCCAGTCTCTGTGCCTCTGTGCGAGCAGTGCCATGGGCAGATGAGGCTGAGAAACAGATTTCCAGGCTAGCTCTTTCAGGCTGCGAGCTATCTGCAGACGTTCACAATATCAGAGCAGGACTGCCTGAAGCGTCCGACACGGACACCCAAAGGTACGTTTGAAGTTTGAGGTGGCGAGACAAGCAAGCAGCCCCAGTCTGTGTGCCTCTGTGCGAGCAGTGCCATGGGCAGATGAGGCTGAGCAACAGCATTCCAGGTTAGCTCTTTCTGCCTCCAAACTATCTGCAGACGTTCGCATTTTTGGAGTAGTGCTGAGAAATGAACCTGGCAGTGACTATCCCCGTTCCCAGGCTACGTTTGAAGTTTGTGGTGGTAAGACAAGCAAGCAGCCGCAGTCTCTGTGCCTCTGTGCGAGCAGTGCCACGGGCAGATGAGGCTGAGCAACAGCTTTCCATGATATCTCTTTCTGGCTGTGAGCTATCTGCAGACGTTCGCATTTTGGGAGCAGGGCTTACGGATGTCCCCTGCTAGGACTCCCAAAACTACGTTTGAAGTTTCAGGTGGCAAGACAAGCAAGCACCCCCAGTCTCTGTGCCTCTGTGTGAGCAGTGCCATGGGCAGATGAGGCTGAGCAACAGCTTTCCAGGCTAGCTCTTTCTGGCTGAGAGCTATCTGCAGACGTTCGCATTTTTGGAGTAGGACTGAGAAATGAACCTGTCAGTGACTATCCCCTTTCTCAGGCTATGTTTGACGTTTGAGGGGGCAAGACAAGCAAGCAGCCCCAGTCTCTGTGCCTCTGTGCAAGCAGTGCCATGTGCAGATGAGGCTGAGAAACAGCTTTCCAGGCTAGCTCTTTCTGGCTGCGAGCTATCTGCAGACATTCGCATTTTGGGAGCAGGGCTTCCGGAGGTCCCCTGCTAGGACTCCCAAAACTACTTTTGAAGTTTTAGGTGGCAAGACAAGCAAGCAGCCCCAGTCTCTGTGCCTCTGTGCGAGCAGTGCCATAGGCAGATGAGGCTGAGCAACAGCTTTCCAGGCTAGCTCTTTCTGGCTGCAAGCTATCTGCAGACGTTCACACTTTGGGAGCAGGGCTACCAGAAGCCCCCTGCACGGACACCCAAATGTAGGTTTGAAGTTTGAGGTGGCAAGACAAGCAAGCAGCCCCAGTCTCTGTGCCTCTGTGCCAGCAGTGCCATGGGCAGAGGAGGCTGAGCAAAATCTTTCCAGGCTAGCTCTTAATGCCTGCGAGCTATCTGCAGACGTTCGCATTTTCGGAGCAGGGCTGCCGAGCGCCCCTGCACGGACCCCCAAAGGTACGTTTGAAGCTTCAGGGGACAAGACAAGCAAGCAGCCCCTATCTCTGTGCCTCTGTGCCAGCAGTGCCATGGGCAGATGAGTCTGAGCAACAGCTTTCCAGGCTAGCTCTTTCTGGCTGCAATCTATCTGCAGACGTTCGCATTTTGGGAGCAGGGCTGCCAGAAGCCCCCTGCATGGACACCCAAATATACGTTTGAAGTTTGAGGGGGCAAGACAAGCAAGCAGCCCCAGTCTCTGTGCCTCTGTGCGAGCAGTGCCACGGGCAGATGAGGCTGAGCAACAGCTTTCCAGGCTAGCTCTTTCTGGCTGCCAGCTATCTGCAGACGTTCGCATTTTTGGAGCAGGGCTGCCGGAGGCTCCCTGCACGGACCTCCAAAGCTATGTTTGAAGTGTTAGGTGGTATAAAAAGCAAGCAGCCCCAGTCTCTGCGCCTCTGTGCGAGCAGTGCCATGGGCAGATGAGGCTGAGAAACAGCTTTCCAGGCTAGCTCTTTCTGGCTGTGAGCTATCTGCAGACGTTCGTATTTTCAGAGCAGGGCTGCCGGAGGAACCCTGCACGGACCACCTAAGTTAATTTGAAAGTTTGAGGGGGCAAGACAAGAAAGCAGCTCCAGCGTCTGTGCCTCTGTACGAGCAGTGCCATGGGCAGATGAGGCTGAGCAAAACCTTTCCAGGCTAGCTGTTTCTGCCTGCCAGCTATCTGCTGACGTTTGCATTTTCAGAGCAGGACTGATGGAGGCCCCCGGCACGAACCACCTAAGCTTCGTTTGAAGTTTGAGGTGGCAAGACAAGCAAGCAGCCCCAGTCTCTGTGCCTCTGTGCGAGCAGTGCCATGGGTAGATGAGGCTGAGCAACAGCTTTCCAGGCTAGCTCTTTCTGGCTGCGAGCTATCTGCAGACGTTCACACTTTGGGAGCAGGGCTGCCAGAAGCCCCCTGCATGGACACCCAAATATACGTTTGAAGTTTGAGGGGGCAAGACAAGGAAGCAGCCCCAGTCTCTGTGCCTCTCTGCGAGCAGTGCCATGGGCAGATGAGGCTGAGAAACAGCTTTCCAGGCTAGCTCTTTCTGCCTGCGAGCTATCTGCAGACGTTCGCAATATCAGAGCAGGGCTGCCTGAAGCGTCCGACACGGACACCCAAAGGTACGTTTGAAGTTTGAGGTGGCGAGACAAGCAAGCAGCCCCAGTCTCTGTGCCTCTGTGCGAGCAGTGCCATGGGCAGATTAGGCTGAGCAACAGCTTTCCAGGCTAGCTCTTTCTGGCTGCGAGTTAACTGCAGACGTTCACATTTCTGGAGTAGGGCTGAGAAATGAACCTGTCAGTGACTATCCCCGTTCCCAGGCTATGTTTGACGTTTGAGAGGGCAAGACAAGCAAGCAGCCCCAGTCTCTGTGCCTCTGTGCAAGCAGTGCCACGTGCAGATGAGGCTGAGAAACAGCTTTCCAGGCTAGCTCTTTCTGCCTGTGAGCTATCTGCAGACGTTCGCATTTTCAGAGCAGGTATGCCGGAGGCGCACGGCAAGGAAAACATAAGCTACGTTTGATGTTTGAGTTGGTAAGACAAGCAAGCAGCCCCAGTCTCTGTGCCTCTGTGCGAGCAGTGCCATGGGCAGATGAGGCTGAGCAACAGCATTCCAGGTTAGCTCTTTCTGCCTCCAAACTATCTGCAGACGTTCGCATTTTTGGAGTAGGGCTGAGAAATGAACCTGGCAGTGACTATCCCCGTTCCCAGGCTATGTTTGACGTTTGAGGTGGAAAGACAAGCAAGCAGCCCCAGCGTCGGTGCCCCTGTGTGAGCAGTGCAATGTGCAGATGAGTCTGAGCAACAGCTTTCCAGGCTAGCTCTTTCTGGCAGCGAGCTATCTGCAGACGTTCGCATTTTCAGAGCAGAGCTTTCGGAAGCGCCCGACACGGACACTCAAAGGTACGTTTGAAGTTTGAGGGGGCAAGACAAGCAAGCAGCCCCAGTCTCTGCGCCTCTGTGCGAGCAGTGCCATGGGCAGATGAGGCTGAGCAACAGCTTTCCAGGCTAGCTCTTTCTACCTGCGATCTATCTGTAGACGTTCGCATTTTGGGAGCAGGGCTTCCGGAGGTCCCCTGCTGGGACTCCCAAAGATACGTTTGAAATTTGAGGGGGCAAGATAAGCAAGCAGTCCCAGTCTCTGTGCCTCTGTGCAAGCAGTGCCATGTGCAGATGAGGCTGAGAAACAGCTTTCCAGGCTAGCTCTTTCTGCCTGTGAGCTATCTGCAGACGTTCGCATTTTCAGAGCAGGTATGCCGGAGGCGCAAGGCAAGGAAAACATAAGCTATGTTTGATGTTTGAGTTGGTAAGACAAGCAAGCAGCCCCAGTCTGTGTGCCTCTGTGCGAGCAGTGCCATGGGCAGATGAGGCTGAGCAACAGCATTCCAGGTTAGCTCTTTCTGCCTCCAAACTATCTGCAGACGTTCGCATTTTTGGAGTAGGGCTGAGAAATGAACCTGGCAGTGACTATCCCCGTTCCCAGGCTACGTTTGAAGTTTGTGGTGGTAAGACAAGCAAGCAGCCGCAGTCTCTGTGCCTCTGTGCGAGCAGTGCCACGGGCAGATGAGGCTGAGCAACAGCTTTCCATGATATCTCTTTCTGGCTGTGAGCTATCTGCAGACGTTCGCATTTTGGGAGCAGGGCTTACGGATGTCCCCTGCTAGGACTCCCAAAACTACGTTTGAAGTTTCAGGTGGCAAGACAAGCAAGCACCCCCAGTCTCTGTGCCTCTGTGTGAGCAGTGCCATGGGCAGATGAGGCTGAGCAACAGCTTTCCAGGCTAGCTCTTTCTGGCTGAGAGCTATCTGCAGACGTTCGCATTTTTGGAGTAGGACTGAGAAATGAACCTGTCAGTGACTATCCCCTTTCTCAGGCTATGTTTGACGTTTGAGGGGGCAAGACAAGCAAGCAGCCCCAGTCTCTGTGCCTCTGTGCAAGCAGTGCCATGTGCAGATGAGGCTGAGAAACAGCTTTCCAGGCTAGCTCTTTCTGGCTGCGAGCTATCTGCAGACATTCTCATTTTGGGAGCAGGGCTTCCGGAGGTCCCCTGCTAGGACTCCCAAAACTACTTTTGAAGTTTTAGGTGGCAAGACAAGCAAGCAGCCCCAGTCTCTGTGCCTCTGTGCGAGCAGTGCCATAGGCAGATGAGGCTGAGCAACAGCTTTCCAGGCTAGCTCTTTCTGGCTGCAAGCTATCTGCAGACGTTCACACTTTGGGAGCAGGGCTACCAGAAGCCCCCTGCACGGACACCCAAATGTAGGTTTGAAGTTTGAGGTGGCAAGACAAGCAAGCAGCCCCAGTCTCTGTGCCTCTGTGCCAGCAGTGCCATGGGCAGAGGAGGCTGAGCAAAATCTTTCCAGGCTAGCTCTTAATGCCTGCGAGCTATCTGCAGACGTTCGCATTTTCGGAGCAGGGCTGCCGAGCGCCCCTGCACGGACCCCCAAAGGTACGTTTGAAGCTTCAGGGGACAAGACAAGCAAGCAGCCCCTATCTCTGTGCCTCTGTGCCAGCAGTGCCTTGGGCAGATGAGTCTGAGCAACAGCTTTCCAGGCTAGCTCTTTCTGGCTGCAATCTATCTGCAGACGTTCGCATTTTGGGAGCAGGGCTGCCAGAAGCCCCCTGCATGGACACCCAAATATACGTTTGAAGTTTGAGGGGGCAAGACAAGCAAGCAGCCCCAGTCTCTGTGCCTCTGTGCGAGCAGTGCCACGGGCAGATGAGGCTGAGCAACAGCTTTCCAGGCTAGCTCTTTCTGGCTGCCAGCTATCTGCAGACGTTCGCATTTTTGGAGCAGGGCTGCCGGAGGCTCCCTGCACGGACCTCCAAAGCTATGTTTGAAGTGTTAGGTGGTATAAAAAGCAAGCAGCCCCAGTCTCTGCGCCTCTGTGCGAGCAGTGCCATGGGCAGATGAGGCTGAGAAACAGCTTTCCAGGCTAGCTCTTTCTGGCTGTGAGCTATCTGCAGACGTTCGTATTTTCAGAGCAGGGCTGCCGGAGGAACCCTGCACGGACCACCTAAGTTAATTTGAAAGTTTGAGGGGGCAAGACAAGAAAGCAGCTCCAGCGTCTGTGCCTCTGTACGAGCAGTGCCATGGGCAGATGAGGCTGAGCAAAACCTTTCCAGGCTAGCTGTTTCTGCCTGCCAGCTATCTGCTGACGTTTGCATTTTCAGAGCAGGACTGATGGAGGCCCCCGGCACGAACCACCTAAGCTTCGTTTGAAGTTTGAGGTGGCAAGACAAGCAAGCAGCCCCAGTCTCTGTGCCTCTGTGCGAGCAGTGCCATGGGTAGATGAGGCTGAGCAACAGCTTTCCAGGCTAGCTCTTTCTGGCTGCGAGCTATCTGCAGACGTTCACACTTTGGGAGCAGGGCTGCCAGAAGCCCCCTGCATGGACACCCAAATATACGTTTGAAGTTTGAGGGGGCAAGACAAGGAAGCAGCCCCAGTCTCTGTGCCTCTCTGCGAGCAGTGCCATGGGCAGATGAGGCTGAGAAACAGCTTTCCAGGCTAGCTCTTTCTGCCTGCGAGCTATCTGCAGACGTTCGCAATATCAGAGCAGGGCTGCCTGAAGCGTCCGACACGGACACCCAAAGGTACGTTTGAAGTTTGAGGTGGCGAGACAAGCAAGCAGCCCCAGTCTCTGTGCCTCTGTGCGAGCAGTGCCATGGGCAGATTAGGCTGAGCAACAGCTTTCCAGGCTAGCTCTTTCTGGCTGCGAGTTAACTGCAGACGTTCACATTTCTGGAGTAGGGCTGAGAAATGAACCTGTCAGTGACTATCCCCGTTCCCAGGCTATGTTTGACGTTTGAGGGGGCAAGACAAGCAAGCAGCCGCAGTCTCTGTGCCTCTGTGCAAGCAGTGCCACGTGCAGATGAGGCTGAGAAACAGCTTTCCAGGCTAGGTCTTTCTGGCAGCGAGCTATCTGCAGACGTTCGCATTTTCAGAGCAGGTATGCCGGAGGCGCACGGCAAGGAAAACATAAGCTACGTTTGATGTTTGAGTTGGTAAGACAAGCAAGCAGCCCCAGTCTGTGTGCCTCTGTGCGAGCAGTGCCATGGGCAGATGAGGCTGAGCAACAGCATTCCAGGTTAGCTCTTTCTGGCTGCCTCCAAACTATCTGCAGACGTTCGCATTTTTGGAGTAGGGCTGAGAAATGAACCTGGCAGTGACTATCCCCGTTCCCAGGCTATGTTTGACGTTTGAGGTGGAAAGACAAGCAAGCAGCCGCAGTCTCTGTGCCCCTGTGTGAGCAGTGCAATGTGCAGAGGAGTCTGAGCAACAGCTTTCCAGGCTAGCTCTTTCTGGCAGCGAGCTATCTGCAGACGTTCGCATTTTCAGAGCAGAGCTTTCGGAAGCGCCCGACACGGACACTCAAAGGTACGTTTGAAGTTTGAGGGGGCAAGACAAGCAAGCAGCCCCAGTCTCTGCGCCTCTGTGCGAGCAGTGCCATGGGCAGATGAGGCTGAGCAACAGCTTTCCAGGCTAGCTCTTTCTACCTGCGATCTATCTGTAGACGTTCGCATTTTGGGAGCAGGGCTTCCGGAGGTCCCCTGCTGGGACTCCCAAAGATACGTTTGAAATTTGAGGGGGCAAGATAAGCAAGCAGTCCCAGTCTCTGTGCCTCTGTGCAAGCAGTGCCATGTGCAGATGAGGCTGAGAAACAGCTTTCCAGGCTAGCTCTTTCTGCCTGTGAGCTATCTGCAGACGTTCGCATTTTCAGAGCAGGTATGCCGGAGGCGCAAGGCAAGGAAAACATAAGCTATGTTTGATGTTTGAGTTGGTAAGACAAGCAAGCAGCCCCAGTCTGTGTGCCTCTGTGCGAGCAGTGCCATGGGCAGATAAGGCTGAGCAACAGCATTCCAGGTTAGCTCTTTCTGCCTCCAAACTATCTGCAGACGTTCGCATTTTTGGAGTAGGGCTGAGAAATGAACCTGGCAGTGACTATCCCCGTTCCCAGGCTACGTTTGAAGTTTGTGGTGGTAAGACAAGCAAGCAGCCGCAGTCTCTGTGCCTCTGTGCGAGCAGTGCCACGGGCAGATGAGGCTGAGCAACAGCTTTCCATGATATCTCTTTCTGGCTGTGAGCTATCTGCAGACCTTCGCATTTTGGGAGCAGGGCTTACGGATGTCCCCTGCTAGGACTCCCAAAACTACGTTTGAAGTTTCAGGTGGCAAGACAAGCAAGCACCCCCAGTCTCTGTGCCTCTGTGTGAGCAGTGCCATGGGCAGATGAGGCTGAGCAACAGCTTTCCAGGCTAGCTCTTTCTGGCTGAGAGCTATCTGCAGACGTTCGCATTTTTGGAGTAGGACTGAGAAATGAACCTGTCAGTGACTATCCCCTTTCTCAGGCTATGTTTGACGTTTGAGGGGGCAAGACAAGCAAGCAGCCCCAGTCTCTGTGCCTCTGTGCAAGCAGTGCCATGTGCAGATGAGGCTGAGAAACAGCTTTCCAGGCTAGCTCTTTCTGGCTGCGAGCTATCTGCAGACATTCGCATTTTGGGAGTAGGGCTTCCGGAGGTCCCCTGCTAGGACTCCCAAAACTACTTTTGAAGTTTTAGGTGGCAAGACAAGCAAGCAGCCCCAGTCTCTGTGCCTCTGTGCGAGCAGTGCCATAGGCAGATGAGGCTGAGCAACAGCTTTCCAGGCTAGCTCTTTCTGGCTGCAAGCTATCTGCAGACGTTCACACTTTGGGAGCAGGGCTACCAGAAGCCCCCTGCACGGACACCCAAATGTAGGTTTGAAGTTTGAGGTGGCAAGACAAGCAAGCAGCCCCAGTCTCTGTGCCTCTGTGCCAGCAGTGCCATGGGCAGAGGAGGCTGAGCAAAATCTTTCCAGGCTAGCTCTTAATGCCTGCGAGCTATCTGCAGACGTTCGCATTTTCGGAGCAGGGCTGCCGAGCGCCCCTGCACGGACCCCCAAAGGTACGTTTGAAGCTTCAGGGGACAAGACAAGCAAGCAGCCCCTATCTCTGTGCCTCTGTGCCAGCAGTGCCATGGGCAGATGAGTCTGAGCAACAGCTTTCCAGGCTAGCTCTTTCTGGCTGCAATCTATCTGCAGACGTTCGCATTTTGGGAGCAGGGCTGCCAGAAGCCCCCTGCATGGACACCCAAATATACGTTTGAAGTTTGAGGGGGCAAGACAAGCAAGCAGCCCCAGTCTCTGTGCCTCTGTGCGAGCAGTGCCACGGGCAGATGAGGCTGAGCAACAGCTTTCCAGGCTAGCTCTTTCTGGCTGCCAGCTATCTGCAGACGTTCGCATTTTTGGAGCAGGGCTGCCGGAGGCTCCCTGCACGGACCTCCAAAGCTATGTTTGAAGTGTTAGGTGGTATAAAAAGCAAGCAGCCCCAGTCTCTGCGCCTCTGTGCGAGCAGTGCCATGGGCAGATGAGGCTGAGAAACAGCTTTCCAGGCTAGCTCTTTCTGGCTGTGAGCTATCTGCAGACGTTCGTATTTTCAGAGCAGGGCTGCCGGAGGAACCCTGCACGGACCACCTAAGTTAATTTGAAAGTTTGAGGGGGCAAGACAAGAAAGCAGCTCCAGCGTCTGTGCCTCTGTACGAGCAGTGCCATGGGCAGATGAGGCTGAGCAAAACCTTTCCAGGCTAGCTGTTTCTGCCTGCCAGCTATCTGCTGACGTTTGCATTTTCAGAGCAGGACTGATGGAGGCCCCCGGCACGAACCACCTAAGCTTCGTTTGAAGTTTGAGGTGGCAAGACAAGCAAGCAGCCCCAGTCTCTGTGCCTCTGTGCGAGCAGTGCCATGGGTAGATGAGGCTGAGCAACAGCTTTCCAGGCTAGCTCTTTCTGGCTGCGAGCTATCTGCAGACGTTCACACTTTGGGAGCAGGGCTGCCAGAAGCCCCCTGCATGGACACCCAAATATACGTTTGAAGTTTGAGGGGGCAAGACAAGGAAGCAGCCCCAGTCTCTGTGCCTCTCTGCGAGCAGTGCCATGGGCAGATGAGGCTGAGAAACAGCTTTCCAGGCTAGCTCTTTCTGCCTGCGAGCTATCTGCAGACGTTCGCAATATCAGAGCAGGGCTGCCTGAAGCGTCCGACACGGACACCCAAAGGTACGTTTGAAGTTTGAGGTGGCGAGACAAGCAAGCAGCCCCAGTCTCTGTGCCTCTGTGCGAGCAGTGCCATGGGCAGATTAGGCTGAGCAACAGCTTTCCAGGCTAGCTCTTTCTGGCTGCGAGTTAACTGCAGACGTTCACATTTCTGGAGTAGGGCTGAGAAATGAACCTGTCAGTGACTATCCCCGTTCCCAGGCTATGTTTGACGTTTGAGGTGGAAAGACAAGCAAGCAGCCCCAGCGTCGGTGCCCCTGTGTGAGCAGTGCAATGTGCAGATGAGTCTGAGCAACAGCTTTCCAGGCTAGCTCTTTCTGGCAGCGAGCTATCTGCAGACGTTCGCATTTTCAGAGCAGAGCTTTCGGAAGCGCCCGACACGGACACTCAAAGGTACGTTTGAAGTTTGAGGGGGCAAGACAAGCAAGCAGCCCCAGTCTCTGCGCCTCTGTGCGAGCAGTGCCATGGGCAGATGAGGCTGAGCAACAGCTTTCCAGGCTAGCTCTTTCTACCTGCGATCTATCTGTAGACGTTCGCATTTTGGGAGCAGGGCTTCCGGAGGTCCCCTGCTGGGACTCCCAAAGATACGTTTGAAATTTGAGGGGGCAAGATAAGCAAGCAGTCCCAGTCTCTGTGCCTCTGTGCAAGCAGTGCCATGTGCAGATGAGGCTGAGAAACAGCTTTCCAGGCTAGCTCTTTCTGCCTGTGAGCTATCTGCAGACGTTCGCATTTTCAGAGCAGGTATGCCGGAGGCGCAAGGCAAGGAAAACATAAGCTATGTTTGATGTTTGAGTTGGTAAGACAAGCAAGCAGCCCCAGTCTCTGCGCCTCTGTGCGAGCAGTGCCATGGGCAGATGAGGCTGAGCAACAGCATTCCAGGCTAGCTCTTTCTACCTGCGATCTATCTGTAGACGTTCGCATTTTGGGAGCAGGGCTTCCGGAGGTCCCCTGCTGGGACTCCCAAAGATACGTTTGAAATTTGAGGGGGCAAGATAAGCAAGCAGTCCCAGTCTCTGTGCCTCTGTGCAAGCAGTGCCATGTGCAGATGAGGCTGAGAAACAGCTTTCCAGGCTAGCTGTTTCTGCCTGCCAGCTATCTGCTGACGTTTGCATTTTCAGAGCAGGACTGATGGAGGCCCCCGGCACGAACCACCTAAGCTTCGTTTGAAGTTTGAGGTGGCAAGACAAGCAAGCAGCCCCAGTCTCTGTGCCTCTGTGCGAGCAGTGCCATGGGTAGATGAGGCTGAGCAACAGCTTTCCAGGCTAGCTCTTTCTGGCTGCGAGCTATCTGCAGACGTTCACACTTTGGGAGCAGGGCTGCCAGAAGCCCCCTGCATGGACACCCAAATATACGTTTGAAGTTTGAGGGGGCAAGACAAGGAAGCAGCCCCAGTCTCTGTGCCTCTCTGCGAGCAGTGCCATGGGCAGATGAGGCTGAGAAACAGCTTTCCAGGCTAGCTCTTTCTGCCTGCGAGCTATCTGCAGACGTTCGCAATATCAGAGCAGGGCTGCCTGAAGCGTCCGACACGGACACCCAAAGGTACGTTTGAAGTTTGAGGTGGCGAGACAAGCAAGCAGCCCCAGTCTCTGTGCCTCTGTGCGAGCAGTGCCATGGGCAGATTAGGCTGAGCAACAGCTTTCCAGGCTAGCTCTTTCTGGCTGCGAGTTAACTGCAGACGTTCACATTTCTGGAGTAGGGCTGAGAAATGAACCTGTCAGTGACTATCCCCGTTCCCAGGCTATGTTTGACGTTTGAGGTGGAAAGACAAGCAAGCAGCCCCAGCGTCGGTGCCCCTGTGTGAGCAGTGCAATGTGCAGATGAGTCTGAGCAACAGCTTTCCAGGCTAGCTCTTTCTGGCAGCGAGCTATCTGCAGACGTTCGCATTTTCAGAGCAGAGCTTTCGGAAGCGCCCGACACGGACACTCAAAGGTACGTTTGAAGTTTGAGGGGGCAAGACAAGCAAGCAGCCCCAGTCTCTGCGCCTCTGTGCGAGCAGTGCCATGGGCAGATGAGGCTGAGCAACAGCTTTCCAGGCTAGCTCTTTCTACCTGCGATCTATCTGTAGACGTTCGCATTTTGGGAGCAGGGCTTCCGGAGGTCCCCTGCTGGGACTCCCAAAGATACGTTTGAAATTTGAGGGGGCAAGATAAGCAAGCAGTCCCAGTCTCTGTGCCTCTGTGCAAGCAGTGCCATGTGCAGATGAGGCTGAGAAACAGCTTTCCAGGCTAGCTCTTTCTGCCTGTGAGCTATCTGCAGACGTTCGCATTTTCAGAGCAGGTATGCCGGAGGCGCAAGGCAAGGAAAACATAAGCTATGTTTGATGTTTGAGTTGGTAAGACAAGCAAGCAGCCCCAGTCTCTGCGCCTCTGTGCGAGCAGTGCCATGGGCAGATGAGGCTGAGCAACAGCATTCCAGGCTAGCTCTTTCTACCTGCGATCTATCTGTAGACGTTCGCATTTTGGGAGCAGGGCTTCCGGAGGTCCCCTGCTGGGACTCCCAAAGATACGTTTGAAATTTGAGGGGGCAAGATAAGCAAGCAGTCCCAGTCTCTGTGCCTCTGTGCAAGCAGTGCCATGTGCAGATGAGGCTGAGAAACAGCTTTCCAGGCTAGCTCTTTCTGCCTGTGAGCTATCTGCAGACGTTCGCATTTTCAGAGCAGGTATGCCGGAGGCGCAAGGCAAGGAAAACATAAGCTATGTTTGATGTTTGAGTTGGTAAGACAAGCAAGCAGCCCCAGTCTGTGTGCCTCTGTGCGAGCAGTGCCATGGGCAGATGAGGCTGAGCAACAGCATTCCAGGTTAGCTCTTTCTGCCTCCAAACTATCTGCAGACGTTCGCATTTTTGGAGTAGGGCTGAGAAATGAACCTGGCAGTGACTATCCCCGTTCCCAGGCTACGTTTGAAGTTTGTGGTGGTAAGACAAGCAAGCAGCCGCAGTCTCTGTGCCTCTGTGCGAGCAGTGCCACGGGCAGATGAGGCTGAGCAACAGCTTTCCATGATATCTCTTTCTGGCTGTGAGCTATCTGCAGACGTTCGCATTTTGGGAGCAGGGCTTACGGATGTCCCCTGCTAGGACTCCCAAAAGTACGTTTGAAGTTTCAGGTGGCAAGACAAGCAAGCACCCCCAGTCTCTGTGCCTCTGTGTGAGCAGTGCCATGGGCAGATGAGGCTGAGCAACAGCTTTCCAGGCTAGCTCTTTCTGGCTGAGAGCTATCTGCAGACGTTCGCATTTTTGGAGCAGGGCTGCCGGAGGCTCCCTGAACGGACCTCCAAAGCTATGTTTGAAGTGTTAGGTGGTATAAAAAGCAAGCAGCCCCAGTCTCTGCGCCTCTGTGCGAGCAGTGCCATGGGCAGATGAGGCTGAGAAACAGCTTTCCAGGCTAGCTCTTTCTGGCTGTGAGCTATCTGCAGACGTTCGCATTTTCAGAGCAGGGCTGCCGGAGGAACCCTGCACGGACCACCTAAGTTAATTTGAAAGTTTGAGGGGGCAAGACAAGAAAGCAGCTCCAGCGTCTGTGCCTCTGTACGAGCAGTGCCATGGGCAGATGAGGCTGAGCAAAACCTTTCCAGGCTAGCTGTTTCTGCCTGCCAGCTATCTGCTGACGTTTGCATTTTCAGAGCAGGACTGATGGAGGCCCCCGGCACGAACCACCTAAGCTTCGTTTGAAGTTTGAGGTGGCAAGACAAGCAAGCAGCCCCAGTCTCTGTGCCTCTGTGCGAGCAGTGCCATGGGTAGATGAGGCTGAGCAACAGCTTTCCAGGCTAGCTCTTTCTGGCTGCGAGCTATCTGCAGACGTTCACACTTTGGGAGCAGGGCTGCCAGAAGCCCCCTGCATGGACACCCAAATATACGTTTGAAGTTTGAGGGGGCAAGACAAGGAAGCAGCCCCAGTCTCTGTGCCTCTCTGCGAGCAGTGCCATGGGCAGATGAGGCTGAGAAACAGCTTTCCAGGCTAGCTCTTTCTGCCTGCGAGCTATCTGCAGACGTTCGCAATATCAGAGCAGGGCTGCCTGAAGCGTCCGACACGGACACCCAAAGGTACGTTTGAAGTTTGAGGTGGCGAGACAAGCAAGCAGCCCCAGTCTCTGTGCCTCTGTGCGAGCAGTGCCATGGGCAGATTAGGCTGAGCAACAGCATTCCAGGCTAGCTCTTTCTGGCTGCGAGTTAACTGCAGACGTTCACATTTCTGGAGTAGGGCTGAGAAATGAACCTGTCAGTGACTATCCCCGTTCCCAGGCTATGTTTGACGTTTGAGGTGGAAAGACAAGCAAGCAGCCCCAGCGTCGGTGCCCCTGTGTGAGCAGTGCAATGTGCAGATGAGTCTGAGCAACAGCTTTCCAGGCTAGCTCTTTCTGGCAGCGAGCTATCTGCAGACGTTCGCATTTTCAGAGCAGAGCTTTCGGAAGCGCCCGACACGGACACTCAAAGGTACGTTTGAAGTTTGAGGGGGCAAGACAAGCAAGCAGCCCCAGTCTCTGCGCCTCTGTGCGAGCAGTGCCATGGGCAGATGAGGCTGAGCAACAGCTTTCCAGGCTAGCTCTTTCTACCTGCGATCTATCTGTAGACGTTCGCATTTTGGGAGCAGGGCTTCCGGAGGTCCCCTGCTGGGACTCCCAAAGATACGTTTGAAATTTGAGGGGGCAAGATAAGCAAGCAGTCCCAGTCTCTGTGCCTCTGTGCAAGCAGTGCCATGTGCAGATGAGGCTGAGAAACAGCTTTCCAGGCTAGCTCTTTCTGCCTGTGAGCTATCTGCAGACGTTCGCATTTTCAGAGCAGGTATGCCGGAGGCGCAAGGCAAGGAAAACATAAGCTATGTTTGATGTTTGAGTTGGTAAGACAAGCAAGCAGCCCCAGTCTCTGCGCCTCTGTGCGAGCAGTGCCATGGGCAGATGAGGCTGAGCAACAGCTTTCCAGGCTAGCTCTTTCTACCTGCGATCTATCTGTAGACGTTCGCATTTTGGGAGCAGGGCTTCCGGAGGTCCCCTGCTGGGACTCCCAAAGATACGTTTGAAATTTGAGGGGGCAAGATAAGCAAGCAGTCCCAGTCTCTGTGCCTCTGTGCAAGCAGTGCCATGTGCAGATGAGGCTGAGAAACAGCTTTCCAGGCTAGCTCTTTCTGCCTGTGAGCTATCTGCAGACGTTCGCATTTTCAGAGCAGGTATGCCGGAGGCGCAAGGCAAGGAAAACATAAGCTATGTTTGATGTTTGAGTTGGTAAGACAAGCAAGCAGCCCCAGTCTGTGTGCCTCTGTGCGAGCAGTGCCATGGGCAGATGAGGCTGAGCAACAGCATTCCAGGTTAGCTCTTTCTGCCTCCAAACTATCTGCAGACGTTCGCATTTTTGGAGTAGGGCTGAGAAATGAACCTGGCAGTGACTATCCCCGTTCCCAGGCTACGTTTGAAGTTTGTGGTGGTAAGACAAGCAAGCAGCCGCAGTCTCTGTGCCTCTGTGCGAGCAGTGCCACGGGCAGATGAGGCTGAGCAACAGCTTTCCATGATATCTCTTTCTGGCTGTGAGCTATCTGCAGACGTTCGCATTTTGGGAGCAGGGCTTACGGATGTCCCCTGCTAGGACTCCCAAAACTACGTTTGAAGTTTCAGGTGGCAAGACAAGCAAGCACCCCCAGTCTCTGTGCCTCTGTGTGAGCAGTGCCATGGGCAGATGAGGCTGAGCAACAGCTTTCCAGGCTAGCTCTTTCTGGCTGAGAGCTATCTGCAGACGTTCGCATTTTTGGAGTAGGACTGAGAAATGAACCTGTCAGTGACTATCCCCTTTCTCAGGCTATGTTTGACGTTTGAGGCGGCAAGACAAGCAAGCAGCCCCAGTCTCTGTGCCTCTGTGCAAGCAGTGCCATGTGCAGATGAGGCTGAGAAACAGCTTTCCAGGCTAGCTCTTTCTGGCTGCGAGCTATCTGCAGACATTCGCATTTTGGGAGCAGGGCTTCCGGAGGTCCCCTGCTAGGACTCCCAAAACTACTTTTGAAGTTTTAGGTGGCAAGACAAGCAAGCAGCCCCAGTCTCTGTGCCTCTGTGCGAGCAGTGCCATAGGCAGATGAGGCTGAGCAACAGCATTCCAGGTTAGCTCTTTCTGCCTCCAAACTATCTGCAGACGTTCGCATTTTTGGAGTAGGGCTGAGAAATGAACCTGGCAGTGACTATCCCCGTTCCCAGGCTACGTTTGAAGTTTGTGGTGGTAAGACAAGCAAGCAGCCGCAGTCTCTGTGCCTCTGTGCGAGCAGTGCCACGGGCAGATGAGGCTGAGCAACAGCTTTCCATGATATCTCTTTCTGGCTGTGAGCTATCTGCAGACGTTCGCATTTTGGGAGCAGGGCTTACGGATGTCCCCTGCTAGGACTCCCAAAACTACGTTTGAAGTTTCAGGTGGCAAGACAAGCAAGCACCCCCAGTCTCTGTGCCTCTGTGTGAGCAGTGCCATGGGCAGATGAGGCTGAGCAACAGCTTTCCAGGCTAGCTCTTTCTGGCTGAGAGCTATCTGCAGACGTTCGCATTTTTGGAGCAGGGCTGCCGGAGGCTCCCTGAACGGACCTCCAAAGCTATGTTTGAAGTGTTAGGTGGTATAAAAAGCAAGCAGCCCCAGTCTCTGCGCCTCTGTGCGAGCAGTGCCATGGGCAGATGAGGCTGAGAAACAGCTTTCCAGGCTAGCTCTTTCTGGCTGTGAGCTATCTGCAGACGTTCGCATTTTCAGAGCAGGGCTGCCGGAGGAACCCTGCACGGACCACCTAAGTTAATTTGAAAGTTTGAGGGGGCAAGACAAGAAAGCAGCTCCAGCGTCTGTGCCTCTGTACGAGCAGTGCCATGGGCAGATGAGGCTGAGCAAAACCTTTCCAGGCTAGCTGTTTCTGCCTGCCAGCTATCTGCTGACGTTTGCATTTTCAGAGCAGGACTGATGGAGGCCCCCGGCACGAACCACCTAAGCTTCGTTTGAAGTTTGAGGTGGCAAGACAAGCAAGCAGCCCCAGTCTCTGTGCCTCTGTGCGAGCAGTGCCATGGGTAGATGAGGCTGAGCAACAGCTTTCCAGGCTAGCTCTTTCTGGCTGCGAGCTATCTGCAGACGTTCACACTTTGGGAGCAGGGCTGCCAGAAGCCCCCTGCATGGACACCCAAATATACGTTTGAAGTTTGAGGGGGCAAGACAAGGAAGCAGCCCCAGTCTCTGTGCCTCTCTGCGAGCAGTGCCATGGGCAGATGAGGCTGAGAAACAGCTTTCCAGGCTAGCTCTTTCTGCCTGCGAGCTATCTGCAGACGTTCGCAATATCAGAGCAGGGCTGCCTGAAGCGTCCGACACGGACACCCAAAGGTACGTTTGAAGTTTGAGGTGGCGAGACAAGCAAGCAGCCCCAGTCTCTGTGCCTCTGTGCGAGCAGTGCCATGGGCAGATTAGGCTGAGCAACAGCATTCCAGGCTAGCTCTTTCTGACTGCGAGTTAACTGCAGACGTTCACATTTCTGGAGTAGGGCTGAGAAATGAACCTGTCAGTGACTATCCCCGTTCCCAGGCTATGTTTGACGTTTGAGGTGGAAAGACAAGCAAGCAGCCCCAGCGTCGGTGCCCCTGTGTGAGCAGTGCAATGTGCAGATGAGTCTGAGCAACAGCTTTCCAGGCTAGCTCTTTCTGGCAGCGAGCTATCTGCAGACGTTCGCATTTTCAGAGCAGAGCTTTCGGAAGCGCCCGACACGGACACTCAAAGGTACGTTTGAAGTTTGAGGGGGCAAGACAAGCAAGCAGCCCCAGTCTCTGCGCCTCTGTGCGAGCAGTGCCATGGGCAGATGAGGCTGAGCAACAGCTTTCCAGGCTAGCTCTTTCTACCTGCGATCTATCTGTAGACGTTCGCATTTTGGGAGCAGGGCTTCCGGAGGTCCCCTGCTGGGACTCCCAAAGATACGTTTGAAATTTGAGGGGGCAAGATAAGCAAGCAGTCCCAGTCTCTGTGCCTCTGTGCAAGCAGTGCCATGTGCAGATGAGGCTGAGAAACAGCTTTCCAGGCTAGCTCTTTCTGCCTGTGAGCTATCTGCAGACGTTCGCATTTTCAGAGCAGGTATGCCGGAGGCGCAAGGCAAGGAAAACATAAGCTATGTTTGATGTTTGAGTTGGTAAGACAAGCAAGCAGCCCCAGTCTCTGCGCCTCTGTGCGAGCAGTGCCATGGGCAGATGAGGCTGAGCAACAGCTTTCCAGGCTAGCTCTTTCTACCTGCGATCTATCTGTAGACGTTCGCATTTTGGGAGCAGGGCTTCCGGAGGTCCCCTGCTGGGACTCCCAAAGATACGTTTGAAATTTGAGGGGGCAAGATAAGCAAGCAGTCCCAGTCTCTGTGCCTCTGTGCAAGCAGTGCCATGTGCAGATGAGGCTGAGAAACAGCTTTCCAGGCTAGCTCTTTCTGCCTGTGAGCTATCTGCAGACGTTCGCATTTTCAGAGCAGGTATGCCGGAGGCGCAAGGCAAGGAAAACATAAGCTATGTTTGATGTTTGAGTTGGTAAGACAAGCAAGCAGCCCCAGTCTGTGTGCCTCTGTGCGAGCAGTGCCATGGGCAGATGAGGCTGAGCAACAGCATTCCAGGTTAGCTCTTTCTGCCTCCAAACTATCTGCAGACGTTCGCATTTTTGGAGTAGGGCTGAGAAATGAACCTGGCAGTGACTATCCCCGTTCCCAGGCTACGTTTGAAGTTTGTGGTGGTAAGACAAGCAAGCAGCCGCAGTCTCTGTGCCTCTGTGCGAGCAGTGCCACGGGCAGATGAGGCTGAGCAACAGCTTTCCATGATATCTCTTTCTGGCTGTGAGCTATCTGCAGACGTTCGCATTTTGGGAGCAGGGCTTACGGATGTCCCCTGCTAGGACTCCCAAAACTACGTTTGAAGTTTCAGGTGGCAAGACAAGCAAGCACCCCCAGTCTCTGTGCCTCTGTGTGAGCAGTGCCATGGGCAGATGAGGCTGAGCAACAGCTTTCCAGGCTAGCTCTTTCTGGCTGAGAGCTATCTGCAGACGTTCGCATTTTTGGAGTAGGACTGAGAAATGAACCTGTCAGTGACTATCCCCTTTCTCAGGCTATGTTTGACGTTTGAGGCGGCAAGACAAGCAAGCAGCCCCAGTCTCTGTGCCTCTGTGCAAGCAGTGCCATGTGCAGATGAGGCTGAGAAACAGCTTTCCAGGCTAGCTCTTTCTGGCTGCGAGCTATCTGCAGACATTCGCATTTTGGGAGCAGGGCTTCCGGAGGTCCCCTGCTAGGACTCCCAAAACTACTTTTGAAGTTTTAGGTGGCAAGACAAGCAAGCAGCCCCAGTCTCTGTGCCTCTGTGCGAGCAGTGCCATAGGCAGATGAGGCTGAGCAACAGCTTTCCAGGCTAGCTCTTTCTGGCTGCAAGCTATCTGCAGACGTTCACACTTTGGGAGCAGGGCTACCAGAAGCCCCCTGCACGGACACCCAAATGTAGGTTTGAAGTTTGAGGTGGCAAGACAAGCAAGCAGCCCCAGTCTCTGTGCCTCTGTGCCAGCAGTGCCATGGGCAGAGGAGGCTGAGCAAAATCTTTCCAGGCTAGCTCTTAATGCCTGCGAGCTATCTGCAGACGTTCGCATTTTCGGAGCAGGGCTGCCGAGCGCCCCTGCACGGACCCGCAAAGGTACGTTTGAAGCTTCAGGGGACAAGACAAGCAAGCAGCCCCTATCTCTGTGCCTCTGTGCCAGCAGTGCCATGGGCAGATGAGTCTGAGCAACAGCTTTCCAGGCTAGCTCTTTCTGGCTGCAATCTATCTGCAGACGTTCGCATTTTGGGAGCAGGGCTGCCAGAAGCCCCCTGCATGGACACCCAAATATACGTTTGAAGTTTGAGGGGGCAAGACAAGCAAGCAGCCCCAGTCTCTGTGCCTCTGTGCGAGCAGTGCCACGGGCAGATGAGGCTGAGCAACAGCTTTCCAGGCTAGCTCTTTCTGGCTGCCAGCTATCTGCAGACGTTCGCATTTTTGGAGCAGGGCTGCCGGAGGCTCCCTGCACGGACCTCCAAAGCTATGTTTGAAGTGTTAGGTGGTATAAAAAGCAAGCAGCCCCAGTCTCTGCGCCTCTGTGCGAGCAGTGCCATGGGCAGATGAGGCTGAGAAACAGCTTTCCAGGCTAGCTCTTTCTGGCTGTGAGCTATCTGCAGACGTTCGTATTTTCAGAGCAGGGCTGCCGGAGGAACCCTGCACGGACCACCTAAGTTAATTTGAAAGTTTGAGGGGGCAAGACAAGAAAGCAGCTCCAGCGTCTGTGCCTCTGTACGAGCAGTGCCATGGGCAGATGAGGCTGAGCAAAACCTTTCCAGGCTAGCTGTTTCTGCCTGCCAGCTATCTGCTGACGTTTGCATTTTCAGAGCAGGACTGATGGAGGCCCCCGGCACGAACCACCTAAGCTTCGTTTGAAGTTTGAGGTGGCAAGACAAGCAAGCAGCCCCAGTCTCTGTGCCTCTGTGCGAGCAGTGCCATGGGTAGATGAGGCTGAGCAACAGCTTTCCAGGCTAGCTCTTTCTGGCTGCGAGCTATCTGCAGACGTTCACACTTTGGGAGCAGGGCTGCCAGAAGCCCCCTGCATGGACACCCAAATATACGTTTGAAGTTTGAGGGGGCAAGACAAGGAAGCAGCCCCAGTCTCTGTGCCTCTCTGCGAGCAGTGCCATGGGCAGATGAGGCTGAGAAACAGCTTTCCAGGCTAGCTCTTTCTGCCTGCGAGCTATCTGCAGACGTTCACAATATCAGAGCAGGGCTGCCTGAAGCGTCCGACACGGACACCCAAAGGTACGTTTGAAGTTTGAGGTGGCGAGACAAGCAAGCAGCCCCAGTCTCTGTGCCTCTGTGCGAGCAGTGCCATGGGCAGATTAGGCTGAGCAACAGCTTTCCAGGCTAGCTCTTTCTGGCTGCGAGTTAACTGCAGACGTTCACATTTCTGGAGTAGGGCTGAGAAATGAACCTGTCAGTGACTATCCCCGTTCCCAGGCTATGTTTGACGTTTGAGGGGGCAAGACAAGCAAGCAGCCCCAGTCTCTGTGCCTCTGTGCAAGCAGTGCCACGTGCAGATGAGGCTGAGAAACAGCTTTCCAGGCTAGCTCTTTCTGCCTGTGAGCTATCTGCAGACGTTCGCATTTTCAGAGCAGGTATGCCGGAGGCGCACGGCAAGGAAAACATAAGCTACGTTTGATGTTTGAGTTGGTAAGACAAGCAAGCAGCCCCAGTCTCTGTGCCTCTGTGCGAGCAGTGCCATGGGCAGATGAGGCTGAGCAACAGCATTCCAGGTTAGCTCTTTCTGCCTCCAAACTATCTGCAGACGTTCGCATTTTTGGAGTAGGGCTGAGAAATGAACCTGGCAGTGACTATCCCCGTTCCCAGGCTATGTTTGACGTTTGAGGTGGAAAGACAAGCAAGCAGCCCCAGCGTCGGTGCCCCTGTGTGAGCAGTGCAATGTGCAGATGAGTCTGAGCAACAGCTTTCCAGGCTAGCTCTTTCTGGCAGCGAGCTATCTGCAGACGTTCGCATTTTCAGAGCAGAGCTTTCGGAAGCGCCCGACACGGACACTCAAAGGTACGTTTGAAGTTTGAGGGGGCAAGACAAGCAAGCAGCCCCAGTCTCTGCGCCTCTGTGCGAGCAGTGCCATGGGCAGATGAGGCTGAGCAACAGCTTTCCAGGCTAGCTCTTTCTACCTGCGATCTATCTGTAGACGTTCGCATTTTGGGAGCAGGGCTTCCGGAGGTCCCCTGCTGGGACTCCCAAAGATACGTTTGAAATTTGAGGGGGCAAGATAAGCAAGCAGTCCCAGTCTCTGTGCCTCTGTGCAAGCAGTGCCATGTGCAGATGAGGCTGAGAAACAGCTTTCCAGGCTAGCTCTTTCTGCCTGTGAGCTATCTGCAGACGTTCGCATTTTCAGAGCAGGTATGCCGGAGGCGCAAGGCAAGGAAAACATAAGCTATGTTTGATGTTTGAGTTGGTAAGACAAGCAAGCAGCCCCAGTCTGTGTGCCTCTGTGCGAGCAGTGCCATGGGCAGATGAGGCTGAGCAACAGCATTCCAGGTTAGCTCTTTCTGCCTCCAAACTATCTGCAGACGTTCGCATTTTTGGAGTAGGGCTGAGAAATGAACCTGGCAGTGACTATCCCCGTTCCCAGGCTACGTTTGAAGTTTGTGGTGGTAAGACAAGCAAGCAGCCACAGTCTCTGTGCCTCTGTGCGAGCAGTGCCACGGGCAGATGAGGCTGAGCAACAGCTTTCCATGATATCTCTTTCTGGCTGTGAGCTATCTGCAGACGTTCGCATTTTGGGAGCAGGGCTTACGGATGTCCCCTGCTAGGACTCCCAAAACTACGTTTGAAGTTTCAGGTGGCAAGACAAGTAAGCACCCCCAGTCTCTGTGCCTCTGTGTGAGCAGTGCCATGGGCAGATGAGGCTGAGCAACAGCTTTCCAGGCTAGCTCTTTCTGGCTGAGAGCTATCTGCAGACGTTCGCATTTTTGGAGTAGGACTGAGAAATGAACCTGTCAGTGACTATCCCCTTTCTCAGGCTATGTTTGACGTTTGAGGGGGCAAGACAAGCAAGCAGCCCCAGTCTCTGTGCCTCTGTGCAAGCAGTGCCATGTGCAGATGAGGCTGAGAAACAGCTTTCCAGGCTAGCTCTTTCTGGCTGCGAGCTATCTGCAGACATTCGCATTTTGGGAGCAGGGCTTCCGGAGGTCCCCTGCTAGGACTCCCAAAACTACTTTTGAAGTTTTAGGTGGCAAGACAAGCAAGCAGCCCCAGTCTCTGTGCCTCTGTGCGAGCAGTGCCATAGGCAGATGAGGCTGAGCAACAGCTTTCCAGGCTAGCTCTTTCTGGCTGCAAGCTATCTGCAGACGTTCACACTTTGGGAGCAGGGCTACCAGAAGCCCCCTGCACGGACACCCAAATGTAGGTTTGAAGTTTGAGGTGGCAAGACAAGCAAGCAGCCCCAGTCTCTGTGCCTCTGTGCCAGCAGTGCCATGGGCAGAGGAGGCTGAGCAAAATCTTTCCAGGCTAGCTCTTAATGCCTGCGAGCTATCTGCAGACGTTCGCATTTTCGGAGCAGGGCTGCCGAGCGCCCCTGCATGGACCCCCAAAGGTACGTTTGAAATTAGAGGTGGCAAGACAAGCAAGAAACCCCAGTCTCTGTGCCTCTGTGCAAGCAGTGCCATGGGCAGATGAGGCTGAGCAACAGCTTTCCAGGCTAGCTCTTTCTGGCTGCGAGCTATCTGCAGACGTTCACATTTTCAGAGCCTCGCTGCCTGAGGCCTTCTGCACGGACCCCCAAAGGTACGTTTGAAGCTTCAGGGGACAAGACAAGCAAGCAGCCCCTATCTCTGTGCCTCTGTGCCATCAGTGCCATGGGCAGATGAGTCTGAGCAACAGCTTTCCAGGCTAGCTCTTTCTTACTGCAATCTATCTGCAGACGTTCGCATTTTGGGAGCAGGGCTGCCAGAAGCCCCCTGCATGGACACCCAAATATACGTTTGAAGTTTGAGGGGGCAAGACAAGCAAGCAGCCCCAGTCTCTGTGCCTCTGTGCGAGCAGTGCCACGGGCAGATGAGGCTGAGCAACAGCTTTCCAGGCTAGCTCTTTCTGGCTGCCAGCTATCTGCAGACGTTCGCATTTTTGGAGCAGGGCTGCCGGAGGCTCCCTGCACGGACCCCCAAAGCTATGTTTGAAGTGTTAGGTGGTATAAAAAGCAAGCAGCCCCAGTCTCTGCGCCTCTGTGCGAGCAGTGCCATGGGCAGATGAGGCTGAGAAACAGCTTTCCAGGCTAGCTCTTTCTGGCTGTGAGCTATCTGCAGACGTTCGTATTTTCAGAGCAGGGCTGCCGGAGGAACCCTGCACGGACCACCTAAGTTAATTTGAAAGTTTGAGGGGGCAAGACAAGAAAGCAGCTCCAGCGTCTGTGCCTCTGTACGAGCAGTGCCATGGGCAGATGAGGCTGAGCAAAACCTTTCCAGGCTAGCTGTTTCTGCCTGCCAGCTATCTGCTGACGTTTGCATTTTCAGAGCAGGACTGATGGAGGCCCCCGGCACGAACCACCTAAGCTTCGTTTGAAGTTTGAGGTGGCAAGACAAGCAAGCAGCCCCAGTCTCTGTGCCTCTGTGCGAGCAGTGCCATGGGTAGATGAGGCTGAGCAACAGCTTTCCAGGCTAGCTCTTTCTGGCTGCGAGCTATCTGCAGACGTTCACACTTTGGGAGCAGGGCTGCCAGAAGCCCCCTGCATGGACACCCAAATATACGTTTGAAGTTTGAGGGGGCAAGACAAGGAAGCAGCCCCAGTCTCTGTGCCTCTGTGCGAGCAGTGCCATGGGCAGATGAGGCTGAGCAACAGCTTTCCAGGCTAGCTCTTTCTGGCTGCGAGTTAACTGCAGACGTTCACATTTCTGGAGTAGGGCTGAGAAATGAACCTGTCAGTGACTATCCCCGTTCCCAGGCTATGTTTGACGTTTGAGGGGGCAAGACAAGCAAGCAGCCCCAGTCTCTGTGCCTCTGTGCAAGCAGTGCCACGTGCAGATGAGGCTGAGAAACAGCTTTCCAGGCTAGCTCTTTCTGCCTGTGAGCTATCTGCAGACGTTCGCATTTTCAGAGCAGGTATGCCGGAGGCGCACGGCAAGGAAAACATAAGCTACGTTTGATGTTTGAGTTGGTAAGACAAGCAAGCAGCCCCAGTCTCTGTGCCTCTGTGCGAGCAGTGCCATGGGCAGATGAGGCTGAGCAACAGCATTCCAGGTTAGCTCTTTCTGCCTCCAAACTATCTGCAGACGTTCGCATTTTTGGAGTAGGGCTGAGAAATGAACCTGGCAGTGACTATCCCCGTTCCCAGGCTATGTTTGACGTTTGAGGTGGAAAGACAAGCAAGCAGCCCCAGCGTCGGTGCCCCTGTGTGAGCAGTGCAATGTGCAGATGAGTCTGAGCAACAGCTTTCCAGGCTAGCTCTTTCTGGCAGCGAGCTATCTGCAGACGTTCGCATTTTCAGAGCAGAGCTTTCGGAAGCGCCCGACACGGACACTCAAAGGTACGTTTGAAGTTTGAGGGGGCAAGACAAGCAAGCAGCCCCAGTCTCTGCGCCTCTGTGCGAGCAGTGCCATGGGCAGATGAGGCTGAGCAACAGCTTTCCAGGCTAGCTCTTTCTACCTGCGATCTATCTGTAGACGTTCGCATTTTGGGAGCAGGGCTTCCGGAGGTCCCCTGCTGGGACTCCCAAAGATACGTTTGAAATTTGAGGGGGCAAGATAAGCAAGCAGTCCCAGTCTCTGTGCCTCTGTGCAAGCGGTGCCATGTGCAGATGAGGCTGAGAAACAGCTTTCCAGGCTAGCTCTTTCTGCCTGTGAGCTATCTGCAGACGTTCGCATTTTCAGAGCAGGTATGCCGGAGGCGCAAGGCAAGGAAAACATAAGCTATGTTTGATGTTTGAGTTGGTAAGACAAGCAAGCAGCCCCAGTCTGTGTGCCTCTGTGCGAGCAGTGCCATGGGCAGATGAGGCTGAGCAACAGCATTCCAGGTTAGCTCTTTCTGCCTCCAAACTATCTGCAGACGTTCGCATTTTTGGAGTAGGGCTGAGAAATGAACCTGGCAGTGACTATCCCCGTTCCCAGGCTACGTTTGAAGTTTGTGGTGGTAAGACAAGTAAGCAGCCGCAGTCTCTGTGCCTCTGTGCGAGCAGTGCCACGGGCAGATGAGGCTGAGCAACAGCTTTCCATGATATCTCTTTCTGGCTGTGAGCTATCTGCAGACGTTCGCATTTTGGGAGCAGGGCTTACGGATGTCCCCTGCTAGGACTCCCAAAACTACGTTTGAAGTTTCAGGTGGCAAGACAAGCAAGCACCCCCAGTCTCTGTGCCTCTGTGTGAGCAGTGCCATGGGCAGATGAGGCTGAGCAACAGCTTTCCAGGCTAGCTCTTTCTGGCTGAGAGCTATCTGCAGACGTTCGCATTTTTGGAGTAGGACTGAGAAATGAACCTGTCAGTGACTATACACTTTCTCAGGCTATGTTTGACGTTTGAGGGGGCAAGACAAGCAAGCAGCCCCAGTCTCTGTGCCTCTGTGCAAGCAGTGCCATGTGCAGATGAGGCTGAGAAACAGCTTTCCAGGCTAGCTCTTTCTGGCTGCGAGCTATCTGCAGACATTCGCATTTTGGGAGCAGGGCTTCCGGAGGTCCCCTGCTAGGACTCCCAAAACTACTTTTGAAGTTTTAGGTGGCAAGACAAGCAAGCAGCCCCAGTCTCTGTGCCTCTGTGCGAGCAGTGCCATAGGCAGATGAGGCTGAGCAACAGCTTTCCAGGCTAGCTCTTTCTGGCTGCAAGCTATCTGCAGACGTTCACACTTTGGGAGCAGGGCTACCAGAAGCCCCCTGCACGGACACCCAAATGTAGGTTTGAAGTTTGAGGTGGCAAGACAAGCAAGCAGCCCCAGTCTCTGTGCCTCTGTGCCAGCAGTGCCATGGGCAGAGGAGGCTGAGCAAAATCTTTCCAGGCTAGCTCTTAATGCCTGCGAGCTATCTGCAGACGTTCGCATTTTCGGAGCAGGGCTGCCGAGCGCCCCTGCACAGACCCCCAAAGGTACGTTTGAAATTAGAGGTGGCAAGACAAGCAAGAAACCCCAGTCTCTGTGCCTCTGTGCAAGCAGTGCCATGGGCAGATGAGGCTGAGCAACAGCTTTCCAGGCTAGCTCTTTCTGGCTGCGAGCTATCTGCAGACGTTCACATTTTCAGAGCCTCGCTGCCGGAGGCCTTCTGCACGGACCCCCAAAGGTACGTTTGAACCTTCAGGGGACAAGACAAGCAAGCAGCCCCTATCTCTGTGCCTCTGTGCCAGCAGTGCCATGGGCAGATGAGTCTTAGCAACAGCTTTCCAGGCTAGCTCTTTCTGGCTGATATCTATCTGCAGATGTTCGCATTTTGGGAACAGGGCTGCCAGAATCCCTCTGCATGGACACCCAAATATACGTTTGAAGTTTGAGGGGGCAAGACAAGCAAGCAGCCCCAGTCTCTGTGCCTCTGTGCGAGCAGTGCCACGGGCAGATGAGGCTGAGCAACAGCTTTCCAGGCTAGCTCTTTCTGCCTGCGAGCTATCTGCAGACGTTCTCATTTTCAGAGCAGAGCTGCCGGAGGCCCCCTGCACGGACCCCTTATGGTACGTTTTAAGTTTGAGGTGGTAAGACAAGCAAGCAGCCCCAGTCTCTGTGCCTCTGTGTGAGCAGTGCCATGGGCAGATGAGGCTGAGCAACAGCTTTCCAGGCTAGCTCTTTCAGGCTGCGAGCTTTATGCAGACGTTCGCATTTTCGCAGCAGGGCTGCCGGAGTTCCCCTGCACGGAACCCCTCAAATTTACGTTTGAAGTTTGAGGTGGCAAAACAAGCAAGCAGCCCCAGTCTCTGTGCCTCTGTGCGAGCAGTGCCATGGGCAGATGGGGCTGAGCAACAGCTTTCCAGGCTAGCTCTTTCTGCCTGCGAGCTATCTGCAGACCTTCTCATTTTCGGAGCAGGGCTGCCGGAGATCCCCTGCACAGGCCACATAAGATACGTTTTAACTTTGATGGAGCAAGACAAGAAAGAAGCCTTAGTCTCCCTGCCTCTGTGCGAGCAGTGCCATGGGTAGATGAGGCTGAGCAACAGCTTTCCAGGCTAGCTCTTTCTGGCTGCGAGATATCTGCAGACGTTCGCATTTTCAGAGCAGGTATGCCGCAGGCGCACGGCAAGGAAAACATAAGCTACGTTTGATGTTTGAGTTTGTAAGACAAGCAAGCAGCCCCAGTCTCTGTGCCTCTGTGCGAGCAGTGCCATGGGCAGATGATGCTGAGCAACAGCATTCCAGGTTAGCTCTTTCTGCCTCCAAACTATCTGCAGACGTTCGCATTTTTGGAGTAGGGCTGAGAAATGAACCTGGCAGTGACTATCCCCGTTCCCAGGATATGTTTGACGTTTGAGGTGGAAAGACAAGCAAGCAGCCCCAGCGTCGGTGCCTCTGTGTGAGCAGTGCAATGTGCAGATGAGTCTGAGCAACAGCTTTCCAGGCTAGCTCTTTCTGGCAGCGAGCTATCTGCAGACGTTCGCATTTTCAGAGCAGAGCTTTCGGAAGCGCCCGACACGGACACTCAAAGGTACGTTTGAAGTTTGAGGGGGCAAGACAAGCAAGCAGCCCCAGTCTCTGCGCCTCTGTGCGAGCAGTGCCATGGGCAGATGAGGCTGAGCAACAGCTTTCCAGGCTAGCTCTTTCTACCTGCGAACTATCTGCAGACGTTCGCATTTTGGGAGCAGGGCTTCCGGAGGTCCCCTGCTGGGACTCCCAAAGATACGTTTGAAATTTGAGGGGGCAAGATAAGCAAGCAGTCCCAGTCTCTGTGCCTCTGTGCAAGCAGTGCCATGTGCAGATGAGGCTGAGAAACAGCTTTCCAGGCTAGCTCTTTCTGCCTGTGAGCTATCTGCAGACGTTCGCATTTTCAGAGCAGGTATGCCGGAGGCGCCCGGCAAGGAAAACATAAGCTATGTTTGATGTTTGAGTTGGTAAGACAAGCAAGCAGCCCCAGTCTGTGTGCCTCTGTGCGAGCAGTGCCATGGGCAGATGAGGCTGAGCAACAGCATTCCAGGTTAGCTCTTTCTGCCTCCAAACTATCTGCAGACGTTCGCATTTTTGGAGTAGGGCTGAGAAATGAACCTGGCAGTGACTATCCCCGTTCCCAGGCTACGTTTGAAGTTTGTGGTGGTAAGACAAGCAAGCAGCCGCAGTCTCTGTTCCTCTGTGCGAGCAGTGCCATGTGCAGATGAGGCTGAGCAACAGCTTTCCATGATATCTCTTTCTGGCTGTGAGCTATCTGCAGACGTTCGCATATTGGGAGCAGGGCTTACGGATGTCCCCTGCTAGGACTCCCAAAACTATGTTTGAAGTTTGAGGTGGCAAGACAAGCAAGCACCCCCAGTCTCTGTGCCTCTGTGTGAGCAGTGCCATGGGCAGATGAGGCTGAGCAACAGCTTTCCAGGCTAGCTCTTTCTGACTGAGAGCTATCTGCAGACGTTCGCATTTTTGGAGTAGGGCTGAGAAATGAACCTGTCAGTGACTATCCCCTTTCTCAGGCTATGTTTGACGTTTGAGGGGGCAAGACAAGCAAGCAGCCCCAGTCTCTGTGCCTCTGTGCAAGCAGTGCCATGTGCAGATGAGGCTGAGAAACAGCTTTCCAGGCTAGCTCTTTCTGGCTGCGAGCTATCTGCAGACGTTCGCATTTTGGGAGCAGGGCTTCCGGAGGTCCCCTGCTAGGACTCCCAAAACTACTTTTGAAGTTTTAGGTGGCAAGACAAGCAAGCAGCCCCAGTCTCTGTGCCTCTGTGCGAGCAGTGCCATGGGCAGATGAGGCTGAGCAACCGCTTTCCAGGCTAGCTCTTTCTGGCTGCCAGCTATCTGCACACGTTCACACTTTGGGAGCAGGGCTACCAGAAGCCCCCTGCACGGACACCCAAATGTAGGTTTGAAGTTTGAGGTGGCAAGACAAGCAAGAAGCCCCAGTCTCTGTGCCTCTGTGCGAGCAGTGCCATGGGCAGAGGAGGCTGAGCAAAATCTTTCCAGGCTAGCTCTTAATGCCTGCGAGCTATCTGCAGACGTTCGCATTTTCGGAGCAGGGCTGCCGGGCGCCCCTGCACGGACCCCCAAAGGTACGTTTGAAATTAGAGGTGGCAAGACAAGCAAGAAACCCCAGTCTCTGTGCCTCTGTGCAAGCAGTGCCATGGGCAGATGAGGTTGAGCAACAGCTTTCCAGGCTAGCTCTTTCTGGCTGCGAGCTATCTGCAGACGTTCACATTTTCAGAGCCTCGCTGCCTGAGGCCTTCTGCACGGACCCCCAAAGGTACGTTTGAAGCTTCAGGGGACAAGACAAGCAAGCAGCCCCTATCTCTGTGCCTCTGTGCCAGCAGTGCCATGGGCAGATGAGTCTGAGCAACAGCTTTCCAGGCTAGGTCTTTCTGGCTGCAATCTATCTGCAGACGTTCGCATTTTGGGAGCAGGGCTTCCAGAAGCCCCCTGCATGGACACCCAAATATACGTTTGAAGTTTGAGGGGGCAAGACAAGCAAGCAGCCCCAGTCTCTGTGCCTCTGTGCGAGCAGTGCCACGGGCAGATGAGGCTGAGCAACAGCTTTCCAGGCTAGCTCTTTCTGGCTGCAATCTATCTGCAGACGTTCGCATTTTCAGAGCAGGGCTGCCTGAGGCCCCTTGCACGAATCACCAAAGCTACGTTTGAAGTTTGAGGTGACAAGACAAGAAAGCAGTCCCAGTCTCTGTGTCTCTGTGAGAGAAGTGCCATGGGTAGATGAGGCTGAGCAACAGCTTTCCAGGCTAGCTCTTTCTGGCTGCGAGCTATCTGCAGACGTTCGCATTTTTGGAGCAGGGCTGCCGGAGGCTCCCTGCACGGACCCCCAAAGCTATGTTTGAAGTGTTAGGTGGTATAACAAGCAAGCAGCCCCAGTCTCTGTGCCTCTGTGCGAGCAGTGCCATGGGCAGATAAGGCTGAGCAACAGCTTTCCAGGCTGGCTCTTTCTGGCTGAGAGCTATCTGCAGACGTTCACATTTTTGGAGTACGGCTGAGAAATGAACCTGTCAGTGACTATCCCCGTTCCCAGGCTATGTTTGAAGTTTGAGGGGGCAAGACAAGGAAGCAGCCGCAGTCTCTGTGCCTCTGTGCGAGCAGTGCCACGTGCAGATGAGGCTGAGAAACAGCTTTCCAGGCTAGCTCTTTCTGCCTGCGAGCTATCTGCAGACGTTCGCAATATCAGAGCAGGGGTGCCTGAAGCGTCCGACACGGACACCCAAAGGTACGTTTGAAGTTTGAGGTGGCGAGACAAGCAAGCAGCCCCTATCTCTGTGCCTCTGTGCAAGCAGTGCCATGTGCAGATGAGGCTGAGAAACAGCTTTCCAGGCTAGCTCTTTCTGCCTGTGAGCTATCTGCAGACGTTCGCATTTTCAGAGCAGGTATGCCGGAGGCGCCCTGCAAGGAAAACATAAGCTACGTTTGATGTTTGAGTTGGTAAGACAAGCAAGCAGCCCCAGTCTCTGTGCCTCTGTGCGAGCAGTGCCATGGGCAGATGAGGCTGAGCAACAGCATTCCAGGTTAGCTCTTTCTGCCTCCAGACTATCTGCAGACGTTCGCATTTTTGGAGTAGGGCTGACAAATGAACCTGGCAGTGACTATCCCCGTTCCCAGGCTATGTTTGACTTTTGAGGTGGAAAGACAAGCAAGCAGCCCCAGCGTCGGTGCCTCTGTGTGAGCAGTGCAGTGTGCAGATGAGTCTGAGCAACAGCTTTCCAGGCTAGCTCTTTCTGGCAGCGAGGTATCTGCAGACGTTCGCATTTTCAGAGCAGAGCTTTCAGAAGCGCCCGAGACGGACACTCAAAGGTACGTTTGAAGTTTGAGGGGCAAGACAAGCAAGCAGCCCCAGTCTCTGCGCCTCTGTGCGAGCAGTGCCATGGGCAGATGAGGCTGAGCAACAGCTTTCCAGGCTAGCCCCTTCTGGCTGCCATCTATCTGCAGACGTTCTCATTTTCGAAGCAGGGATGCCGGAGATCCCCTGCACAGGCCACATAAGATACGTTTTAACTTTGAGGGAGCAAGACAAGAAAGAAGCCTTAGTCTCCCTGCCTCTGTGCGAGCAGTGCCATGGGTAGATGAGGCTGAGCAACAGCTTTCCAGGCTAGCTCTTTCTGGCTGCGAGATATCTGCAGACGTTCGCATTTTTGGAGCAGTTCTGTCGGACACGCCTGGCACAGACTCCCAAAGATACATTTGAATTTTGAGGTGGCAAGACAAGCAAGCAGCCCCAGTCTCTGTGCCTCTGTGCGAGCAGTGTCATGGGCAGATGAGGCTGAGCAACAGCTTTCCAGGCTAGCTCTTTCTGGCTGCGAGCTATCTGCAGACGTTCGCATTTTCAGAGCAGGACTGTTGGAGGCTCCCGGCATGAACCACCTGAGATAGATTTGAAGTTTGATGGAACAAGACAAGCAAGCAGCCCCAGTCTTAGTGCCTCTATGCGAGCAGTGCCATGGGCAGATGAGGCTGAGAAACAGCTTTCCAGGCTAGCTCTTTCTCGCTGCGAGCTATCTGCAGACGTTCGCAATATCAGAGCAGGGCTGCCTGAAGCGTCCGACACGGACACCCAAAAGTACGTTTGAAGTTTGAGGTGGCGAGACAAGCAAGCAGCCCCAGTCTCTGTGCCTCTGTGTGAGCAGTGCCATGGGCAGATGAGGCTGAGCAACAGCATTCCAGGTTAGCTCTTTCTGCCTCCAAACTATCTGCAGACGTTCGCATTTTTGGAGTAGGGCTGAGAAATGAACCTGGCAGTGACTATCCCCGTTCCCAGGCTACGTTTGAAGTTTGTGGTGGTAAGACAAGAAAGCAGCCGCAGTCTCTGTGCCTCTGTGCGAGCAGTGCCACGGGCAGATGAGGCTGAGCAACAGCTTTCCATGATATCTCTTTCTGGCTGTGAGCTATCTGCAGACGTTCGCATTTTGGGAGCAGGGCTTACGGATGTCCCCTGCTAGGACTCCCAAAACTACGTTTGAAGTTTCAGGTGGCAAGACAAGCAAGCACCCCCAGTCTCTGTGCCTCTGTGTGAGCAGTGCCATGGGCAGATGAGTCTGAGCAACAGCTTTCCAGGCTAGCTCTTTCTGGCTGAGAGCTATCTGCAGACGTTCGCATTTTTGGAGAAGGGCTGAGAAATGAACCTGTCAGTGACTATCCCCTTTCTCAGGCTATGTTTGACGTTTGAGGGGGCAAGACAAGCAAGCAGCCCCAGTCTCTGTGCCTCTGTGCAAGCAGTGCCATGTGCAGATGAGGCTGAGAAACAGCTTTCCAGGCTAGCTCTTTCTGGCTGCGAGCTATCTGCAGACGTTCGCATTTTCGGAGCAGGGCTTCCGGAGGTTCCCTGCTAGAACTCCCAAAACTACTTTTGAAGTTTTAGGTGGCAAGACAAGCAAGCAGCCCCAGTCTCTGTGTCTCTGTGCGAGCAGTGCCATGGGCAGATGAGGCTGAGCAACAGCTTTAGAGGCTAGCTCTTTCTGCCTCCAAACTATCTGCAGACGTTCGCATTTTTGGAGTAGGGCTGAGAAATGAACCTGGCAGTGACTATCCCCATTACCAGGCTATGTTTGACTTTTGAGGTGGAAAGACAAGCAAGCAGCCCCAGCGTCTGTGCCTCTGTGTGAGCAGTGCAATGTGCAGATGAGCAACAGCTTTCCAGGATAGCTCTTTCTGGCAGCGAGCTATCTGCAGACGTTCGCATTTTCAGAGCAGAGCTGTCGGAAGCGCCCGACACGGACACTCAAAGGTATGTTTGAAGTTTGAGGGGGCAAGACAAGCAAGCAGCCCCAGTCTCTGCGCCTCTGTGCGAGCAGTGCCATGGGCAGATGAGGCTGAGCAACAGCTTTCCAGGCTAGCTCTTTCTGGCTGCGAGCTATCTGCAGACGTTCGCATTTTGGGAGCAGGGCTTCCGGAGGTCCCCTGCTAGGACTCCCAAAGCTACTTTTGAAGTTTGAGGTGGCAAGACAAGCAAGCAGCCCCATTCTCTGTGTCTCTGTGCAAGCAGTACCATGGGTAGATGAGGCTGAGCAACAGCTTTCCAGGCTGGCTCTTTCTGCCTGCGAGCTATCTGCAGACGTTTGCATTTTTAGAGCAGGGCTGTCGGAGGCCCCCTGCACGGACACCCAAAGCCACGTTTGAAGTTAGACGTGGCAAGACAAGCAAGCAGCCCCAGTCTCTGTGCCTCTGTGCGAGCAGAGCCATGGGCAGATGACGCTGAGCAACAGCTTTCCAGGCTAGCTCTTTCTGGCTGCGAGCTATCTGCAGACGTTCGCATTTTCAGAGCAGGGCTGCCTGAGGCCCCCTGAAAGGATCACCTAAGCTACGTTTGAAGTTTGAGGTGACAAGACAAGCAAGCAGCCCCAGTCTCTTTGCCTCTGTGAGAGCAGTGCCATGGGTAGATGAGTCTGAGCAACAGCTTTCCAGGCTAGCTCTTTCTGGCTGCGAGCTATCTGCAGACGTTCGCATTTTTGGAGCAGGGCTGTCGGAGGCTCCCTGCACGGACACCCAAAGCTATATTTGAAGTGTTAGGTGGCAAGACAAGCAAGCAGCCCCAGTCTTTGTGCCTCTGTGCGAGCAGTGCCATGGGCAGATGAGGCTGAGAAACAGCTTTCCAGGCTAGCTCTTTCTGGCTGCGAGCTATCTGCAGACCTTCGTATTTTCAGAGCAGGGCTGCCGGAGGAACCCTGCACAAACACCTAATATAATTTGAAAGTTTGAGGGGGCAAGACAAGCAAGCAGTCCCAGTCTCTGTGCCTCTGTGCAAGCAGTGCCATGTGCAGATGAGGCTGAGAAACAGCTTTCCAGGCTAGCTCTTTCTGCCTGTGAGCTATCTGCAGACGTTCGCATTTTCAGAGCAGGACTGTTGGAGGCTCCCGGCATGAACCACCTGAGATAGATTTGAAGTTTGATGGAACAAGACAAGCAAGCAGCCCCAGTCTTAGTGCCTCTATGCGAGCAGTGCCATGGGCAGATGAGGCTGAGAAACAGCTTTCCAGGCTAGCTCTTTCTCGCTGCGAGCTATCTGCAGACGTTCGCAATATCAGAGCAGGGCTGCCTGAAGCGTCCGACACGGACACCCAAAAGTACGTTTGAAGTTTGAGGTGGCGAGACAAGCAAGCAGCCCCAGTCTCTGTGCCTCTGTGCGAGCAGTGCCATGGGCAGATGAGGCTGAGCAACAGCTTTCCAGGCTAGCTCTTCCTGCCTGCGAATTATCTGCAGACGTTCACATTTCTGGAGTAGGGCTGAGAAATGAACCTTTCAGTGACTATCCCCGTTCCCAGGCTATGTTTGACGTTTGAGGGGGCAAGAAAAGCAAGCAGCCCCAGTCTCTGTGCCTCTGTGCAAGCGGTGCCATGTGCAGATGAGGCTGAGAAACAGCTTTCCAGGCTAGCTCTTTCTGCCTGTGAGCTATCTGCAGACGTTCGCATTTTCAGAGCAGGTATGCCGGAGGCGCCCGGCAAGGAAAACATAAGCTACGTTTGATGTTTGAGTTGGTAAGACAAGCAAGCAGCCCCAGTCTGTGTGCCTCTGTGCGAGCAGTGCCATGGGCAGATGAGGCTGAGCAACAGCATTCCAGGTTAGCTCTTTCTGCCTCCAAACTATCTGCAGACGTTCGCATTTTTGGAGTAGGGCTGAGAAATGAACCTGGCAGTGACTATCCCCGTTCCCAGGCTACGTTTGAAGTTTGTGGTGGTAAGACAAGAAAGCAGCCGCAGTCTCTGTGCCTCTGTGCGAGCAGTGCCACGGGCAGATGAGGCTGAGCAACAGCTTTCCATGATATCTCTTTCTGGCTGTGAGCTATCTGCAGACGTTCGCATTTTGGGAGCAGGGCTTACGGATGTCCCCTGCTAGGACTCCCAAAACTACGTTTGAAGTTTCAGGTGGCAAGACAAGCAAGCACCCCCAGTCTCTGTGCCTCTGTGTGAGCAGTGCCATGGGCAGATGAGTCTGAGCAACAGCTTTCCAGGCTAGCTCTTTCTGGCTGAGAGCTATCTGCAGACGTTCGCATTTTTGGAGAAGGGCTGAGAAATGAACCTGTCAGTGACTATCCCCTTTCTCAGGCTATGTTTGACGTTTGAGGGGGCAAGACAAGCAAGCAGCCCCAGTCTCTGTGCCTCTGTGCAAGCAGTGCCATGTGCAGATGAGGCTGAGAAACAGCTTTCCAGGCTAGCTCTTTCTGGCTGCGAGCTATCTGCAGACGTTCGCATTTTCGGAGCAGGGCTTCCGGAGGTTCCCTGCTAGAACTCCCAAAACTACTTTTGAAGTTTTAGGTGGCAAGACAAGCAAGCAGCCCCAGTCTCTGTGTCTCTGTGCGAGCAGTGCCATGGGCAGATGAGGCTGAGCAACAGCTTTAGAGGCTAGCTCTTTCTGCCTCCAAACTATCTGCAGACGTTCGCATTTTTGGAGTAGGGCTGAGAAATGAACCTGGCAGTGACTATCCCCATTACCAGGCTATGTTTGACTTTTGAGGTGGAAAGACAAGCAAGCAGCCCCAGCGTCTGTGCCTCTGTGTGAGCAGTGCAATGTGCAGATGAGCAACAGCTTTCCAGGATAGCTCTTTCTGGCAGCGAGCTATCTGCAGACGTTCGCATTTTCAGAGCAGAGCTGTCGGAAGCGCCCGACACGGACACTCAAAGGTATGTTTGAAGTTTGAGGGGGCAAGACAAGCAAGCAGCCCCAGTCTCTGCGCCTCTGTGCGAGCAGTGCCATGGGCAGATGAGGCTGAGCAACAGCTTTCCAGGCTAGCTCTTTCTGGCTGCGAGCTATCTGCAGACGTTCGCATTTTCGGAGCAGGGCTTCCGGAGGTCCCCTGCTAGGACTCCCAAAGCTACTTTTGAAGTTTGAGGTGGCAAGACAAGCAAGCAGCCCCATTCTCTGTGTCTCTGTGCAAGCAGTACCATGGGTAGATGAGGCTGAGCAACAGCTTTCCAGGCTGGCTCTTTCTGCCTGCGAGCTATCTGCAGACGTTTGCATTTTTAGAGCAGGGCTGTCGGAGGCCCCCTGCACGGACACCCAAAGCCACGTTTGAAGTTAGACGTGGCAAGACAAGCAAGCAGCCCCAGTCTCTGTGCCTCTGTGCGAGCAGAGCCATGGGCAGATGACGCTGAGCAACAGCTTTCCAGGCTAGCTCTTTCTGGCTGCGAGCTATCTGCAGACGTTCGCATTTTCAGAGCAGGGCTGCCTGAGGCCCCCTGAAAGGATCACCTAAGCTACGTTTGAAGTTTGAGGTGACAAGACAAGCAAGCAGCCCCAGTCTCTTTGCCTCTGTGAGAGCAGTGCCATGGGTAGATGAGTCTGAGCAACAGCTTTCCAGGCTAGCTCTTTCTGGCTGCGAGCTATCTGCAGACGTTCGCATTTTTGGAGCAGGGCTGTCGGAGGCTCCCTGCACGGACACCCAAAGCTATGTTTGAAGTGTTAGGTGGCAAGACAAGCAAGCAGCCCCAGTCTTTGTGCCTCTGTGCGAGCAGTGCCATGGGCAGATGAGGCTGAGAAACAGCTTTCCAGGCTAGCTCTTTCTGGCTGCGAGCTATCTGCAGACCTTCGTATTTTCAGAGCAGGGCTGCCGGAGGAACCCTGCACAAACACCTAATATAATTTGAAAGTTTGAGGGGGCAAGACAAGCAAGCAGTCCCAGTCTCTGTGCCTCTGTGCAAGCAGTGCCATGTGCAGATGAGGCTGAGAAACAGATTTCCAGGCTAGCTCTTTCTGCCTGTGAGCTATCTGCAGACGTTCGCATTTTCAGAGCAGGACTGTTGGAGGCTCCCGGCATGAACCACCTGAGATAGATTTGAAGTTTGATGGAACAAGACAAGCAAGCAGCCCCAGTCTTAGTGCCTCTATGCGAGCAGTGCCATGGGCAGATGAGGCTGAGAAACAGCTTTCCAGGCTAGCTCTTTCTCGCTGCGAGCTATCTGCAGACGTTCGCAATATCAGAGCAGGGCTGCCTGAAGCGTCCGACACGGACACCCAAAAGTACGTTTGAAGTTTGAGGTGGCGAGACAAGCAAGCAGCCCCAGTCTCTGTGCCTCTGTGCGAGCAGTGCCATGGGCAGATGAGGCTGAGCAACAGCTTTCCAGGCTAGCTCTTCCTGCCTGCGAATTATCTGCAGACGTTCACATTTCTGGAGTAGGGCTGAGAAATGAACCTGTCAGTGACTATCCCCGTTCCCAGGCTATGTTTGACGTTTGAGGGGGCAAGAAAAGCAAGCAGCCCCAGTCTCTGTGGCTCTGTGCAAGCGGTGCCATGTGCAGATGAGGCTGAGAAACAGCTTTCCAGGCTAGCTCTTTCTGCCTGTGAGCTATCTGCAGACGTTCGCATTTTCAGAGCAGGTATGCCGGAGGCGCCCGGCAAGGAAAACATAAGCTACGTTTGATGTTTGAGTTGGTAAGACAAGCAAGCAGCCCCAGTCTGTGTGCCTCTGTGCGAGCAGTGCCATGGGCAGATGAGGCTGAGCAACAGCATTCCAGGTTAGCTCTTTCTGCCTCCAAACTATCTGCAGACGTTCGCATTTTTGGAGTAGGGCTGAGAAATGAACCTGGCAGTGACTATCCCCGTTCCCAGGCTACGTTTGAAGTTTGTGGTGGTAAGACAAGAAAGCAGCCGCAGTCTCTGTGCCTCTGTGCGAGCAGTGCCATGGGCAGATGAGGCTGAGAAACAGCTTTCCATGATATCTCTTTCTGGCTGTGAGCTATCTGCAGACGTTCGCATTTTGGGAGCAGGGCTTACGGATGTCCCCTGCTAGGACTCCCAAAACTACGTTTGAAGTTTCAGGTGGCAAGACAAGCAAGCACCCCCAGTCTCTGTGCCTCTGTGTGAGCAGTGCCATGGGCAGATGAGTCTGAGCAACAGCTTTCCAGGCTAGCTCTTTCTGGCTGAGAGCTATCTGCAGACGTTCGCATTTTTGGAGAAGGGCTGAGAAATGAACCTGTCAGTGACTATCCCCTTTCTCAGGCTATGTTTGACGTTTGAGGGGGCAAGACAAGCAAGCAGCCCCAGTCTCTGTGCCTCTGTGCAAGCAGTGCCATGTGCAGATGAGGCTGAGAAACAGCTTTCCAGGCTAGCTCTTTCTGGCTGCGAGCTATCTGCAGACGTTCGCATTTTCGGAGCAGGGCTTCCGGAGGTTCCCTGCTAGAACTCCCAAAACTACTTTTGAAGTTTTAGGTGGCAAGACAAGCAAGCAGCCCCAGTCTCTGTGTCTCTGTGCGAGCAGTGCCATGGGCAGATGAGGCTGAGCAACAGCTTTCCAGGCTAGCTCTTTCTGCCTCCAAACTATCTGCAGACGTTCGCATTTTTGGAGTAGGGCTGAGAAATGAACCTGGCAGTGACTATCCCCGTTACCAGGCTATGTTTGACTTTTGAGGTGGAAAGACAAGCAAGCAGCCCCAGCGTCTGTGCCTCTGTGTGAGCAGTGCAATGTGCAGATGAGCAACAGCTTTCCAGGATAGCTCTTTCTGGCAGCGAGCTATCTGCAGACGTTCGCATTTTCAGAGCAGAGCTGTCGGAAGCGCCCGACACGGACACTCAAAGGTATGTTTGAAGTTTGAGGGATCAAGACAAGCAAGCAGCCCCAGTCTCTGCGCCTCTGTGCGAGCAGTGCCATGGGCAGATGAGGCTGAGCAACAGCTTTCCAGGCTAGCTCTTTCTGGCTGCGAGCTATCTGCAGACCTTCGCATTTTCGGAGCAGGGCTTCCGGAGGTCCCCTGCTAGGACTCCCAAAGCTACTTTTGAAGTTTGAGGTGGCAAGACAAGCAAGCAGCCCCATTCTCTGTGTCTCTGTGCAAGCAGTACCATGGGTAGATGAGGCTGAGCAACAGCTTTCCAGGCTGGCTCTTTCTGCCTGCGAGCTATCTGCAGACGTTTGCATTTTTAGAGCAGGGCTGTCGGAGGCCCCCTGCACGGACACCCAAAGCCACGTTTGAAGTTAGACGTGGCAAGACAAGCAAGCAGCCCTAGTCTCTGTGCCTCTGTGCGAGCAGAGCCATGGGCAGATGACGCTGAGCAACAGCTTTCCAGGCTAGCTCTTTCTGGCTGCGAGCTATCTGCAGACGTTCGCATTTTCAGAGCAGGGCTGCCTGAGGCCCCCTGAAAGGATCACCTAAGCTACGTTTGAAGTTTGAGGTGACAAGACAAGCAAGCAGCCCCAGTCTCTTTGCCTCTGTGAGAGCAGTGCCATGGGTAGATGAGTCTGAGCAACAGCTTTCCAGGCTAGCTCTTTCTGGCTGCGAGCTATCTGCAGACGTTCGCATTTTTGGAGCAGGGCTGTCGGAGGCTCTCTGCACGGACACCCAAAGCTATGTTTGAAGTGTTAGGTGGCAAGACAAGCAAGCAGCCCCAGTCTTTGTGCCTCTGTGCGAGCAGTGCCATGGGCAGATGAGGCTGAGAAACAGCTTTCCAGGCTAGCTCTTTCTGGCTGCGAGCTATCTGCAGACCTTCGTATTTTCAGAGCAGGGCTGCCGGAGGAACCCTGCACAAACACCTAATATAATTTGAAAGTTTGAGGGGGCAAGACAAGCAAGCAGTCCCAGTCTCTGTGCCTCTGTGCGAGCAGTGCCATGGGCAGATGAGGCTGAGAAACAGCTTTCCAGGCTAGCTCTTTCTGCCTGCCAGCTATCTGCTGAGGTTTGCATTTTCAGAGCAGGACTGATGGAGGCCCCCGTCACGAACCACCTAAGCTTCGTTTGAAGTTTGAGGTGGCAAGACAAGCAAGCAGCCCCAGTCTCTGTGCCTCTGTGCGAGCAGTGCCATAGGCAGATGAGGCTGAGCAACAGCTTTCCAGGCTAGCTCTTTCTGGCTGCCAGCTATCTGCAGACGTTCACACTTTGGGAGCAGGGCTACGAGAAGTCCCCTGCACGGACACCCAAATGTAGGTTTGAAGTTTGAGGGGGCAAGAAAAGCAAGCAGCCCCAGTCTCTGTGCCTCTGTGCAAGCAGTGCCACGTGCAGATGAGGCTGAGAAACAGCTTTCCAGGCTAGCTATTTCTGCCTGTGAGCTATCTGCAGACGTTCGCATTTTCAGAGCAGGTATGCCGGAGGCGCCCGGCAAGGAAAACATAAGCTACGTTTGATGCTTGAGTTGGTAAGACAAGCAAGCAGCCCCAGTCTGTGTGCCTCTGTGCGAGCAGTGCCATGGGCAGATGAGGCTGAGCAACAGCATTCCAGGTTAGCTCTTTCTGCCTCCAAACTATCTGCAGACGTTCGCATTTTTGGAGTAGGGCTGAGACATGAACCTGGCAGTGACTATCCCCGTTCTCAGGTTATGTTTGACGTTTGAGGGGGCAAGACAAGCAAGCAGCCCCAGTCTCTGTGCCTCTGTGCAAGCAGTGCCATGTGCAGATGAGTCTGAGCAACAGCTTTCCAGGCTAGCTCTTTCTGGCTGCGAGCTATCTGCAGACGTTCGCATTTTCGGAGCAGGGCTTCCGGAGGTTCCCTGCTAGGACTCCCAAAACTACTTTTGAAGTTTTAGGTGGCAAGACAAGCAAGCAGCCCCAGTCTCTGTGTCTCTGTGCGACCAGTGCCATGGGCAGATGAGGCTGAGCAACAGCTTTACAGGCTAGCTCTTTCTGCCTCCAAACTATCTGCAGACGTTCGCATTTTTGGAGTAGGGCTGAGAAATGAACCTGGCAGTGACTATCCCCGTTCCCCGGCTATGTTTGACTTTTGAGGTGGAAAGACAAGCAAGCAGTCCCAGCGTCTGTGACTCTGTGTGAGCAGTGCAACGTGCAGATGAGCAACAGCTTTCCAGGATAGCTCTTTCTGGCAGCGAGCTATCTGCCGACGTTCGCATTTTCAGAGCAGAGCTGTCGGAAGCGCCCGACACGGACACTCAAAGGTATGTTTGAAGTTTGAGGGGGCAAGACAAGCAAGCAGCCCCAGTCTCTGCGCCTCTGTGCGAGCAGTGCCATGGGCAGATGAGGCTGAGCAACAGCTTTCCAGGCTAGCTCTTTCTGGCTGTGAGCTATCTGCAGACGTACGCATTTTCAGAGCAGGGCTTCCGGAGGTCCCCTGCTGGGACTCCCAAAGATACGTTTGAAATTTGAGGGGGCAAGATAAGCAAGCAGTCCCAGTCTCTGTGCCTCTGTGCGAGCAGTGCAATGGGCAGATGAGGCTGAGCAACAGCTTTCCAGGCTAGCTCTTTCTGGCTGCGAGCTATCTGCAGACGTTCGCTTTTTCGGAGCAGGGCTTCCGGAGGTCCCCTGCTAGGACTCTCAAAGCTACTTTTGAAGTTTGAGGTGGCAAGACAAGCAAGCAGCCCCATTCTCTGTGTCTCTGTGCAAGCAGTACCATGGGTAGATGAGGCTCAGCAAGAGCTTTCCAGGCTGGCTCTTTCTGCCTGCGAGCTATCTGCAGACGTTTGCATTTTTAGAGCAGGGCTGTCGGAGGCCCCCTGTACGGACACCAAAAGCCACGTTTGAAGTTAGACGTGGCAAGACAAGCAAGCAGCCCCAGTCTCTGTGCCTCTGTGCGAGCAGAGCCATGGGCAGATGAGGCTGAGCAACAGCTTTCCAGGCTAGCTCTTTCTGGCTGCGAGCTATCTGCAGACGTTCGCATTTTCAGAGCAGGGCTGCTTGAGGCCCCCTGAAAGGATCACCTAAGCTACGTTTGAAGTTTGAGGTGATAAGACAAGCAAGCAGCCCCAGTCTCTTTGCCTCTGTGAGAGCAGTGCCATGGGTAGATGAGGCTGAGCAACAGCTTTCCAGGCTAGCTCTTTCTGGCTGCGAGCTATCTGCAGACGTTCGCATTTTTGGAGCAGGGCTGCCGGAGGCTCCCTGCACGGACCCCCAAAGCTATGTTTGAAGTGTTAGGTGGCAAGAGAAGCAAGCAGCCCCAGTCTTTGTGCCTCTGTGCGAGCAGTGCCATGGGCAGATGAGGCTGAGAAACAGCTTTCCAGGCTAGCTCTTTCTGGCTGCGAGCTATCTGCAGACCTTCGTATTTTCAGAGCAGGGCTGCCGGAGGAACCCTGCACAAACACCTAATATAATTTGAAAGTTTGAGGGTGCAAGACAAGCAAGCAGTCCCAGTCTCTGTGCCTCTGTGCGAGCAGTGCCATGGGCAGATGAGGCTGAGCAAAACCTTTCCAGGCTAGCTGTTTCTGCCTGCCAGCTATCTGCTGACGTTTGCATTTTCAGAGCAGGACTGATGGAGGCCCCCGGCACGAACCACCTAAGCTTCGTTTGAAGTTTGAGGTGGCAAGACAAGCAAGCAGCCCCAGTCTCTGTGCCTCTGTGCGAGCAGTGCCATGGGCAGAGGAGGCTGAGCAAAATCTTTCCAGGCTAGCTCTTAATGCCTGCGAGCTATCTGCAGACGTTCGCATTTTCGGAGAAGGGCTGCCGGGCGCCCCTGCACGGACCCCCAAAGGTACGTTTGAAATTAGAGGTGGCAAGACAAGCAAGAAACCCCAGTCTCTGTGCCTCTGTGCGAGCAGTGCCATGGGCAGATGAGGCTGAGCAACAGCTTTCCAGGCTAGCTCTTTCTGCCTGCGAGCTATCTGCAGACGTTTGCATTTTCAGAGCAGGCCTGGCAGAGACCCCGTGCACGGACCACCTAAGCTACGTTTGATGTTTGAAGGGTCAAAACAAGCAAGCACCCCCAGCATCTGTGTCTCTGTGCGAGCAGTGCCATGTGGAGAAGAGGCTAAGCAACAGCTTTCCAGACTAGCTCTTTCTGGCTGCCAGCTATCTGCAGACGTTCACATTTTCAGAGCCTCGCTGCCGGAGGCCTTCTGCACGGACCCCCAAAGGTACGTTTGAAGCTTCAGGGGACAAGACAAGCAAGCAGCCCCAGTCTCTGTGCCTCTGTGCGAGCAGTGCCGTTGGCAGATGAGGCTGAGCAACAGCTTTCCAGGCTAGCTCTTTCTGCCTGCGAGCTATCTGCAGACGTTCTCATTTTCAGAGCAGGGCTACCGGAGCCCCCCTGCACGGACCACTTATGGTACGTTTTAAGTTTGAGGTGGTAAGACAAGCAAGCAGCCCCAGTCTCTGTGCCTCTGTGTGAGCAGTGCCATGGGCAGATGAGGCTGAGCAACAGCTTTCCAGGCTAGCTCTTTCAGGCTGCGAGCTTTATGGAGACGTTTGAATTTTCGCAGCATGTCTGCCGGAGGTCCCCTGCACGGAACCCCTCAAATTTACGTTTGAAGTCTGAGGTGGCAAGACAAGCAAGCAGCCCCAGTCTCTGTGCCTCTGTGCGAGCAGTGCCATGGGCAGATGAGGCTGAGCAACAGCTTTCCAGGCTAGCTCTTTCTGGCTGCGAGCTGTCTGCAGACGTTCGCATTTTCAGAGCCTGGCTGCCGGAGGACCCATGCACGGACCCCCAAAGGTACGTTTGAAGCTTCAGGGGACAAGACAAGCAAGCAGCCCCAGTCTCTGTGCCTCTGTGCGAGCAGTGCCATGGGCAGATGAGGCTGAGCAACAGCTTTCCAGGCTAGCTCTTTCTGGCTGCAAGCTATCTGCTGACGTTCGTATTTTCAGAGCAGGACTGGTGGAGGCTCCCGGCATGAACCACCTGAGATAGATTTGAAGTTTGATGGAACAAGACAAGCAAGCAGCCCCAGTCTTAGTGCCTCTATGCGAGCAGTGCCATAGGCAGATGAGGCTGAGAAACAGCTTTCCAGGCTAGCTCTTTCTGGCTGCGAGCTATCTGCAGACGTTCGCAATATCAGAGCAGGGCTGCCTGAAGCGTCCGACACGGACACCCAAAAGTACGTTTGAAGTTTGAGGTGGCGAGACAAGCAAGCAGCCCCAGTCTCTGTGCCTCTGTGCGAGCAGTGCCATGGGCAGATGAGGCTGAGCAACAGCTTTCCAGGCTAGCTCTTCCTGCCTGCGAGTTATCTGCAGACATTCACATTTCTGGAGTAGGGCTGAGAAATGAACCTGTCAGTGACTATCCCCGTTCCCAGGCTATGTTTGACGTTTGAGGGGGCAAGACAAGCAAGCAGCCCCAGTCTCTGTGCCTCTGTGCAAGCAGTGCCATGTGCAGATGAGGCTGAGAAACAGCTTTCCAGGCTAGCTCTTTCTGGCTGCGAGCTATCTGCAGACGTTCGCATTTTCGGAGCAGGGCTTCCGGAGGTTCCCTGCTAGGACTCCCAAAACTACTTTTGAAGTTTTAGGTGGCAAGACAAGCAAGCAGCCCCAGTCTCTGTGCCTCTGTGCGAGCAGTGCCATGGGCAGATGAGGATGAGCAACAGCTTTACAGGATAGCTCTTTCTGCCTCCAAACTATATGCAGACGTTCGCATTTTTGGAGTAGGGCTGAGAAATGAACCTGGCAGTGACTATCCCCGTTCCCAGGCTATGTTTGACTTTTGAGGTGGAAAGACAAGCAAGCAGCCCCAGCGTCTGTGCCTCTGTGTGAGCAGTGCAATGTGCAGATGAGCAACAGCTTTCCAGGCTAGCTCTTTCTGGCAGCGAGCTATCTGCAGACGTTCGCATTTTCAGAGCAGAGCTGTCGGAAGCGCCCGACACGGACAATCAAAGGTATGTTTGAAGTTTGAGGGGCAAGACAAGCAAGCAGCCCTAGTCTCTGCGCCTCTGTGCGAGCAGTGCCATGGGCAGATGAGGCTGAGCAACAGCTTTCCAGGCTAGCTCTTTCTGGCTGCGAGCTATCTGCAGACCTTCGTATTTTCAGAGCAGGGCTGATGGAGGAACCCTGCACAAACACCTAATTTAATTTGAAAGTTTGAGGGGGCAAGACAAGCAAGCAGTCCCAGTCTCTGTGCCTCTCTGCGAGCAGTGCCATGGGCAGGTGAGGCTGAGCAAAACCTTTCCAGGCTAGCTGTTTCTGGCTGCGAGCTATCTGCTGACGTTTGCATTTTCAGAGCAGGACTGATGGAGGCCCCCGGCACGAACCACCTAAGCTTCGTTTGAAGTTTGAGGTGGCAAGACAAGCAAGCAGCCCCAGTCTCTGTGCCTCTGTGCGAGCAGTGCCATAGGCAGATGAGGCTTAGCAACAGCTTTCCAGGCTAGCTCTTTCTGGCTGCGAGCTATCTGCAGACGTTCACACTTTGGGAGCAGGGCTACCAGAAGCCCCCTGCACGGACACCCAAATGTAGGTTTGAAGTTTGAGGGGGCAAGACAAGCAAGCAGCCCCAGTCTCTGTGCCTCTGTGCGAGCAGTGCCATGGGCAGAGGAGGCTGAGCAAAATCTTTCCAGGCTAGCTCTTAATGCCTGCGAGCTATCTGCAGACGTTCGCATTTTTGGAGTAGGGCTGAGAAATGAACCTGGCAGTGACTATCCCCGTTCCCAGGCTACGTTTGAAGTTTGTGGTGGTAAGACAAGAAAGCAGCCGCAGTCTCTGTGCCTCTGTGCGAGCAGTGCCACGGGCAGATGAGGCTGAGCAACAGCTTTCCATGATATCTCTTTCTGGCTGTGAGCTATCTGCAGACGTTCGCATTTTGGGAGCAGGGCTTACGGATGTCCCCTGCTAGGACTCCCAAAACTACGTTTGAAGTTTCAGGTGGCAAGACAAGCAAGCACCCCCAGTCTCTGTGCCTCTGTGTGAGCAGTGCCATGGGCAGATGAGTCTGAGCAACAGCTTTCCAGGCTAGCTCTTTCTGGCTGAGAGCTATCTGCAGACGTTCGCATTTTTGGAGAAGGGCTGAGAAATGAACCTGTCAGTGACTATCCCCTTTCTCAGGCTATGTTTGACGTTTGAGGGGGCAAGACAAGCAAGCAGCCCCAGTCTCTGTGCCTCTGTGCAAGCAGTGCCATGTGCAGATGAGGCTGAGAAACAGCTTTCCAGGCTAGCTCTTTCTGGCTGCGAGCTATCTGCAGACGTTCGCATTTTCGGAGCAGGGCTTCCGGAGGTTCCCTGCTAGAACTCCCAAAACTACTTTTGAAGTTTTAGGTGGCAAGACAAGCAAGCAGCCCCAGTCTCTGTGTCTCTGTGCGAGCAGTGCCATGGGCAGATGAGGCTGAGCAACAGCTTTAGAGGCTAGCTCTTTCTGCCTCCAAACTATCTGCAGACGTTCGCATTTTTGGAGTAGGGCTGAGAAATGAACCTGGCAGTGACTATCCCCATTACCAGGCTATGTTTGACTTTTGAGGTGGAAAGACAAGCAAGCAGCCCCAGCGTCTGTGCCTCTGTGTGAGCAGTGCAATGTGCAGATGAGCAACAGCTTTCCAGGATAGCTCTTTCTGGCAGCGAGCTATCTGCAGACGTTCGCATTTTCAGAGCAGAGCTGTCGGAAGCGCCCGACACGGACACTCAAAGGTATGTTTGAAGTTTGAGGGGGCAAGACAAGCAAGCAGCCCCAGTCTCTGCGCCTCTGTGCGAGCAGTGCCATGGGCAGATGAGGCTGAGCAACAGCTTTCCAGGCTAGCTCTTTCTGGCTGCGAGCTATCTGCAGACGTTCGCATTTTCGGAGCAGGGCTTCCGGAGGTCCCCTGCTAGGACTCCCAAAGCTACTTTTGAAGTTTGAGGTGGCAAGACAAGCAAGCAGCCCCATTCTCTGTGTCTCTGTGCAAGCAGTACCATGGGTAGATGAGGCTGAGCAACAGCTTTCCAGGCTGGCTCTTTCTGCCTGCGAGCTATCTGCAGACGTTTGCATTTTTAGAGCAGGGCTGTCGGAGGCCCCCTGCACGGACACCCAAAGCCACGTTTGAAGTTAGACGTGGCAAGACAAGCAAGCAGCCCCAGTCTCTGTGCCTCTGTGCGAGCAGAGCCATGGGCAGATGACGCTGAGCAACAGCTTTCCAGGCTAGCTCTTTCTGGCTGCGAGCTATCTGCAGACGTTCGCATTTTCAGAGCAGGGCTGCCTGAGGCCCCCTGAAAGGATCACCTAAGCTACGTTTGAAGTTTGAGGTGACAAGACAAGCAAGCAGCCCCAGTCTCTTTGCCTCTGTGAGAGCAGTGCCATGGGTAGATGAGTCTGAGCAACAGCTTTCCAGGCTAGCTCTTTCTGGCTGCGAGCTATCTGCAGACGTTCGCATTTTTGGAGCAGGGCTGTCGGAGGCTCCCTGCACGGACACCCAAAGCTATGTTTGAAGTGTTAGGTGGCAAGACAAGCAAGCAGCCCCAGTCTTTGTGCCTCTGTGCGAGCAGTGCCATGGGCAGATGAGGCTGAGAAACAGCTTTCCAGGCTAGCTCTTTCTGGCTGCGAGCTATCTGCAGACCTTCGTATTTTCAGAGCAGGGCTGCCGGAGGAACCCTGCACAAACACCTAATATAATTTGAAAGTTTGAGGGGGCAAGACAAGCAAGCAGTCCCAGTCTCTGTGCCTCTGTGCAAGCAGTGCCATGTGCAGATGAGGCTGAGAAACAGATTTCCAGGCTAGCTCTTTCTGCCTGTGAGCTATCTGCAGACGTTCGCATTTTCAGAGCAGGACTGTTGGAGGCTCCCGGCATGAACCACCTGAGATAGATTTGAAGTTTGATGGAACAAGACAAGCAAGCAGCCCCAGTCTTAGTGCCTCTATGCGAGCAGTGCCATGGGCAGATGAGGCTGAGAAACAGCTTTCCAGGCTAGCTCTTTCTCGCTGCGAGCTATCTGCAGACGTTCGCAATATCAGAGCAGGGCTGCCTGAAGCGTCCGACACGGACACCCAAAAGTACGTTTGAAGTTTGAGGTGGCGAGACAAGCAAGCAGCCCCAGTCTCTGTGCCTCTGTGCGAGCAGTGCCATGGGCAGATGAGGCTGAGCAACAGCTTTCCAGGCTAGCTCTTCCTGCCTGCGAATTATCTGCAGACGTTCACATTTCTGGAGTAGGGCTGAGAAATGAACCTGTCAGTGACTATCCCCGTTCCCAGGCTATGTTTGACGTTTGAGGGGGCAAGAAAAGCAAGCAGCCCCAGTCTCTGTGGCTCTGTGCAAGCGGTGCCATGTGCAGATGAGGCTGAGAAACAGCTTTCCAGGCTAGCTCTTTCTGCCTGTGAGCTATCTGCAGACGTTCGCATTTTCAGAGCAGGTATGCCGGAGGCGCCCGGCAAGGAAAACATAAGCTACGTTTGATGTTTGAGTTGGTAAGACAAGCAAGCAGCCCCAGTCTGTGTGCCTCTGTGCGAGCAGTGCCATGGGCAGATGAGGCTGAGCAACAGCATTCCAGGTTAGCTCTTTCTGCCTCCAAACTATCTGCAGACGTTCGCATTTTTGGAGTAGGGCTGAGAAATGAACCTGGCAGTGACTATCCCCGTTCCCAGGCTACGTTTGAAGTTTGTGGTGGTAAGACAAGAAAGCAGCCGCAGTCTCTGTGCCTCTGTGCGAGCAGTGCCATGGGCAGATGAGGCTGAGAAACAGCTTTCCATGATATCTCTTTCTGGCTGTGAGCTATCTGCAGACGTTCGCATTTTGGGAGCAGGGCTTACGGATGTCCCCTGCTAGGACTCCCAAAACTACGTTTGAAGTTTCAGGTGGCAAGACAAGCAAGCACCCCCAGTCTCTGTGCCTCTGTGTGAGCAGTGCCATGGGCAGATGAGTCTGAGCAACAGCTTTCCAGGCTAGCTCTTTCTGGCTGAGAGCTATCTGCAGACGTTCGCATTTTTGGAGAAGGGCTGAGAAATGAACCTGTCAGTGACTATCCCCTTTCTCAGGCTATGTTTGACGTTTGAGGGGGCAAGACAAGCAAGCAGCCCCAGTCTCTGTGCCTCTGTGCAAGCAGTGCCATGTGCAGATGAGGCTGAGAAACAGCTTTCCAGGCTAGCTCTTTCTGGCTGCGAGCTATCTGCAGACGTTCGCATTTTCGGAGCAGGGCTTCCGGAGGTTCCCTGCTAGAACTCCCAAAACTACTTTTGAAGTTTTAGGTGGCAAGACAAGCAAGCAGCCCCAGTCTCTGTGTCTCTGTGCGAGCAGTGCCATGGGCAGATGAGGCTGAGCAACAGCTTTCCAGGCTAGCTCTTTCTGCCTCCAAACTATCTGCAGACGTTCGCATTTTTGGAGTAGGGCTGAGAAATGAACCTGGCAGTGACTATCCCCGTTACCAGGCTATGTTTGACTTTTGAGGTGGAAAGACAAGCAAGCAGCCCCAGCGTCTGTGCCTCTGTGTGAGCAGTGCAATGTGCAGATGAGCAACAGCTTTCCAGGATAGCTCTTTCTGGCAGCGAGCTATCTGCAGACGTTCGCATTTTCAGAGCAGAGCTGTCGGAAGCGCCCGACACGGACACTCAAAGGTATGTTTGAAGTTTGAGGGATCAAGACAAGCAAGCAGCCCCAGTCTCTGCGCCTCTGTGCGAGCAGTGCCATGGGCAGATGAGGCTGAGCAACAGCTTTCCAGGCTAGCTCTTTCTGGCTGCGAGCTATCTGCAGACCTTCGCATTTTCGGAGCAGGGCTTCCGGAGGTCCCCTGCTAGGACTCCCAAAGCTACTTTTGAAGTTTGAGGTGGCAAGACAAGCAAGCAGCCCCATTCTCTGTGTCTCTGTGCAAGCAGTACCATGGGTAGATGAGGCTGAGCAACAGCTTTCCAGGCTGGCTCTTTCTGCCTGCGAGCTATCTGCAGACGTTTGCATTTTTAGAGCAGGGCTGTCGGAGGCCCCCTGCACGGACACCCAAAGCCACGTTTGAAGTTAGACGTGGCAAGACAAGCAAGCAGCCCTAGTCTCTGTGCCTCTGTGCGAGCAGAGCCATGGGCAGATGACGCTGAGCAACAGCTTTCCAGGCTAGCTCTTTCTGGCTGCGAGCTATCTGCAGACGTTCGCATTTTCAGAGCAGGGCTGCCTGAGGCCCCCTGAAAGGATCACCTAAGCTACGTTTGAAGTTTGAGGTGACAAGACAAGCAAGCAGCCCCAGTCTCTTTGCCTCTGTGAGAGCAGTGCCATGGGTAGATGAGTCTGAGCAACAGCTTTCCAGGCTAGCTCTTTCTGGCTGCGAGCTATCTGCAGACGTTCGCATTTTTGGAGCAGGGCTGTCGGAGGCTCTCTGCACGGACACCCAAAGCTATGTTTGAAGTGTTAGGTGGCAAGACAAGCAAGCAGCCCCAGTCTTTGTGCCTCTGTGCGAGCAGTGCCATGGGCAGATGAGGCTGAGAAACAGCTTTCCAGGCTAGCTCTTTCTGGCTGCGAGCTATCTGCAGACCTTCGTATTTTCAGAGCAGGGCTGCCGGAGGAACCCTGCACAAACACCTAATATAATTTGAAAGTTTGAGGGGGCAAGACAAGCAAGCAGTCCCAGTCTCTGTGCCTCTGTGCGAGCAGTGCCATGGGCAGATGAGGCTGAGAAACAGCTTTCCAGGCTAGCTCTTTCTGCCTGCCAGCTATCTGCTGAGGTTTGCATTTTCAGAGCAGGACTGATGGAGGCCCCCGTCACGAACCACCTAAGCTTCGTTTGAAGTTTGAGGTGGCAAGACAAGCAAGCAGCCCCAGTCTCTGTGCCTCTGTGCGAGCAGTGCCATAGGCAGATGAGGCTGAGCAACAGCTTTCCAGGCTAGCTCTTTCTGGCTGCCAGCTATCTGCAGACGTTCACACTTTGGGAGCAGGGCTACGAGAAGTCCCCTGCACGGACACCCAAATGTAGGTTTGAAGTTTGAGGGGGCAAGAAAAGCAAGCAGCCCCAGTCTCTGTGCCTCTGTGCAAGCAGTGCCACGTGCAGATGAGGCTGAGAAACAGCTTTCCAGGCTAGCTATTTCTGCCTGTGAGCTATCTGCAGACGTTCGCATTTTCAGAGCAGGTATGCCGGAGGCGCCCGGCAAGGAAAACATAAGCTACGTTTGATGCTTGAGTTGGTAAGACAAGCAAGCAGCCCCAGTCTGTGTGCCTCTGTGCGAGCAGTGCCATGGGCAGATGAGGCTGAGCAACAGCATTCCAGGTTAGCTCTTTCTGCCTCCAAACTATCTGCAGACGTTCGCATTTTTGGAGTAGGGCTGAGACATGAACCTGGCAGTGACTATCCCCGTTCTCAGGTTATGTTTGACGTTTGAGGGGGCAAGACAAGCAAGCAGCCCCAGTCTCTGTGCCTCTGTGCAAGCAGTGCCATGTGCAGATGAGTCTGAGCAACAGCTTTCCAGGCTAGCTCTTTCTGGCTGCGAGCTATCTGCAGACGTTCGCATTTTCGGAGCAGGGCTTCCGGAGGTTCCCTGCTAGGACTCCCAAAACTACTTTTGAAGTTTTAGGTGGCAAGACAAGCAAGCAGCCCCAGTCTCTGTGTCTCTGTGCGACCAGTGCCATGGGCAGATGAGGCTGAGCAACAGCTTTACAGGCTAGCTCTTTCTGCCTCCAAACTATCTGCAGACGTTCGCATTTTTGGAGTAGGGCTGAGAAATGAACCTGGCAGTGACTATCCCCGTTCCCCGGCTATGTTTGACTTTTGAGGTGGAAAGACAAGCAAGCAGTCCCAGCGTCTGTGACTCTGTGTGAGCAGTGCAACGTGCAGATGAGCAACAGCTTTCCAGGATAGCTCTTTCTGGCAGCGAGCTATCTGCCGACGTTCGCATTTTCAGAGCAGAGCTGTCGGAAGCGCCCGACACGGACACTCAAAGGTATGTTTGAAGTTTGAGGGGGCAAGACAAGCAAGCAGCCCCAGTCTCTGCGCCTCTGTGCGAGCAGTGCCATGGGCAGATGAGGCTGAGCAACAGCTTTCCAGGCTAGCTCTTTCTGGCTGTGAGCTATCTGCAGACGTACGCATTTTCAGAGCAGGGCTTCCGGAGGTCCCCTGCTGGGACTCCCAAAGATACGTTTGAAATTTGAGGGGGCAAGATAAGCAAGCAGTCCCAGTCTCTGTGCCTCTGTGCGAGCAGTGCAATGGGCAGATGAGGCTGAGCAACAGCTTTCCAGGCTAGCTCTTTCTGGCTGCGAGCTATCTGCAGACGTTCGCTTTTTCGGAGCAGGGCTTCCGGAGGTCCCCTGCTAGGACTCTCAAAGCTACTTTTGAAGTTTGAGGTGGCAAGACAAGCAAGCAGCCCCATTCTCTGTGTCTCTGTGCAAGCAGTACCATGGGTAGATGAGGCTCAGCAAGAGCTTTCCAGGCTGGCTCTTTCTGCCTGCGAGCTATCTGCAGACGTTTGCATTTTTAGAGCAGGGCTGTCGGAGGCCCCCTGTACGGACACCAAAAGCCACGTTTGAAGTTAGACGTGGCAAGACAAGCAAGCAGCCCCAGTCTCTGTGCCTCTGTGCGAGCAGAGCCATGGGCAGATGAGGCTGAGCAACAGCTTTCCAGGCTAGCTCTTTCTGGCTGCGAGCTATCTGCAGACGTTCGCATTTTCAGAGCAGGGCTGCTTGAGGCCCCCTGAAAGGATCACCTAAGCTACGTTTGAAGTTTGAGGTGATAAGACAAGCAAGCAGCCCCAGTCTCTTTGCCTCTGTGAGAGCAGTGCCATGGGTAGATGAGGCTGAGCAACAGCTTTCCAGGCTAGCTCTTTCTGGCTGCGAGCTATCTGCAGACGTTCGCATTTTTGGAGCAGGGCTGCCGGAGGCTCCCTGCACGGACCCCCAAAGCTATGTTTGAAGTGTTAGGTGGCAAGAGAAGCAAGCAGCCCCAGTCTTTGTGCCTCTGTGCGAGCAGTGCCATGGGCAGATGAGGCTGAGAAACAGCTTTCCAGGCTAGCTCTTTCTGGCTGCGAGCTATCTGCAGACCTTCGTATTTTCAGAGCAGGGCTGCCGGAGGAACCCTGCACAAACACCTAATATAATTTGAAAGTTTGAGGGTGCAAGACAAGCAAGCAGTCCCAGTCTCTGTGCCTCTGTGCGAGCAGTGCCATGGGCAGATGAGGCTGAGCAAAACCTTTCCAGGCTAGCTGTTTCTGCCTGCCAGCTATCTGCTGACGTTTGCATTTTCAGAGCAGGACTGATGGAGGCCCCCGGCACGAACCACCTAAGCTTCGTTTGAAGTTTGAGGTGGCAAGACAAGCAAGCAGCCCCAGTCTCTGTGCCTCTGTGCGAGCAGTGCCATGGGCAGAGGAGGCTGAGCAAAATCTTTCCAGGCTAGCTCTTAATGCCTGCGAGCTATCTGCAGACGTTCGCATTTTCGGAGAAGGGCTGCCGGGCGCCCCTGCACGGACCCCCAAAGGTACGTTTGAAATTAGAGGTGGCAAGACAAGCAAGAAACCCCAGTCTCTGTGCCTCTGTGCGAGCAGTGCCATGGGCAGATGAGGCTGAGCAACAGCTTTCCAGGCTAGCTCTTTCTGCCTGCGAGCTATCTGCAGACGTTTGCATTTTCAGAGCAGGCCTGGCAGAGACCCCGTGCACGGACCACCTAAGCTACGTTTGATGTTTGAAGGGTCAAAACAAGCAAGCACCCCCAGCATCTGTGTCTCTGTGCGAGCAGTGCCATGTGGAGAAGAGGCTAAGCAACAGCTTTCCAGACTAGCTCTTTCTGGCTGCCAGCTATCTGCAGACGTTCACATTTTCAGAGCCTCGCTGCCGGAGGCCTTCTGCACGGACCCCCAAAGGTACGTTTGAAGCTTCAGGGGACAAGACAAGCAAGCAGCCCCAGTCTCTGTGCCTCTGTGCGAGCAGTGCCGTTGGCAGATGAGGCTGAGCAACAGCTTTCCAGGCTAGCTCTTTCTGCCTGCGAGCTATCTGCAGACGTTCTCATTTTCAGAGCAGGGCTACCGGAGCCCCCCTGCACGGACCACTTATGGTACGTTTTAAGTTTGAGGTGGTAAGACAAGCAAGCAGCCCCAGTCTCTGTGCCTCTGTGTGAGCAGTGCCATGGGCAGATGAGGCTGAGCAACAGCTTTCCAGGCTAGCTCTTTCAGGCTGCGAGCTTTATGGAGACGTTTGAATTTTCGCAGCATGTCTGCCGGAGGTCCCCTGCACGGAACCCCTCAAATTTACGTTTGAAGTCTGAGGTGGCAAGACAAGCAAGCAGCCCCAGTCTCTGTGCCTCTGTGCGAGCAGTGCCATGGGCAGATGAGGCTGAGCAACAGCTTTCCAGGCTAGCTCTTTCTGGCTGCGAGCTGTCTGCAGACGTTCGCATTTTCAGAGCCTGGCTGCCGGAGGACCCATGCACGGACCCCCAAAGGTACGTTTGAAGCTTCAGGGGACAAGACAAGCAAGCAGCCCCAGTCTCTGTGCCTCTGTGCGAGCAGTGCCATGGGCAGATGAGGCTGAGCAACAGCTTTCCAGGCTAGCTCTTTCTGGCTGCAAGCTATCTGCTGACGTTCGTATTTTCAGAGCAGGACTGGTGGAGGCTCCCGGCATGAACCACCTGAGATAGATTTGAAGTTTGATGGAACAAGACAAGCAAGCAGCCCCAGTCTTAGTGCCTCTATGCGAGCAGTGCCATAGGCAGATGAGGCTGAGAAACAGCTTTCCAGGCTAGCTCTTTCTGGCTGCGAGCTATCTGCAGACGTTCGCAATATCAGAGCAGGGCTGCCTGAAGCGTCCGACACGGACACCCAAAAGTACGTTTGAAGTTTGAGGTGGCGAGACAAGCAAGCAGCCCCAGTCTCTGTGCCTCTGTGCGAGCAGTGCCATGGGCAGATGAGGCTGAGCAACAGCTTTCCAGGCTAGCTCTTCCTGCCTGCGAGTTATCTGCAGACATTCACATTTCTGGAGTAGGGCTGAGAAATGAACCTGTCAGTGACTATCCCCGTTCCCAGGCTATGTTTGACGTTTGAGGGGGCAAGACAAGCAAGCAGCCCCAGTCTCTGTGCCTCTGTGCAAGCAGTGCCATGTGCAGATGAGGCTGAGAAACAGCTTTCCAGGCTAGCTCTTTCTGGCTGCGAGCTATCTGCAGACGTTCGCATTTTCGGAGCAGGGCTTCCGGAGGTTCCCTGCTAGGACTCCCAAAACTACTTTTGAAGTTTTAGGTGGCAAGACAAGCAAGCAGCCCCAGTCTCTGTGCCTCTGTGCGAGCAGTGCCATGGGCAGATGAGGATGAGCAACAGCTTTACAGGATAGCTCTTTCTGCCTCCAAACTATATGCAGACGTTCGCATTTTTGGAGTAGGGCTGAGAAATGAACCTGGCAGTGACTATCCCCGTTCCCAGGCTATGTTTGACTTTTGAGGTGGAAAGACAAGCAAGCAGCCCCAGCGTCTGTGCCTCTGTGTGAGCAGTGCAATGTGCAGATGAGCAACAGCTTTCCAGGCTAGCTCTTTCTGGCAGCGAGCTATCTGCAGACGTTCGCATTTTCAGAGCAGAGCTGTCGGAAGCGCCCGACACGGACAATCAAAGGTATGTTTGAAGTTTGAGGGGCAAGACAAGCAAGCAGCCCTAGTCTCTGCGCCTCTGTGCGAGCAGTGCCATGGGCAGATGAGGCTGAGCAACAGCTTTCCAGGCTAGCTCTTTCTGGCTGCGAGCTATCTGCAGACCTTCGTATTTTCAGAGCAGGGCTGATGGAGGAACCCTGCACAAACACCTAATTTAATTTGAAAGTTTGAGGGGGCAAGACAAGCAAGCAGTCCCAGTCTCTGTGCCTCTCTGCGAGCAGTGCCATGGGCAGGTGAGGCTGAGCAAAACCTTTCCAGGCTAGCTGTTTCTGGCTGCGAGCTATCTGCTGACGTTTGCATTTTCAGAGCAGGACTGATGGAGGCCCCCGGCACGAACCACCTAAGCTTCGTTTGAAGTTTGAGGTGGCAAGACAAGCAAGCAGCCCCAGTCTCTGTGCCTCTGTGCGAGCAGTGCCATAGGCAGATGAGGCTTAGCAACAGCTTTCCAGGCTAGCTCTTTCTGGCTGCGAGCTATCTGCAGACGTTCACACTTTGGGAGCAGGGCTACCAGAAGCCCCCTGCACGGACACCCAAATGTAGGTTTGAAGTTTGAGGGGGCAAGACAAGCAAGCAGCCCCAGTCTCTGTGCCTCTGTGCGAGCAGTGCCATGGGCAGAGGAGGCTGAGCAAAATCTTTCCAGGCTAGCTCTTAATGCCTGCGAGCTATCTGCAGACGTTCGCATTTTCGGAGCAGGGCTGCCGGGCGCCCCTGCACGGACCCCCAAAGGTACATTTGAAATTAGAGGTGGCAAGACAAGCAAGAAACCCCAGTCTCTGTGCCTCTGTGCGAGCAGTGCCATGGGCAGATGAGGCTGAGCAACAGCTTTCCAGGCTAGCTCTTTCTGCCTGCGAGCTATCTGCAGACGTTTGCATTTTCAGAACAGGCCTGGCAGAGACCCCGTGCACGGACCACCTAAGCTACGTTTGATCTTTGAAGGGTCAAGACAATCAAGCAGCCCCAGCATCTGTGTCTCTGTGCTAGCAGTGCCATGTGCAGAAGAGGCTAAGCAACAGCTTTCCAGGCTAGCTCTTTCTACCTGCGAACTATCTGCAGACGTTCGCATTTTGGTAGCAGGGCTTCCGGAGTTCCCCAGCTGAGACTCCCAAAGATACGTTTGAAATTTGAGGGGGCAAGATAAGCAAGCAGTCCCAGTCTCTGTGCCTCTGTGCAAGCAGTGCCATGGGCAGATGAGGCTGAGAAACAGCTTTCCAGGCTAGCTCTTTCTGGCTGCAAGCTATCTGCAGACGTTCGCATTTTCAGAGCAGGGCTGTTTGAGGCCCCCTGCACGGATCACCTAAGATACTTTTGAAGTTTGTGGTGACAAGACAAGAAAGCAGCCCCAGTCTCTGTGCCTCTGTGCGAGCAGTGCCATGGGTAGATGAGGCTGAGCAACAGCTTTCCAGGCTAGCTCTTTCTGGCTGCGAGCTATCTGCAGACGTTCGCATTTTTGGAGCAGGGCTGCCGGAGGCTCCCTGCACGGACCCCCAAAGCTATGTTTGAAGTGTTAGGTGGCATAACAAGCAAGCAGCCCCAGTCTCTGTGCCTCTGTGCGAGCAGTGCCATGGGCAGATGAGGCTGAGAAACAGCTTTCCAGGCTAGCTCTTTCTGGCTGCGAGCCATCTGCAGACCTTCGTATTTTCAGAGCAGGGCTGCCGGAGGAACCCTGCACGGACCACCTAAGTTAATTTGAAAGTTTGAGGGAGCAAGACAAGCAAGCAGCTCCAGCGTTTGTGCCTCTGTGCGAGCAGTGCCATGGGCAGATGAGGCTGAGCAAAACCTTTCCAGGCTAGCTGTTTCTGCCTGCCAGCTATCTGCTGACGTTTGCATTTTCAGAGCAGGATGATGGAGGCCCCCGGCACGAAGCACCTAAGCTTAGTTTGAAGTTTGAGGTGGCAAGACAGGCAAGCAGCCCCAGTCTCTGTGCCTCTGTGCGAGCAGTGCCATGGGCAGAGGAGGCTGAGCAAAATCTTTCCAGGCTAGATCTTAATGCCTGCGAGCTATTTGCAGACCTTCGCATTTTCGGAGCAGGGCTGCCGGGCGCCCCTGCACGGACCCCCAAAGGTACGTTTGAAATTAGAGGTGGCAAGACAAGCAAGCAACCCCAGTCTCTGTGCCTCTGTGCGAGCAGTGCCATGGGCAGATGAGGCTGAGCAACAGCTTTCCGGGCTAGCCCTTTCTGCCTGCGAGCTATATGCAGACGTTTGCATTTTCAGAGCAGGCCTGGCAGAGACCCCGTGCACGGACCACCTAAGCTACGCTTGATGTTTGAAGGGTCAAGACAAGCAAGCAGCCCCAGTCTCTGTGCCTCTGTGCGAGCACTGCCATGGGCAGAAGAGGTTGAGCAACAGCTTTCCAGGGTAGCTCATTCTCGCTGCGAGCTCTCTGCAGTCGTTTGCATTTTCAGAGCCTGACTGCCGGAGGCCTTCTGCACGGACCCCCAAAGGTACGTTTGAAGCTTCAGGGGACAAGACAAGCAAGCAGCCCCTATCTCTGTGCCTCTGTGCCAGCAGTGCCATGGGCAGATGAGTCTGAGCAACAGCTTTCCAGGCTAGCTCTTTCTGGCTGCAATCTATCTGCAGACGTTTGCATTTTGGGAGCAGGGCTGCCAGAAGCCCCCTGCATGGACACCCAAATATACGTTTGAAGTTTGAGGGGGCAAGACAAGCAAGCAGCCCCAGTCTCTGTGCCTCTGTGCGAGCAGTGCCATGGGCAGATGAGGCTGAGAAACAGCTTTCCAGGCTAGCTCTTTCAGTCTGCGAGCTATCTGCAGACGTTCACAATATCAGAGCAGGACTGCCTGAAGCGTCCGACACGGACACCCAAAGGTACGTTTGAAGTTTGAGGTGGCGAGACAAGCAAGCAGCCCCAGTCTTAGTGCCTCTGTGCGAGCAGTGCCATGGGCAGATGAGGCTGAGCAACAGCTTTCCAGGCTAGCTCTTTCTGCCTGCGAGTTATCTGCAGACGTTCACATTTCTGGAGTAGGGCTGAGAAATGAACCTGTCAGTGACTATCCCGGTTCCCAGGCTATGTTTGACGTTTGAGGGGGCAAGACAAGCAAGCAGCCCCAGCGTCTGTGCCTCTGTGTGAGCAGTGCAATGTGCAGATGAGTCTGAGCAACAGCTTTCCAGGCTAGCTCTTTCTGGCAGCGAGCTATCTGCAGACGTTCGCATTTTCAGAGCAGAGCTTTCGGAAGCGCCCGACACGAACACTCAAAGGTACGTTTGAAGTTTGAGGGGGCAAGACAAGCAAGCAGCCCCAGTCTCTGCGCCTCTGTGCGAGCAGTGCCATGGGTAGATGAGTCTGAGCAACAGCTTTCCAGGCTAGCTCTTTCTGGCTGCGAGCTATCTGCAGACGTTCGCATTTTCAGAGCAGGGATGTTTGAGGCCCCCTGCACGGATCACCTAAGATACTTTTGAAGTTTGAGGTGACAAGACAAGAAAGCAGCCCCAGTCTCTGTGCCTCTGTGCGAGCAGTGCCATGGGTAGATGAGGCTGAGCAACAGCTTTCCAGGCTAGCTCTTTGTGGCTGCGAGCTATCTGCAGACGTTCGCATTTTTGGAGCAAGGCTGCCGGAGGCTCCCTGCACGGACCCCCAAAGCTATGTTTGAAGTGTTAGGTGGCATAACAAGCAAGCAGCCCCAGTCTCTGTGCCTCTGTGCGAGCAGTGCCATGGGCAGATGAGGCTGAGAAACAGCTTTCCAGGCTAGCTCTTTCTGGCTGCGAGCCATCTGCAGACCTTCGTATTTTCAGAGCAGGGCTGCCGGAGGAACCCTGCACGGACCACCTAAGTTAATTTGAAAGTTTGAGGGGGCAAGACAAGCAAGCAGCTCCAGCGTTTGTGCCTCTGTGCGAGCAGTGCCATGGGCAGATGAGGCTGAGCAAAACCTTTCCAGGCTAGCTGTTTCTGCCTGCCAGCTATCTGCTGACGTTTGCATTTTCAGAGCAGGATGATGGAGGCCCCCGGCACGAATCACCTAAGCTTAGTTTGAAGTTTGAGGTGGCAAGACAGGCAAGCAGCCCCAGTCTCTGTGCCTCTGTGCGAGCAGTGCCATGGGCAGAGGAGGCTGAGCAAAATCTTTCCAGGCTAGATCTTAATGCCTGCGACCTATTTGCAGACCTTCGCATTTTCGGAGCAGGGCTGCCGGGCGCCCCTACACGGACCCCCAAAGGTACGTTTGAAATTAGAGGTGGCAAGATAAGCAAGAAACCCCAGTCTCTGTGCCTCTGTGCGAGCAGTGCCATGGGCAGATGAGGCTGAGCAACAGCTTTCCGGGCTAGCTCTTTCTGCCTGCGAGCTCTCTGCAGTCGTTTGCATTTTCAGAGCCTGGCTGCCGGAGATCTTCTACACGGACCCCCAAAGGTACGTTTGAAGCTTCAGGGGACAAGACAAGCAAGCAGCCCCTATCTCTGTGCCTCTGTGCCAGCAGTGCCATGGGCAGATGAGTCTGAGCAACAGCTTTCCAGGCTAGCTCTTTCTGGCTGCAATCTATCTGCAGACGTTCGCATTTTGGGAGCAGGGCTGCCGGAGGCGTCCTGCATGGACACCCAAATATACGTTTGAAGTTTGAGGGGGCAAGACAAGCAAGCAGCCCCAGTCTCTGTGCCTCTGTGCGAGCAGTGCCATGGGCAGATGAGGATGAGAAACAGCTTTCCAGGCTAGCTCTTTCAGTCTGCGAGCTATCTGCAGACGTTCACAATATCAGAGCAGGACTGCCTGAAGCGTCCGACACGGACACCCAAAGGTACGTTTGAAGTTTGAGGTGGTGAGACAAGCAAGCAGCCCCAGTCTCTGTGCCTCTGTGCGAGCAGTGCCATGGGCAGATGAGGCTGAGCAACAGCTTTACAGGCTAGCTCTTTCTGGCTGCGAGCTATCTGCAGACGTTCGCATTTTCGGAGCAGGGTTTCCGAATGTCCCCTGCTAGGACTCCCAAAACTACGATTGAAGTTTGAGGTGGAAAGACAAGCAAGCAGCCCCAGTCTCTGTGCCTCTGTGCGAGCAGTGCCATGGGCAGATGAGTCTGAGCAACAGCTTTCCACGCTAGCTCTTTCTGGCAGTGAGCTATCTGCAGACGTTCGCATTTTCAGAGCAGAGCTGACGGAAGCTCCCGACACGGACACTCAAAGGTACATTTGAAGTTTGAGGGGGCAAGACAAGCAAGCAGCCCCAGTCTCTGTGTCTCTGTGCAAGCAGTACCATGGGTAGATGAGGCTGAGCAACATCTTTCCAGGCTGGCTCTTTCTGCCCGCGAGCTATCTGCAGACGTTTGCATTTTTAGAGCAGGGCTGTCGGAGGCCCCCCGCATGGACACCGAAAGTCACGTTTGAAGTTAGACGTGGCAAGACAAGCAAGCAGCTCCAGTCTCTGTGCCTCTGTGCGAGGAGAGCCATGGGTAGATGAGGCTGAGCAACATCTTTCCAGGCTGGCTCTTTCTGCCCGCGAGCTATCTGCAGACGTTCGCATTTTTGGAGCAGGGTTTCCGAATGTCCCCTGCTAGGACTCCCAAAACTACGATTGAAGTTTGAGGTGGCAAGACAAGCAAGCAGCTCCAGTCTCTGTGCCTCTGTGCGAGGAGAGCCATGGGCAGATGAGTCCGAGCAACAGCTTTCCAGGCTAGCTCTTTCTGGCTGCGAGCTATCTGCAGACGTTCGCATTTTCAGAGCAGGTCTGCCTGAGGCCCCTTGCACGGATCACCTAAGCTACGTTTGAAGTTTGAGGTGACAAGACAAGAAAGCAGCCCCAGTCTCTGTGCCTCTGTGAGAGAAGTGCCATGGGTAGATAAGGCTGAGCAACAGCTTTCCAGGCTAGCTTTTTCTGGCTGCGAGCGATCTGCAGACGTTCGCATTTTTGGAGCAGGGCTGCCGGAGGCTCCCTGCACGGACCCGCAAAGCTATGTTTGAAGTGTTAGGTGGTATAACAAGCAAGCAGCCCCAGTCTCTGTGCCTCTGTGCGAGCAGTGCCATGGGCAGATGAGACTGAGCAACAGCTTTCCTGGCTAGCTCTTTCAGGCTGCAATCTATCTGCAGACGTTCGCATTAAGGGAGCAGGGCTGCCAGAAGCCCCCTGCATGGACACCCAAATATACGTTTGAAGATTGAGGGGGCAAGACAAGCAAGCAGCCCCAGTCTCTGTGCCTCTGTGCGAGCAGTGCCATGGGCAGAGGAGGCTGAGCAAAATCTTTCCAGGCTAGATCTTAATGCCTGCGAGTTATTTGCAGACGTTCGCATTTTCGGAGCAGGGCTGCCGGGCGCCCCTGCACGGACCCCCAAAGGTACGTTTGAAATTAGAGGTGGCAAGACAAGCAAGCAACCCCAGTCTCTGTGCCTCTGTGCGAGCAGTGCCATGGGCAGATGAGGCTGAGCAACAGCTTTCCGGGCTAGCTCTTTCTGCCTGCGAGATATCTGCAGACGTTTGCATTTTCAGAGCACGCCTGGCAGAGACCCCGTGCACGGACCACCTAAGCTACGCTTGATGTTTGAAGGGTCAAGACAAGCAAGCAGCCCCAGTCTCTGTGCCTCTGTGCGAGCAGTGCCATGTGCAGAAGAGGTTGAGCAACAGCTTTCCAGGGTAGCTCATTCTCGCTGCGAGCTCTCTGCAGTCGTTTGCATTTTCAGAGCCTGGCTGCCGGAGGCCTTCTGCACGGACCCCCAAAGGTACGTTTGAAGCTTCAGGGGACAAGACAAGCAAGCAGCCCCTATCTCTGTGCCTCTGTGCCAGCAGTGGCATGGGCAGATGAGTCTGAGCAACAGCTTTCTAGGCTAGCTCTTTCTGGCTGCAATCTATCTGCAGACGTTCGCATTTTGGGAGCAGGGCTGCCAGAAGCCCCCTGCACGGACCCCCAAATATGCGTTTGAACTTTGATGGGGCAAGAGAAGCAAGCAACCCCAGTCTCTGTGCCTCTGTGCGAGCAGTGCCATGGGCAGATGAGACTGAGCAACAGCTTTCCTGGCTAGCTCTTTCAGGCTGCAATCTATCTGCAGACGTTCGCATTAAGGGAGCAGGGCTGCCAGAAGCCCCCTGCATGGACACCCAAATATACGTTTGAAGATTGAGGGGGCAAGACAAGCAAGCAGCCCCAGTCTCTGTGCCTCTGTGCGAGCAGTGCCATGGGCAGAGGAGGCTGAGCAAAATCTTTCCAGGCTAGATCTTAATGCCTGCGAGTTATTTGCAGACGTTCGCATTTTCGGAGCAGGGCTGCCGGGCGCCCCTGCACGGACCCCCAAAGGTACGTTTGAAATTAGAGGTGGCAAGACAAGCAAGCAACCCCAGTCTCTGTGCCTCTGTGCGAGCAGTGCCATGGGCAGATGAGGCTGAGCAACAGCTTTCCGGGCTAGCTCTTTCTGCCTGCGAGATATCTGCAGACGTTTGCATTTTCAGAGCAGGCCTGGCAGAGACCCCGTGCACGGACCACCTAAGCTACGCTTGATGTTTGAAGGGTCAAGACAAGCAAGCAGCCCCAGTCTCTGTGCCTCTGTGCGAGCAGTGCCATGTGCAGAAGAGGTTGAGCAACAGCTTTCCAGGGTAGCTCATTCTCGCTGCGAGCTCTCTGCAGTCGTTTGCATTTTCAGAGCCTGGCTGCCGGAGGCCTTCTGCACGGACCCCCAAAGGTACGTTTGAAGCTTCAGGGGACAAGACAAGCAAGCAGCCCCTATCTCTGTGCCTCTGTGCCAGCAGTGGCATGGGCAGATGAGTCTGAGCAACAGCTTTCTAGGCTAGCTCTTTCTGGCTGCAATCTATCTGCAGACGTTCGCATTTTGGGAGCAGGGCTGCCAGAAGCCCCCTGCATGGACACCCAAATATACGTTTGAAGTTTGAGGGGGCAAGACAAGCAAGCAGCCCCAGTCTCTGTGCCTCTGTGCGAGCAGTGCCATGGGCAGATAAGGCTGAGAAACAGCTTTCCAGGCTAGCTCTTTCAGTCTGCGAGCTATCTGCAGACGTTCACAATATCAAAGCAGGACTGCCTGAAGCGTCCGACACGGACACCCAAAGGTACGTTTGAAGTTTGAGGTGGCGAGACAAGCAAGCAGCCCCAGTCTCTGTGCCTCTGTGCGAGCAGTGCCATGGGCAGATGAGGCTGAGCAACAGCTTTCCAGGCTAGCTCTTTCTGTCTGCGAGCTATCTGCAGACGTTCGCATTTTCGGAGCAGGGTTTCCGAATGTCCCCTGCTAGGACTCCCAAAACTACGATTGAAGTTTGAGGTGGAAAGACAAGCAAGCAGCCCCAGTCTCTGTGCCTCTGTGCGAGCAGTGCCATGGGCAGATGAGTCTGAGCAACAGCTTTCCAGGCTAGCTCTTTCTGGCAGCGAGCTATCTGCAGACGTTCGCATTTTCAGAGCAGAGCTGACGGAAGCTCCCGACACGGACACTCAAAGGTACGTTTGAAGTTTGAGGGGGCAAGACAAGCAAGCAGCCCCAGTCTCTGTGTCTCTGTGCAAGCAGTACCATGGGTAGATGAGGCTGAGCAACATCTTTCCAGGCTGGCTCTTTCTGCCCGCGAGCTATCTGCAGACGTTCGCATTTTTGGAGCAGGGTTTCCGAATGTCCCCTGCTAGGACTCCCAAAACTACGATTGAAGTTTGAGGTGGCAAGACAAGCAAGCAGCTCCAGTCTCTGTGCCTCTGTGCGAGGAGAGCCATGGGCAAATGAGTCAGAGCAACAGCTTTCCAGGCTAGCTCTTTCTGGCTGCGAGCTATCTGCAGACGTTCGCATTTTCAGAGCAGGTCTGCCTGAGGCCCCTTGCACGGATCACCTAAGCTACGTTTGAAGTTTGAGGTGACAAGACAAGAAAGCAGCCCCAGTCTCTGTGCCTCTGTGAGAGAAGTGCCATGGGTAGATAAGGCTGAGCAACAGCTTTCCAGGCTAGCTTTTTCTGGCTGCGAGCTATCTGCAGACGTTCGCATTTTTGGAGCAGGGCTGCCGGAGGCTCCCTGCACGGACCCGCAAAGCTATGTTTGAAGTGTTAGGTGGTATAACAAGCAAGCAGCCCCAGTCTCTGTGCCTCTGTGCGAGCAGTGCCATGGGCAGATGAGGCTGAGAAACAGCTTTCCAGGCTAGCTCTTTCTGGCTGCGAGCTATCTGCAGACCTTCGTATTTTCAGAGCAGGGCTGCCGGAGGAACCCTGCACGGACCACCTAAGTTAATTTGAAAGTTTGAGGGGGCAACACAAGCAACCAGCTCCAGCGTCTGTGCCTCTGTGCGAGCAGTGCCATGGGCAGATGTGGCTTAGCAAAACCTTTCCAGGCTAGCTGTTTCTGCCTGTCAGCTATCTGCAGACATTTGCATTTTCAGAGCAGGACTGATGGAGGCCCCCGGCACGAACCACCTAAACTTCGTTTGAAGTTTGAGGTGGCAAGACAAGCAAGCAGCCCCAGTCTCTGTGCCTCTGTGCGAGCAGTGCCATGGGTAGATGAGGCTGAGCAACAGCTTTCCAGGCTAGCTCTTTCTGGCTGCCAGCTATCTGCAGACGTTCACACTTTGGGAGCAGGGCTGCCAGAAGCCCCCTGCATGGACACCCAAATATACGTTTGAAGTTTGAGGGGGCAAGACAAGCAAGCAGCCCCAGTCTCTGTGCCTCTGTGCGAGCAGTGCCACGGGCAGATGAGGCTGAGCAACAGCTTTCCAGGCTAGCTCTTTCTGCCTGCGAGCTATCTGCAGACGTTTTCATTTTCAGAGCAGGGCTACCGGAGGCCCCCTGCACGGACCACTTATGGTACGTTTTAAGTTTGAGGTGGTAAGAAAAGCAAGCAGCCCCAGTCTCTGTGCCTCTGTGTGAGCAGTGCCATGGGCAGATGAGGCTGAGCAACAGCTTTCCAGGCTAGCTCTTTCAGGCTGCGATCTTTATGGAGACGTTCGCAGTTTCGCAGCAGGGCTGCCGGAGGTCCCCTGCACGGAACACCTCAAATTTACGTTTGAAGTCTGAGGTGGCAAGACAAGCAAGCAGCCCCAGTCTCTGTGCCTCTGTGCGAGCAGTGCCATGGGCAGATGGGGCTGAGCAACAGCTTTCCAGGCTAGCTCTTTCTGCCTGCGAGCTCTCTGCAGACGTTCTCATTTGCGGAGCAGGGCTGCCGGAGATCCCCTGCAGAAGCCACATAAGATACGTTTTAACTTTGAGGGAGCATGACAAGAAAGAAGCCTTAGTCTCCCTGCCTCTGTGCGAGCAGTGCCAGGGGCAGATGAGGCTGAGCAACAGCTTTCCAGGCTAGCTCTTTCTGGCTGCGAGCTATCTGCAGACGTTCGCATTTTTGGAGCAGGGCTGCCGGAGGCTCCCTGCACGGACCCCCAAAGGTACGTTTGAAGTGTTAGGTGGCATAACAAGCAAGCAGCCCCAGTCTCTGTGCCTCTGTGCGAGCAGTGCCATGGGCAGATGAGGCTGAGAAACAGCTTTCCAGGCTAGCTCTTTCTGGCTGCGAGCCATCTGCAGACCTTCGTATTTTCAGAGCAGGGCTGCCGGAGGAACCCTGCACGGACCACCTAAGTTAATTTGAAAGTTTGAGGGGGCAAGACAAGCAAGCAGCTCCAGCGTCTGTGCCTCTGTGCGAGCAGTGCCATGGGCAGATGAGGCTGAGCAAAACCTTTCCAGGCTAGCTGTTTCTGCCTGCCAGCTATCTGCTGACGTTTGCATTTTCAGAGCAGGACTGATGGAGGCCCCCGGCACGAACCACCTAAGCTTCGTTTGAAGTTTGAGGTGGCAAGACAAGCAAGCAGTCCCAGTCTCTGTGCCTCTGTGCGAGCAGTGCCATGGGTAGATGAGGCTGAGCAACAGCTTTCCAGGCTAGCTCTTTCTGGCTGCGAGCTATCTGCAGACATTCGCATTTTCAGAGCAGGGCTGCCGGAGGCCCCCTGCACGGACCCCCAAATTTACGTTTGAACTTTGATGGGGCAAGACAAGCAAGCAACCCCAGTCTCTGTGCCTCTGTGCGAGCAGTGCCATGGGCAGATGAGGCTGAGCAACAGCTTTCCAGGCTAGCTCTTTCTCGCTGCGAGCTATCTGCAGACGTTCGCATTTTCAGAGCCTGGCTGCCGGAGGCGTTCTGCACGGACCCCCAAAGGTACGTTTGAAGCTTCAGGGGACAAGACAAGAAAGCAGCCCCTATCTCTGTGCCTCTGTGCAAGGAGAGCCATGGGCAGATGAGGCTGATCAACAGCTTTCCAGGCTAGCTCTTTCAGGCTGCGAGCTATCTGCAGACGTTCACACTTTGGGAGCAGGGCTGCCAGAAGCCCCCTGCACGGACACCCAAATATACTTTTGAAGTTTGAGGTTGCAAGACAAGCAAGCAGCCCCAGTCTCTGTGCCTCTGTGCGAGCAGTGCCATGGGCAGAGGAGGCTGAGCAACAGCTTTCCAGGCTAGCTCTTTCTGTCTGCGAGCCATCTTCAGAGTTTCTCATTTTCGGAGAAGGGCTGACGGATGCCCCCTGCACGGACGCCCAAAGTTACGTTTGAAGTTAGAGGTTGCAAGACAATTAAGCAACCCCAGTCTCTGTGCCTCTGTGCGAGCAGTGCCATGGGCAGATGAGGCTGAGCAACAGCTCTCCAGGCTAGCTCTTTCTGCCTGCGAGCTATCTACAGACGTTTGCATTTTCAGAGCAGGCCTGGCAGAGACCCCGTGCACGGACTACCTAAGCTACGCTTGTTGTTCGAAGGGTCAAGACAAGCAAGCAGCCCCAGTCTCTGTGCCTCTGTGCGAGCAGTGCCATGTGCAGAAGAGGTTGAGCAACAGCTTTCCAGGTTAGCTCATTCTCGCTGCGAGCTCTCTGCAGTCGTTTGCATTTTCAGAGCCTGGCTGCCGGAGGCCTTCTGCACCGACCCCCAAAGGTACGTTTGAAGCTTCAGGGGACAAGACAAGCAAGCAGCCCCAGTCTCTGTGCCTCTGAGCCAGCAGTGCCATGGGCAGATGAGTCTGAGCAACAGCTTTCCAGGCTAGCTCTTTCTGGCTGCAATCTATCTGCAGACGTTCGTATTTTGGGAGCAGGGCTGCCAAAAGCCCCCTGCATGGACACCCAAATATACGTTTGAAGTTTGAGGGGGCAAGACAAGCAAGCAGCCCCAGTCTCTGTGCCTCTGTGCGAGCAGTGCCATGGGCAGATGAGGCTGAGCAACAGCTTTCCAGGCTAGCTCTTTCAGGCTGCGAGCTATCTGCAGACATTCACAATATCAGAGCAGGACTGCCTGAAGCGTCCGACACGGACACCCAAATGTACGTTTGAAGTTTGAGGTGGTGAGACAAGCAAGCAGCCCCAGTCTCTGTGCCTCTGTGCGAGCAGTGCCATGGGCAGATGAGTCTGAGCAACAGCTTTCCAGGCTAGCTCTTTCTGGCTGCAATCTATCTGCAGACGTTCGCATTTTGGGAGCAGGGCTGCCGGAGGCCCCCTGCACGGACCCCTTATGGTACGTTTTAAGTTTGAGGTGGTAAGACAAGCAAGCAGCCCCAGTCTCTGTGCCTCTGTGTGAGCAGTGCCATGGGCAGATGAGGCTGAGCAACAGCTTTCCAGGCTAGCTCTTTCAGGCTGCGAGCTTTATGCAGATGTTCGCATTTTCGCAGCAGGGCTGCCGGAGGTCCCCTGCACGGAACACCTCAAATTTACGTTTGAAGTTTTACGTGGCAAGACAAGCAAGCAGCCCCAGTCTCTGTGCCTCTGTGCGAGCAGTGCCATGGGCAGAGGAGACTGAGCAACAGCTTTCCAGGCTAGCTCTTTCTGGTAGCGAGCTATCTGCAGACGTTCTCATTTTCGGAGCAGGGCTTCCGGAGATCCCCTGCACAGGCCACATAAGCTACGTTTGAAGTTTGAGTGAGCAAGACAAGAAAGAAGCCTTAGTCTCCCTGCCTCTGTGCGAGCAGTGCCATGGGCAGATGAGGCTGAGCAACAGCTTTCCAGGCTAGCTCTTTCTGGCTGCGAGCTATCTGCAGACGTTCGCATTTTTGGAGCAGTTCTGTCGGACACGCCTGGCACGGACTCCGAAAGACACATTTGAATTTTGAGGTGGCAAGACAAGCAAGCAGCCCCAGTCTCTGTGCCTCTGTGCGAGCAGTGCCATAGGCAGATGAGGCTGAGCAACAGCTTTCCAGGCTAGCTCTTTCTGGCGGCCAGCTATCTGCAGACGTTCGCATTTTCTGAGCAGGGGTGCCGGGCGCCCCTGCACGGACCCCCAAAGTTATGTTTGAAGTTACAGGTTGCAAGACAATTAAGCAACCCCAGTCTCTGTGCCTCTGTGCGAGCAGTGCCATGGGCAGATGAGGCTGAGCAACAGCTTTCCAGGCTAGCTCTTTCTGCCTGCGAGCTATCTGCAGACGTTTGCATTTTCAGAGCAGGCCTGGCAGAGACCCCGTGCACGGACCACCTAAGCTACGTTTGATCTTTGAAGGGTCAAGACAATCAAGCAGCCCCAGCGTCTGTGCCTCTGTGTGAGCAGTGCCATGGGCAGATGAGGCTGAGCAAAACCTTTCCAGGCTAGCTGTTTCTGCCTGCCAGCTATCTGCTGACGTTTGCATTTTCAGAGCAGGACTGATGGAGGCCCCCGGCACGAACCACCTAAGCTTCGTTTGAAGTTTGAGGTGGCAAGACAAGCAAGCAGTCCCAGTCTCTGTGCCTCTGTGCGAGCAGTGCCATGGGTAGATGAGGCTGAGCAACAGCTTTCCAGGCTAGCTCTTTCTGGCTGCGAGCTATCTGCAGACATTCGCATTTTCAGAGCAGGGCTGCCGGAGGCCCCCTGCACGGACCCCCAAATTTACGTTTGAACTTTGATGGGGCAAGACAAGCAAGCAACCCCAGTCTCTGTGCCTCTGTGCGAGCAGTGCCATGGGCAGATGAGGCTGAGCAACAGCTTTCCAGGCTAGCTCTTTCTCGCTGCGAGCTATCTGCAGACGTTCGCATTTTCAGAGCCTGGCTGCCGGAGGCGTTCTGCACGGACCCCCAAAGGTACGTTTGAAGCTTCAGGGGACAAGACAAGAAAGCAGCCCCTATCTCTGTGCCTCTGTGCAAGGAGAGCCATGGGCAGATGAGGCTGATCAACAGCTTTCCAGGCTAGCTCTTTCAGGCTGCGAGCTATCTGCAGACGTTCACACTTTGGGAGCAGGGCTGCCAGAAGCCCCCTGCACGGACACCCAAATATACTTTTGAAGTTTGAGGTTGCAAGACAAGCAAGCAGCCCCAGTCTCTGTGCCTCTGTGCGAGCAGTGCCATGGGCAGAGGAGGCTGAGCAACAGCTTTCCAGGCTAGCTCTTTCTGTCTGCGAGCCATCTTCAGAGTTTCTCATTTTCGGAGAAGGGCTGACGGATGCCCCCTGCACGGACGCCCAAAGTTACGTTTGAAGTTAGAGGTTGCAAGACAATTAAGCAACCCCAGTCTCTGTGCCTCTGTGCGAGCAGTGCCATGGGCAGATGAGGCTGAGCAACAGCTCTCCAGGCTAGCTCTTTCTGCCTGCGAGCTATCTACAGACGTTTGCATTTTCAGAGCAGGCCTGGCAGAGACCCCGTGCACGGACTACCTAAGCTACGCTTGTTGTTCGAAGGGTCAAGACAAGCAAGCAGCCCCAGTCTCTGTGCCTCTGTGCGAGCAGTGCCATGTGCAGAAGAGGTTGAGCAACAGCTTTCCAGGTTAGCTCATTCTCGCTGCGAGCTCTCTGCAGTCGTTTGCATTTTCAGAGCCTGGCTGCCGGAGGCCTTCTGCACCGACCCCCAAAGGTACGTTTGAAGCTTCAGGGGACAAGACAAGCAAGCAGCCCCAGTCTCTGTGCCTCTGAGCCAGCAGTGCCATGGGCAGATGAGTCTGAGCAACAGCTTTCCAGGCTAGCTCTTTCTGGCTGCAATCTATCTGCAGACGTTCGTATTTTGGGAGCAGGGCTGCCAAAAGCCCCCTGCATGGACACCCAAATATACGTTTGAAGTTTGAGGGGGCAAGACAAGCAAGCAGCCCCAGTCTCTGTGCCTCTGTGCGAGCAGTGCCATGGGCAGATGAGGCTGAGCAACAGCTTTCCAGGCTAGCTCTTTCAGGCTGCGAGCTATCTGCAGACATTCACAATATCAGAGCAGGACTGCCTGAAGCGTCCGACACGGACACCCAAATGTACGTTTGAAGTTTGAGGTGGTGAGACAAGCAAGCAGCCCCAGTCTCTGTGCCTCTGTGCGAGCAGTGCCATGGGCAGATGAGTCTGAGCAACAGCTTTCCAGGCTAGCTCTTTCTGGCTGCAATCTATCTGCAGACGTTCGCATTTTGGGAGCAGGGCTGCCGGAGGCCCCCTGCACGGACCCCTTATGGTACGTTTTAAGTTTGAGGTGGTAAGACAAGCAAGCAGCCCCAGTCTCTGTGCCTCTGTGTGAGCAGTGCCATGGGCAGATGAGGCTGAGCAACAGCTTTCCAGGCTAGCTCTTTCAGGCTGCGAGCTTTATGCAGATGTTCGCATTTTCGCAGCAGGGCTGCCGGAGGTCCCCTGCACGGAACACCTCAAATTTACGTTTGAAGTTTTACGTGGCAAGACAAGCAAGCAGCCCCAGTCTCTGTGCCTCTGTGCGAGCAGTGCCATGGGCAGAGGAGACTGAGCAACAGCTTTCCAGGCTAGCTCTTTCTGGTAGCGAGCTATCTGCAGACGTTCTCATTTTCGGAGCAGGGCTTCCGGAGATCCCCTGCACAGGCCACATAAGCTACGTTTGAAGTTTGAGTGAGCAAGACAAGAAAGAAGCCTTAGTCTCCCTGCCTCTGTGCGAGCAGTGCCATGGGCAGATGAGGCTGAGCAACAGCTTTCCAGGCTAGCTCTTTCTGGCTGCGAGCTATCTGCAGACGTTCGCATTTTTGGAGCAGTTCTGTCGGACACGCCTGGCACGGACTCCGAAAGACACATTTGAATTTTGAGGTGGCAAGACAAGCAAGCAGCCCCAGTCTCTGTGCCTCTGTGCGAGCAGTGCCATAGGCAGATGAGGCTGAGCAACAGCTTTCCAGGCTAGCTCTTTCTGGCGGCCAGCTATCTGCAGACGTTCGCATTTTCTGAGCAGGGGTGCCGGGCGCCCCTGCACGGACCCCCAAAGTTATGTTTGAAGTTACAGGTTGCAAGACAATTAAGCAACCCCAGTCTCTGTGCCTCTGTGCGAGCAGTGCCATGGGCAGATGAGGCTGAGCAACAGCTTTCCAGGCTAGCTCTTTCTGCCTGCGAGCTATCTGCAGACGTTTGCATTTTCAGAGCAGGCCTGGCAGAGACCCCGTGCACGGACCACCTAAGCTACGTTTGATCTTTGAAGGGTCAAGACAATCAAGCAGCCCCAGCGTCTGTGCCTCTGTGTGAGCAGTGCCATGGGCAGATGAGGCTGAGCAACAGCTTTCCAGGCTAGCTCTTTCTCGCTGCGAGCTATCTGCAGACGTTCACATTTTCAGAGCCTGGCTGCCGGAGGCCTTCTGCACGGAACACCTAAGGTACGTTTGAAGCTTCAGGGGACAAGACAAGCAAGCAGCCCCTATCTCTGTGCCTCTGTGCCAGCAGTGCCATGGGCAGATGAGGCTGAGCAACAGCTTTCCAGGCTAGCTCTTTCAGGCTGCGAGCTTTATGCAGACGTTCGAATTTTCGCAGCAGGGCTGCCGGAGGTCCCCTGCACGGAACACCTCAAATTTACGTTTGAAGTCTGAGGTGGCAAGACAAGCAAGCAGCCCCAGTCTCTGTGCCTCTGTGCGAGCAGTGCCATGGGCAGATGGGGCTGAGCAACAGCTTTCCAGGCTAGCTCTTTCTGCCTGCGAACTATCTGCTGACGTTCTCATTTTTGGAGCAGAGCTGCCGGAGATCCCCTGCACATGCCACATATGATACATTTTAAGTTTGAGGGAGCAAGACAAGAAAGAAGCCTTAGTCTCCCTGCCTCTGTGCGAGCAGTGCCATGGGCAGATGAGGCTGAGCAACAGCTTTCCAGGCTAGCTCTTTCTGGCTGCGAGCTGTCTGCAGACGTTCACATTTTCAGAGCCTGGCTGCCTGAGGACCCATGCACGGACCCCCAAAGGTACGTTTGAAGCTTCAGGGGACAAGACAAGCCAGCAGCCCCAGTCTCTGTGCCTCTGTGCGAGCAGTGCCATGGGCAGATGAGGCTGAGCAACAGCTTTCCAGGCTAGCTCGTTCTGGCTGCGAGCTATCTGCTGACGTTCGCATTTTTGGAGCAGGGCTGCCGGAGGCTCCCGGCATGAACAACCTAAGATAGATTTGAAGTTTGATGGAAGAAGACAAGCAAGCAGCCCCAGTCTTAGTGCCTCTATGCGAGCAGTGCCATGGGCAGATGAGGCTGAGCAACAGCTTTCCAGGCTAGCTCTTTCTGGCTGCAAGCTATCTGCAGATGTTAGCTTTGGGGAGCAGGGCTGCCAGAAACCCCCTGCACGGACACCCAAATATATGTTTGAAGTTTGATGGGGCAAGACAAGCAAGCAGCCCCAGTCTCTGTGCCTCTGTGCGAGCAGTGCCATGGGCAGATGAGGCTGAGCAACAGCTTTCCAGGCTAGCTCTTTCTGGCTGCGAGCTATCTGCAGACGTTCGCATTTTCGGAGCAGGGCTTCCGGAGGTCCCTTGCTAGGACTCCCAAAGCTACTTTTGAAGTTTGAGGTGGCAAGACAAGCAAGCAGCCCCATTCTCTGTGTCTCTGTGCAAGCAGTACCATGGGCAGATGAGGCTGAGCAACAGCTTTCCAGGCTGGCTCTTTCTGCCTGCCAGCTATCTGCTGACGTTTGCATTTTCAGAGCAGGACTGATGGAGGCCCGCGGCACGAACCACCTAAGATTCGTTTGAAGTTTGAGGTGGCAAGACAAGCAAGCAGCCCCAGTCTCTGTGCCTCTGTGCGAGCAGCGCCATGGGCAGAGGAGGCTGAGCAAAATCTTTCCAGGCTAGCTCTTAATGCCTGCGAGCTATCTGCAGACGTTTGCATTTTCAGAGCAGGCCTGGCAGAGACCCTGTGCACGGACCACCTAAGCTACGTTTGATGTTTGAAGGGTCAAGACAAGCAAGCAGCCCCAGCGTCTGTGCCTCTGTGCGAGCAGTGCCATGTGCAGAAGAGGCTGAGCAACAGCTTTCCAGGCTAGCTCTTTCTCGCTGCGATCTATCTGCAGACGTTCACATTTTCAGAGCCTCGCTGCCCTAGGCCTTCTGCATGGACCCCCAAAGGTACGTTTGAAGCTTCAGGGGACAAGACAAGCAAGCAGCCCCTATCTCTGTGCCTCTGTGCCAGCAGTGCCATGGGCAGATGAGTCTGAGCAACAGCTTTCCAGGCTAGCTCTTTCTGGCTGCAATCTATCTGCAGACGTTCGCATTTTGGGAGTAGGGCTGCCGGAGGCCCCCTGCACGGACCCCTTATGGTACGTTTTAAGTTTGAGGTGGTAAGACAAGCAAGCAGTCCCAGTCTCTGTGCCTCTGTGTGAGCAGTGCCATGGGCAGATGAGGCTGAGCAACAGCATTCCAGGCTAGCTCTTTCAGGCTGCGAGCTATCTGCAGACCTTCTCATTTTCGGAGCAGGGCTGCCGGAGATCCCCTGCACAGGCCACATAAGGTACGTTTGAAGTTTGAGTGAGCAAGACAAGAAAGAAGCCTTAGTCTCCCTGCCTCTGTGCGAGCAGTGCCATGGGCAGATGAGGCTGAGCAACAGCTTTCCAGGCTAGCTCTTTCTGGCTGCGAGCTATCTGCAGACGTTCGCATTTTTGGAGCAGTTCTGTCGGACACGCCTGGCACGGACTCCCAAAGATACATTTGAATTTTGAGGTGGCAAGACAAGCAAGCAGCCCCAGTCTCTGTGCCTCTGTGCGAGCAGTGCCATGGGCAGATGAGGCTGAGCAACAGCTTTCCAGGCTAGCTCTTTCTGGCTGCGAGCTATCTGCTGACGTTCGCATTTTCAGAGCAGGACTGGTGGAGGCTCCCGGCATGAACCACCTAAGACAGATTTGAAGTTTGATGGAACAAGACAAGCAAGCAGCCCCCGTCTTAGCGCCTCTGTGCGAGCAGTGCCATGGGCAGATGAGGCTGAGCAACAGCTTTCCAGGCTAGCTCTTTCTGGCTGCAAGCTATCTGCAGACGTTAGCTTTTGGGAGCAGGGCTGCCAGAAACCCCCTGCACGGACACCCAAATATATGTTTGAAGTTTGAGGGGGCAAGACAAGCAAGCAGCCCCAGTCTCTGTGCCTCTGTGCAAGCAGTACCATGGGTAGATGAGGCTGAGCAACAGCTTTCCAGGCTAGCTCTTTCTGGCTGCGAGCTATCTGCAGACGTTTGCATTTTTAGAGCAGGGCTGTCGGAGGCCCCCTGCACGGACACCCAAAGTCACGTTTGAAGTTAGACGTGGCAAGACAAGCAAGCAGCCCTAGTCTCTGTGCCTCTGTGCGAGCAGAGCCATGGGCAGATGAGGCTGAGCAACAGCTTTCCAGGCTAGCTCTTTCTGGCTGCGAGCTATCTGCAGACGTTCGCATTTTCAGAGCAGGGCTGCCGGAGGCCCCCTGCACGGATCACCTAAGCTACGTTTGAAGTTTGAGGTGACAAGACAAGAAAGCAGCCCCAGTCTCTGTGCCTCTGTGAGAGCAGTGCCATGGGTAGATGAGGCTGAGCAACAGCTTTCCAGGCTAGCTCTTTCTGGCTGCGAGCTATCTGCAGACCTTCGTATTTTCAGAGCAGGGCTGCCGGAGGAACCCTGCACGGACCACCTAAGTTAATTTGAAAGTTTAAGGGGGCAAGACAAGCAAGCAGCTCCAGCGTCTGTGCCTCTGTGCGAGCAGTGCCATGGGCAGATGAGGCTGAGCAAAACCTTTCCAGGCTAGCTGTTTCTGCCTGCCAGCTATCTGCTGACGTTTGCATTTTCAGAGCAGGACTGATGGAGGCCCCCGGCACGAACCACCTAAGCTTCGTTTGAAGTTTGAGGTGGCAAGACAAGCAAGCAGCCCCAGTCTCTGTGCCTCTGTGCGAGCAGTGCCATGGGCAGATGAGGCTGAGAAACAGCTTTCCAGGCTAGCTCTTTCTGGCTGCGAGCTGTCTGCAGACTTTCACATTTTCAGAGCCTGGCTGCCGGAGGACCCATGCACGGACCCCCAAAGGTACGTTTGAAGCTTCAGGGGACAAGACAAGCAAGCAGCCCCAGTCTCTGTGCCTCTGTGCGAGCAGTGCCATGGGCAGATGAGGCTGAGCAACAGCTTTCCAGGCTAGCTCTTTCTGCCTGCGAGCTATCTGCTGACGTTCGCATTTTCAGAGCAGGACTAGTGAAGGCTCCCGGAATGAACCACCTAAGATAGATTTGAAGTTTGATGGAACAAGACAAGCAAGCCGCCCCAGTCTTAGTGCCTCTATGCGAGCAGTGCCATGGGCAGATGAGGCTGAGCAACAGCTTTCCAGGCTAGCTCTTTCTGGCTGCAAGCTATCTGCAGACGTTAGCTTTTGGGAGCAGGGCTGCCAGAAACCCCCTGCACGGACACCCAAATATATGTTTGAAGTTTGAGGGGGCAAGACAAGCAAGCAGCCCCAGTCTCTGTGCCTCTGTGCGAGCAGTGCCATGGGCAGATGAGGCTGAGCAACAGCTTTCCAGGCTAGCTCTTTCAGGCTGCGAGCTTTATGCAGACGTTCGCATTTTCGCAGCAGGGCTGCCGGAGGTCCCCTGCACGGAACACCTCAAATTTACGTTTGAAGTCTGAGGTGGCAAGACAAGCAAGCAGCCCCAGTCTCTCTGCCTCTGTGCGAGCAGTGCCATGGGCAGATGGGGCTGAGCAACAGCTTTCCAGGCTAGCTCGTTCTGGCTGCGAGCTATCTGCAGACGGTCACATTTTCGGAGCAGGGCTGCCGGAGATCCCCTGCACAGGACACATAAGATACATTTTAAGTTTGAGGGAGCAAGACAAGAAAGAAGCCTTAGTCTCCCTGCCTCGGTGCGAGCAGTGCCATGGGCAGATGAGGCTGAGCAACAGCTTTCCAGGCTAGCTCTTTCTGGCTGCGAGCTATCTGCTGACGTTCGCATTTTCAGAGCAGTTCTGTCGGACACGCCTGGCACGGACTCCCAAAGATACATTTGAATTTTGAGGTTGCAAGACAAGCAAGCAGCCCCAGTCTCTGTGCCTCTGTGCGAGCAGTGCCATGGGCAGATGAGGCTGAGCAACAGCTTTCCAGGCTAGCTCGTTCTGGCTGCGAGCTATCTGCAGACGTTCGCATTTTCAGAGCAGGACTGGTGGAGGCTCCCGTCATGAACCACCTAAGATAAATCTGAAGTTTGATGGGGAAAGACAAGCAAGCAGCCCCAGTCTTAGTGCCTCTATGCGAGCAGTGCCATGGGCAGATGAGGCTGAGCAACAGCTTTCCAGGCTAGCTCTTTCTGGCTGCGAGCTATCTGCAGACCTTCGTATTTTCAGAGCAGGGCTGCCGGAGGAACACTGCACGGACCACCTAAGTTAATTTGAACGTTTGAGGGGGCAATACAAGCAAGCAGCCCCTGTCTCTGTGCCTCTGTGCGAGCAGTGCCATGGGCAGATGACGCTGAGCAACAGCTTTCCAGGCTAGCTCTTTCTGGCTGCCAGCTATCTGCAGACGTTCACACTTTGGGAGCAGGGCTGCCAGAAGCCCCCTGCACGGACACCCAAATGTAGGTTTTAAGTTTGAGGGGGCAAGACAAGCAAGCAGCCACAGTCTCTGTGCCTCTGTGCGAGCAGTGCCATGGGCAGAGGAGGCTGAGCAAAATCTTTCCAGGCTAGCTCTTAATGCCTGCGAGCTATCTGCAGACGTTCGCATTTTCGGAGCAGGGCTGCCGGGAGCTCCTGCACGGACCCCCAAAGTTACGTTTGAAGTTAGAGGGTGCAAGACAATTAGCAACCCCAGTCTCTGTGCCTCTGTGCGAGCAGTGCCATGGGCAGATGAGGCTGAGCAACAGCTTTCCAGGCTAGCTCTTTCTGCCTGCGAGCTATCTGCAGACGTTTGCATTTTCAGAGCAGGCCTGGCGGAGACCCCGTGCACGGACCACCTACGCTGCGTTTGATGTTTGAATGGTCAAGACAAGCAAGCAGTCCCAGGGTCTGTACCTCTGTGCAAGCAGTGCCATGTGCAGAAGAGGGTGAGCAAAAGCTTTCCAGGCTAGCTCTTTCTCGCTGCGAGCTATCTGCAGACGTTCACATTTTCAGAGCCTCGCTGCCCTAGGCCTTCTGCACGGACCCCCAAAGGTACGTTTGAAGCTTCAGGGGACAAGACAAGCAAGCAGCCCCTATCTCTGTGCCTCTGTGCCAGCAGTGCCATGGGCAGATGAGTCTGAGCAACAGATTTCCAGGCTACCTCTTTCTGGCTGCAATCTATCTGCAGACGTTCGCATTTTGAGAGTAGGTCTGCCGGAGGCCCCCTGCACGGACCCATTATGGTACGTTTTAAGTTTGAGGTGGTAAGACAAGCAAGCAGCCCCAGTCTCTGTGCCTCTGTGTGAGCCGTGCCATGGGCAGATGAGGCTGAGCAACAGCATTCCAGGCTAGGTCTTTCAGGCTGCGAGCTTTATGCAGACGTTCGAATTTTCGCTGCAGGGCTGCTGGAGGTGCCCTGCAAGGAACACCTCAAATTTACGTTTGAAGTTTTAGGTGGCAAGACAAGCAAGCAGCCCCAGTCTCTGTGCCTCTGTGCGAACAGTGCCATGGCCAGATGGGGCTGAGAAACAGCTTTCCAGGCTAGCTCTTTCTGCCTGCGAGCTATCTGCAGACGTTCTCATTTTCGGAGCAGGGCTGCCGGAGATCCCCTGCACAGGCCACATAAGCTACGTTTGAAGTTTGAATGAGCAAGACAAGAAAGAAGCCTTAGTCTCCCTGCCTCTGTGCGAGCAGTGCCATGGGCAGATGAGGCTGAGCAACAGCTTTCCAGGCTAGCTCTTTCTGGCTGCGAGCTATCTGCAGACGTTCGCATTTTTGGAGCAGTTCTGTCGGACACGCCTCGCACGGACTCCCAAAGATACATTTGAATTTTGAGGTGACAAGACAAGCAAGCAGCCCCAGTCTCTGTGCCTCTGTGCGAGCAGTGCCATGGGCAGATGAGGCTGAGCAACAGCTTTCCAGGCTAGCTCTTTCTGGCTGCGAGCTATCTGCTGACGTTCGCATTTTCAGAGCAGGACTGGTGGAGGCTCCTGGCATGAACCACCTAAGATAGATTTGAAGTTTGATGGAACAAGACAAGCAAGCAGTCCCCGTCTTAGTGCCTCTGTGCGAGCAGTGCCATGGGCAGATGAGGCTGAGAAACAGCTTTCCAGGCTAGCTCTTTCTGGCTGCGAGCTATCTTCAGACGTTTGCTTTTGGGAGCAGGGCTGCCAGAAACCCCCTGTACGGACACCCAAATATATGTTTGAAGTTTGATGGGTCAAGACAAGCAAGCAGCCCCAGTCTCTGTGCCTCTGTGCGAGCAGTGCCATGGGCAGATGAGGCTGAGCAACAGCTTTCCAGGCTAGCTCTTTCTGCCTGCGAGCTATCTGCAGACGTTCGCATTTTCGGAGCAGGGCTTCCGGAGGTCCCCTGCTAGGACTCCCAATGCTACTTTTGAAGTTTGAGGTGGCAAGACAAGCAAGCAGCCCCATTCTCTGTGTCTCTGTGCAAGCAGTACCATGGGTAGATGAGGCTGAGCAACAGCTTTCCAGGCTAGCTCTTTCTGCCTGCGAGCTATCTGCAGACGTTTGCATTTTTAGAGCAGGGCTGTCGGAGGCCCCCTGCACGGACACCCAAAGCCACGTTTGAAGTTAGGCGTGGCAAGACAAGCAAGCAGCACCAGTCTCTGTGCCTCTGTGCGAGCAGAGCCATGGGCAGATGAGGCTGAGCAACAGCTTTCCAGGCTAGCTCTTTCTGGCTGCGAGCTATCTGCAGACGTTCGCATTTTCAGAGCAGGGCTGCCGGAGGCCCCCTGCACGGATCACCTAAGCTACGTTTGAAGTTTGAGGTGACAAGACAAGAAAGCAGCCCCAGTCTCTGTGCCTCTGTGAGAGCAGTGCCATGGGTAGATGAGGCTGAGCAACAGCTTTCCAGGCTAGCTCTTTCTGGCTGCGAGCTATCTGCAGACGTTCGCATTTTCAGAGCAGGGCTGCCGAAGGCTCCTTGCACGGACCGCCAAAGCTATGTTTGAAGTGTTAGGTGGCATAACAAGCAAGCAGCCCCAGTCTCTGTGCCTCTGTGCGAGCAGTGCCATGGGCAGATGAGGCTGAGCAACAGCTTTCCAGGCTAGCTCTTTCTGGCTGCGAACTATCTGCAGACCTTCGTATTTTCAGAGCAGGGCTGCCGGAGTAACCCTGCACGGACCACATAAGTTAATGTGAAAGTTTGAGGGGGCAAGACAAGCAAGCAGCTCCAGCGTCTGTGCCTCTGTGCGAGCAGTGCCATGGGCAGATGAGGCTGAGAAAAACCTTTCCAGGCTAGCTCTTTCTGCCTGCCAGCTATCTTCTGACGTTTGCATTTTCAGAGCAGGACTGATGGAGGCCCCCGGCACGAACCACCTAAGCTTCGTTTGAAGTTTAAGGTGGCAAGACAAGCAAGCAGCCCCAGTCTCTGTGCCTCTGTGCGAGCAGTGCCATGGGCAGATGAGGCTGAGCAACAGCTTTCCAGGCTAGCTCTTTCAGGCTGCGAGCTTTATGCAGACGTTCGCATTTTCGCAGCAGGGCTGCCGGAGGTCCCCTGCACGAAACCCCTCAAATTTACGTTTGAAGTTTGAGGAGGCAAGACAAGCAAGCAGCCCCAGTCTCTGTGCCTCTGTGCGAGCAGTGCCATGGGCAGATGGGGCTGAGCAACAGCTTTCCAGGCTAGCTCTTTCTGCCTGCGAGCTATCTGCAGACGTTCTCATTTTCGGAGCAGGGCTGCCGGAGATCCCCTGCACAGGCCACATAAGCTACGTTTGAAGTTTGAGTAAGCAAGACAAGAAAGAAGCCTTAGCCTCCCTGCCTCTGTGCGAGCAGTGCCATGGGCAGATGAGGCTGAGCAAAACCTTTCCAGGCTAGCTGTTTCTGCCTGCCAGCTATCTGCTGACGTTTACATTTTCAGAGCAGGACTGATGGAGGCCCCCGGCACGAACCACCTAAGCTTCGTTTGAAGTTTGAGGTGGCAAGACAAGCAAGCAGCCCCAGTCTCTGTGCCTCTGTGCGAGCAGTGCCATGGGCAGATGAGGCTGAGCAACAGCTTTCCAGGCTAGCTCTTTCTGGCTGCGAGCTATCTGCTGACGTTCGCATTTTCAGAGCAGGACTGGTGGAGGCTCCTGGCATGAACCACCTAAGATAGATTTGAAGTTTGATGGAACAAGACAAGCAAGCAGTCCCCGTCTTAGTGCCTCTGTGCGAGCAGTGCCATGGGCAGATGAGGCTGAGAAACAGCTTTCCAGGCTAGCTCTTTCTGGGTGCGAGCTATCTTCAGACGTTTGCTTTTGGGAGCAGGGCTGCCAAAACCCCCTGCACGGACACCCAAATATATGTTTGAAGTTTGATGGGGCAAGACAAGCAAGCAGCCCCAGTCTCTGTGCCTCTGTGCGAGCAGTGCCATGGGCAGATGAGGCTGAGCAACAGCTTTCCAGGCTAGCTCTTTCTGCCTGCGAGCTATCTGCAGACGTTCGCATTTTCGGAGCAGGGCTTCCGGAGGTCCCCTGCTAGGACTCCCAATGCTACTTTTGAAGTTTGAGGTATCAAGACAAGCAAGCAGCCCCATTCTCTGTGTCTCTGTGCAAGCAGTACCATGGGTAGATGAGGCTGAGCAACAGCTTTCCAGGCTAGCTCTTTCTGCCTGCGAGCTATCTGCAGACGTTTGCATTTTTAGAGCAGGGCTGTCGGAGGCCCCCTGCACGGACACCCAAAGCCACGTTTGAAGTTAGGCGTGGCAAGACAAGCAAGCAGCCCCAGTCTCTGTGCCTCTGTGCGAGCAGAGCCATGGGCAGATGAGGCTGAGCAACAGCTTTCCAGGCTAGCTCTTTCTGTCTGCGAGCTATCTGCAGACGTTCGCATTTTCAGAGCAGGGCTGCCGGAGGCCCCCTGCACTGATCACCTAAGCTACGTTTGAAGTTTGAGGTGACAAGACAAGAAAGCAGCCCCAGTCTCTGTGCCTCTGTGAGAGCAGTGCCATGGGTAGATGAGGCTGAGCAACAGCTTTCCAGGTTAGCTCTTTCTGGCTGCGAGCTATCTGCAGACGTTCGCATTTTTGGAGCAGGGCTGCCGGAGGCTCCCTGCACGGACCGCCAAAGCTATGTTTGAAGTGTTAGGTGGCATAACAAGCAAGCAGCCCCAGTCTCTGTGCCTCTGTGCGAGCAGTGCCATGGGCAGATGAGGCTGAGCAACAGCTTTCCAGGCTAGCTCTTTCTGGCTGCGAACTATCTGCAGACCTTCGTATTTTCAGAGCAGGGCTGCCGGAGTAACCCTGCACGGACCACATAAGTTAATGTGAAAGTTTGAGGGGGCAAGACAAGCAAGCAGCTCCAGCGTCTGTGCCTCTGTGCGAGCAGTGCCATGGGCAGATGAGGCTGAGAAAAACCTTTCCAGGCTAGCTCTTTCTGCCTGCCAGCTATCTGCTGACGTTTGCATTTTCAGAGCAGGACTGATGGAGGCCCCCGGCACGAACCACCTAAGCTTCGTTTGAAGTTTGAGGTGGCAAGACAAGCAAGCAGCCCCAGTCTCTGTGCCTCTGTGCGAGCAGTGCCATGGGCAGATGAGGCTGAGCAACAGCTTTCCAGGCTAGCTCTTTCAGGCTGCGAGCTTTATGCAGACGTTCGCATTTTCGCAGCAGGGCTGCCGGAGGTCCCCTGCACGAAACCCCTCAAATTTACGTTTGAAGTTTGAGGAGTCAAGACAAGCAAGCAGCCCCAGTCTCTGTGCCTCTGTGCGAGCAGTGCCATGGGCAGATGGGGCTGAGCAACAGCTTTCCAGGCTAGCTCTTTCTGCCTGCGAGCTATCTGCAGACGTTCTCATTTTCGGAGCAGGGCTGCCGGAGATCCCCTGCACAGGCCACATAAGCTACGTTTGAAGTTTGAGTAAGCAAGACAAGAAAGAAGCCTTAGCCTCCCTGCCTCTGTGCGAGCAGTGCCATGGGCAGATGAGGCTGAGCAACAGCTTTCCAGGCTAGCTCTTTCTGGCTGCCAGCTATCTGCAGACGTTCACAATTAGGGAGCAGGGCTGCCAGAAGCCCCCTGCACGGACCCCCAAAGGTACGTTTGAAATTAGAGGTGGCAAGACAAGCAAGCAACCCCAGTCTCTGTGCCTCTGTGCGAGCAGTGCCATGGGCAGATGAGGCTGAGCAACAGCTTTCCAGGCTAGCTCTTTCTGGCTGCGAGCCATCTTCAGACTTTCTCATTTTCGGAGAAGGGCTGACGGACGCCACCTGCACGGACCCCCAAAGTTACGTTTGAAGTTAGAGGTTGCAAGACAACTAAGCAACCCCAGTCTCTGTGCCTCTGTGCGAGCAGTGCCATGGGTAGATGAGGCTGAGCAACAGCTTTCCAGGCTAGCTCTTTCTGCCTGCGAGCTATCTGCAGACGTTTGCATTTTCAGAGCAGGCCTGGCAGAGACCCCGTGCACGGACCATCTAAGCTACGTTTGATGTTTGAAGGGTCAAGACAAGCAAGCAGCCCCAGCGTCTGTGCCTCTGTGCAAGCAGTGCCATGGGCAGATGAGGCTGAGCAACAGCTTTCCAGGCTAGCTCTTTCTGCCTGCGAGCTATCTGCAGACGTTCATATTTTCAGAGGCTGGCTGCCGGAGGCCTTCTGCACGGACCCCCAAAGGTACGTTTGAAGCTTCAGGGGACAAGACAAGCAACCAGCCCCTATCTCTGTGCCTCTGTGCCAGCAGTGCCATGGGCAGATGAGTCTGAGCAACGGCTTTCCAGGCTAGCTCTTTCTGGCTGCGAGCTATCTGCAGACGTTCGCATTTTGGGAGCAGGGCTGCCGGAGGCTCACTGCACGGACCGCCAAAGCTATATTTGAAGTGTTAGGTGGCATAACAAGCAAGCAGCCCCAGTCTCTGTGCCTCTGTGCGAGCAGTGCCATGGGCAGATGAGGCTGAGCAACAGCTTTCCAGGCTAGCTCTTTCTGGCTGCGAGCTATCTGCAGACCTTCGTATTTTCAGAGCAGGGCTGCCGGAGGAACCCTGCACGGACCACATAAGTTAATTTGAAAGTTTGAGGGGGCAAGACAAGCAAGCAGCCCCAGTCTCTGTGCCTCTGTGTGAGCAGTGCCATGGGCAGATGAGGCTGAGCAACAGCTTTCCAGGCTAGCTCTTTCAGGCTGCGAGCTTTATGCAGACGTTCGCATTTTCGCAGCAGGGCTGCCGGAGGTCCCCTGCACGGAACCCCTCAAATTTACGTTTGAAGTTTGAGGAGGCAAGACAAGCAAGCAGCCCCAGTCTCTGTGCCTCTGTGCGAGCAGTGCCATGGGCAGATGAGGCTGAGCAACAGCTTTCCAGGCTAGCTCTTTCTGGCTGCGAGCTGTCTGCAGACTTTCACATTTTCAGAGCCTGGCTGCTGGAGGACCCATGCACGGACCTCCAAAGGTACGTTTGAAGCTTCAGTGGACAAGACAAGCAAGCAGCCCCAGTCTCTGTGCCTCTCTGCGAGCAGTGCCATGGGCAGATGAGGCTGAGCAACAGCTTTCCAGGCTAGCTCTTTCTGGCTGCGAGCTATCTGCTGACGTTCGCATTTTCAGAGCAGGACTGGTGGAGGCTCCCGGCATGAACCACCTAAGATAGATTTGAAGTTTGATGGAACAAGACAAGCAAGCAGCCGCAGTCTCTGTGCCTCTGTGCGAGCAGTGCCATGGGCAGATGAGGCTGAGCAACAGCTTTCCAGGCTAGCTCTTTCTGGCTGCAAGCTATCTGCAGACGTTAGCTTTTGGGAGCAGGGCTGCCAGAAACCCCCTACACGGACACCCAAATATATGTTTGAAGTTTGATGGGGCAAGACAAGCAAGCAGCCCCAGTCTCTGTGCCTCTGTGCGAGCAGTGCCATGGGCAGATGAGGCTGAGCAACAGCTTTCCAGGCTAGCTCTTTCTGGCTGCGAGCTATTTGCAGACGTTCGCATTTTCGGAGCAGGGCTTCCGGAGGTCCCCTGCTAGAACTCCCAAAGATACTTTTGAAGTTTTAGGTGGCAAGACAAGCAAGCAGCCCCAGTCTCTGTGCCTCTGTGCGAGCAGAGCCATGGGCAGATGAGGCTGAGCAACAGCTTTCCAGGCTAGCTCTTTCTGGCTGCGAGCTATCTGCAGACGTTCGCATTTTCAGAGCAGGGCTGCCGGAGGCCCCCTGCACGGATCACCTAAGCTACGTTTGAAGTTTGAGGTGACAAGACAAGAAAGCAGCCCCAGTCTCTGTTCCTCTGTGCGAGCAGTGCCATGGGCAGATGAGGCTGAGCAACAGCTTTCCAGGCTAGCTCTTTCTGGCTGCGAGCTATCTGCAGACGTTCGCATTTTTGGAGCTGGGCTGCCGGAGGCTCTATGCACGGACCGCCAAAGCTATGTTTGAAGTGTTAGGTGGCATAACAAGCAAGCAGCCCCAGTCTCTGTGCCTCTGTGCGAGCAGTGCCATGGGCAGATGAGGCTGAGCAACAGCTTTCCAGGCTAGCTCTTTCTGGCTGCGAACTATCTGCAGACCTTCGTATTTTCAGAGCAGGGCTGCCGGAGTAACCCTGCACGGACCACATAAGTTAATGTGAAAGTTTGACGAGGCAAGACAAGCAAGCAGCCCCAGTCTCTGTGCCTCTGTGCGAGCAGTGCCATGGGCAGAGGAGGCTGAGCAACAGCTTTCCAGGCTAGCTCTTTCTGCCTGCCAGCTATCTGCTGACGTTTGCATTTTCAGAGGAGGACTGGTGGTGGCCCCCGGCACGAACCACCTAAGCTTCGTTTGAAGTTTGAGGGGGCAAGACAAGCAAGCAGCCCCAGTCTCTGTGCCTCTGTGCGAGCAGTGCCATGGGCAGATGAGGCTGAGCAACAGCTTTACAGGCTAGCTCTTTCTGGCTGCCAGCTATCTGCAGACGTTCACACTTTGGGAGCAGGGCTGCCTGAAGCCCCCTGCACGGACACCCAAATATACGTTTGAAGTTTGAGGGGGCAAGACAAGCAAGCAGCCCCAGTCTCTGTGCCTCTGTGCGAGCAGTGCCATGGGCAGAAGAGGCTGAGCAACAGCTTTCCAGGCTAGCTCTTTCTGCCTGCGAGCTATCTGCAGACGTTTGCATTTTCAGAGCAGGCCTGGCAGAGACCCCGTGCACGGACCATCTAAGCTACGTTTGATGTTTGAAGGGTCAAGACAAGCAAGCAGCCCCAGCGTCTGTGCCTCTGTGCAAGCAGTGCCATGGGCAGATGAGGCTGAGCAACAGCTTTCCAGGCTAGCTCTTTCTGCCTGCGAGCTATCTGCTGACGTTTGCATTTTCAGAGGAGGACTGGTGGTGGCCCCCGGCACGAACCACCTAAGCTTCGTTTGAAGTTTGAGGGGGCAAGACAAGCAAGCAGCCCCAGTCTCTGTGCCTCTGTGCGAGCAGTGCCATGGGCAGATGAGGCTGAGCAACAGCTTTACAGGCTAGCTCTTTCTGGCTGCCAGCTATCTGCAGACGTTCACACTTTGGGAGCAGGGCTGCCTGAAGCCCCCTGCACGGACACCCAAATATACGTTTGAAGTTTGAGGGGGCAAGACAAGCAAGCAGCCCCAGTCTCTGTGCCTCTGTGCGAGCAGTGCCATGGGCAGAAGAGGCTGAGCAACAGCTTTCCAGGCTAGCTCTTTCTGCCTGCGAGCTATCTGCAGACGTTTGCATTTTCAGAGCAGGCCTGGCAGAGACCCCGTGCACGGACCATCTAAGCTACGTTTGATGTTTGAAGGGTCAAGACAAGCAAGCAGCCCCAGCGTCTGTGCCTCTGTGCAAGCAGTGCCATGGGCAGATGAGGCTGAGCAACAGCTTTCCAGGCTAGCTCTTTCTGCCTGCGAGCTATCTGCAGACGTTCACATTTTCAGAGGCTGGCTGCCGGAGGCCTTCTGCACGGACCCCCAAAGGTACGTTTGAAGCTTCAGGGGACAAGACAAGCAAGCAGCCCCTATCTCTGTGCCTCTGTGCCAGCAGTGCCATGGGCAGATGAGTCTGAGCAACAGCTTTCCAGGCTAGCTCTTTCTGGCTGCAATCTATCTGCAAACGTTCGCATTTTGGGAGCAGGGCTGCCGGAGGCTCACTGCACGGACCGCCAAAGCTATGTTTGAAGTGTTAGGTGGCATAACAAGCAAGCAGCCCCAGTCTCTGTGCCTCTGTGCGAGCAGTGCCATGGGCAGATGAGGCTGAGAAACAGCTTTCCAGGCTAGCTCTTTCTGGCTGCGAGCTATCTGAAGACCCTCGTATTTTCAGAGCAGGGCTGCCGGAGGAACCCTGCACGGACCACATAAGTTAATTTGAAACTTTGAGGGGGCAAGACAAGCAAGCAGCTCCAGCGTCTGTGCCTCTGTGCGAGCAGTGCCATGGGCAGATGAGGCTGAGCAAAACCTTTCCAGGCTAGCTGTTTCTGCCTGCCAGCTATCTGCTGACGTTTGCATTTTCAGAGCAGGACTGATGGAGGCCCCCGGCACGAACCACCTAAGATTCGTTTGAAGTTTGAGGTGGCAAGACAAGCAAGCAGCTCCAGTCTCTGTGCCTCTGTGTGAGCAGTGCCATGGGCAGATGAGTCTGAGCAACAGCTTTCCAGGCTAGCTCTTTCTGGCTGCAATCTATCTGCAAACGTTCGCATTTTGGGAGCAGGGCTGCCGGAGGCTCACTGCACGGACCGCCAAAGCTATGTTTGAAGTGTTAGGTGGCATAACAAGCAAGCAGCCCCAGTCTCTGTGCCTCTGTGCGAGCAGTGCCATGGGCAGATGAGGCTGAGCAACAGCTTTCCAGGCTAGCTCTTTCTGGCTGCGAGCTGTCTGCAGACTTTCACATTTTCAGAGCCTGGCTGCCGGAGGACCCATGCACGGACCCCCAAAGGTACGTTTGAAGCTTCAGGGGACAAGACAAGCAAGCAGCCCCAGTCTCTGTGCCTCTGTGCGAGCAGTGCCATGGGCAGATGAGGCTGAGCAACAGCTTTCCAGGCTAGCTCTTTCTGGCTGCAAGCTATCTGCAGACGTTAGCTTTTGGGAGCAGGGCTGCCAGAAACCCCCTGCACGGACACCCAAATATATGTTTGAAGTTTGATGGGGCAAGACAAGCAAGCAGCCCCAGTCTCTGTGCCTCTGTGCGAGCAGTGCCATGGGCAGATGAGGCTGAGCAACAGCTTTCCAGGCTAGCTCTTTCTGGCTGCGAGCTATCTGCAGACGTTCACATTTTCAGCGGCTGGCTGCCGGAGGCCTTCTGCACGGACCCCCAAAGGTACGTTTGAAGATTCAGGGGACAAGACAAGCAAGCAGCCCCTATCTCTGTGCCTCTGTGCCAGCAGTGCCATGGGCAGATGAGGCTGAGCAACAGCTTTCCAGGCTACCTCTTTCTGGCTGTAATCTATCTGCAGACGTTTGCATTTTGGAAGCAGGGCTGCCAGAAGCCCCCTGCATGGACACCCAAATATACGTTTGAAGTTTGAGGGGGCAAGAGAAGCAAGCAGCCCCAGTCTCTCTGCCTCTGTGCGAGCAGTGCCATGGGCAGATGAGGCTGAGCAACAGCTTTCCAGGCTAGCTCTTTCTGGCTGCGAGCTATCTGCTGACGTTCGCGTTTTCAGAGCAGGGCTGCCTGAGGCCCCCTGCACGGACCCCCAAAGGTACGTTTGAAACTTCAGGGGATAAGACAAGCAAGCAGCCCCAGTCTCTGTTCCTCTGTGCGAGCAGTGCCATGGGCAGATGAGGCTGAGCAACAGCTTTCCAGGCTAGCTCTTTCTGGTTGCGAGCTATCTGCTGACGTTCGCATTTTCAGAGCAATACTGGTGGAGGCTCCCGGCATGAACCACCTAAGATAGATTTGAAGTTTGATGGAACAAGACAAGCAAGCAGCCCCAGTCTTAGTGCCTCTATGCGAGCAGTGCCATGGGCAGATGAGGCTGAGCAACAGCTTTCCAGGCTAGCTCTTTCTGGCTGCGAGCTATCTGCAGACCTTCGTATTTTCAGAGCAGGGCTGCCGGAGGAACCCTGCACGGACCACATAAGTTAATTTGAAAGTTTTAGGGGTCAAGACAAGCAAGCAGCCCCAGTCTCTGTGCCTCTGTGCGAGCAGTGTCATGGGCAGATGAGGCTGAGCAAAACCTTTCCAGGCTAGCTGTTTCTGCCTGCCAACTATCTGCTGACGTTTGCATTTTCAGAGCAGGACTGATGGAGCCCCCGGCACGAACCACCTAAGCTTCGTTTGAAGTTTGAGGTGGCAAGACAAGCAAGCAGCCCCAGTCTCTGTGCCTCTGTGTGAGCAGTGCCATGGGCAGATGAGGCTGAGCAACAGCTTTCCAGGCTAGCTCTTTCAGGCTGCGAGCTTTATGCAGACGTTCGCATTTTAGCAGCAGGGCTGCCGGAGGTCCCCTGCACGGAACCCCTCAAATTTACGTTTGAAGTTTGAGGAGGCAAGACAAGCAAGCAGCCCCAGTCTCTGTGCCTCTGTGCGAGCAGTGCCATGGGCAGATGAGGCTGAGCAACAGCTTTCCAAGCTAGCTCTTTCTGGCTGCGAGCTGTCTGCAGACTTTCACATTTTCAGAGCCTGGCTGCCGGAGGACCCATGCACGGACCACCAAAGGTACGTTTGAAGCTTCAGGGGACAAGACAAGCAAGCAGCCCCAGTCTCTGTGCCTCTGTGCGAGCAGTGCCATGGGCAGATGAGGCTGAGCAACAGCTTTCCAGGCTAGCTCTTTATGGCTGCGAGCTATCTGCTGACGTTCGCATTTTCAGAGCAGGACTGGTGGAGGCTCCCGGCATGAACCACCTAAGATAGATTTCATGTTTGATGGAACAAGACAAGCAAGCAGCCCCAGTCTTAGTGCCTCTATGCGAGCAGTGCCATAGGCAGATGAGGCTGAGCAACAGCTTTCCAGACTAGCTCTTTCTGGCTGCCAGCTATCTGCAGACGTTCACACTTTGGGAGCAGGGCTGCCAGAAGCCCCCTGCACGGACACCCAAATATACGTTTGAAGTTTGAGGGGGCAAGACAAGCAAGCAGCCCCAGTCTCTGTGCCTCTTTGCGAACAGTGCCATGGGCAGATGAGGCTGAGCAAAATCTTTCCAGGCTAGCTCTTAATGCCTGCGAGCTATCTGCAGACGTTCGCATTTTCGGAGCAGGGCTGCCGGGCGCCCCTGCACGGACCCCCAAAGGTACGTTTGAAATTAGAGGTGGCAAGACAAGCAAGCAGCCCCAGTCTCTGTGCCTCTGTGCAAGCAGTGCCATGGGCAGATGAGGCTGAGCAACAGCTTTCCAGGCTAGCTCTTTCTGGCTGCGAGCTATCTGCAGACGTTCACATTTTCAGAGGCTGGCTGCCGGAGGCCTTCTGCACGGACCCCCAAAGGTACGTTTGAAGCTTCAGGGGACAAGAGAAGCAAGCAGCCCCAGTCTCTGTGCCTCTGTGCCAGCAGTGCCATGGGCAGATGAGTCTGAGCAACAGCTTTCCAGGCTAGCTCTTTCTGGCTGCAATCTATCTGCAGACGTTCGCATTTTGGAAGCAGGGCTGCCAGAAGCCCCCTGCACGGACCCCCAAATCTACGTTTGAACTTTGATGGGGCAAGACAAGCAAGCAGCCCCAGACTCTGTGCCTCTGTGCGAGCAGTGCCATGGGCAAATAAGGCTGAGCAACATCTTCCCAGACTAGCTCTTTCTGCCTGCGAGCTATCTGCAGACGTTCGCATTTTCGGAGCAGGGATGACGGAGGCACCTGCCATGGACCCCCTAAGGTATGTTTGAAGTTTAGGGAACAAGACAAGCAAGCAGCCCCAGTCTCTGTGCCTCTGTGCGAGCAGTGCCGTTGGCAGATGAGGCTGAGCAACAGCTTTCCAGGCTAGCTCTTTCTGCCTGCGAGCTATCTGCAGACGTTCTCATTTTCAGAGCAGGGCTGCCGGAGGCCCCCTGCACGGACCCCTTATTGTACGTTTAAAGTTTGAGGTGGTAAGACAAGCAAGCAGCCCCAGTCTCTGTGCCTCTGTGTGAGCAGTGCCATGGGCAGATGAGGCTGAGCAACAGCTTTCCAGGCTAGCTCTTTCTGGCTGCGAGCTATCTGCTGACATTCGCATTTTCAGAGCAGGACTGGTGGAGGCTCCCGGCATGAACCACCTAAGATAGATTTGAAGTTTGAGGTGGAAAGACAAGCAAGCAGCCCCAGTCTCTGTGCCTCTATGCGAGCAGTGCCATGGGCAGATGAGGCTGAGCAACAGCTTTCCAGGCTAGCTCTTTCTGGTTGCAAGCTATCTGCAGACGTTAGCTTTTGGGAGCAGGGCTGCCAGAAACCCCCTGCACGGACACCCAAAGTCACGTTTGAAGTTAGACGTGGCAAGACAGGCAAGCACCCCCAGTCTCTGTGCCTCTGTGCGAGGAGAGCCATGGGCAGATGAGGCTGAGCAACAGCTTTCCAGGCTAGCTCTTTCTGGCTGCGAGCTATCTGCAGACGTTCACATTTTCAGAGGCTGGCTGCCGGAGGCCTTCTGCACGGACCCCCAAAGGTACGTTTGAAGCTTCAGGGGACAAGACAAGCAAGCAGCCCCAGTCTCTGTGCCTCTGTGCCAGCAGTGCCATGGGCAGATGAGTCTGAGCAACAGCTTTCCAGGCTAGCTCTTTCTGGCTGCAATCTATCTGCAGACGTTCGCATTTTGGAAGCAGGGCTGCCAGAAGCCCCCTGCACGGACCCCCAAATCTACGTTTGAACTTTGATGGGGCAAGACAAGCAAGCAGCCCCAGAGTCTGTGCCTCTGTGCGAGCAGTGCCATGGGCAAATAAGGCTGAGCAACATCTTCCCAGACTAGCTCTTTCTGCCTGCGAGCTATCTGCAGACGTTCGCATTTTCGGAGCAGGGATGACGGAGGCACCTGCCATGGACCCCCTAAGGTATGTTTGAAGTTTAGGGAACAAGACAAGCAAGCAGCCCCAGTCTCTGTGCCTCTGTGCGAGCAGTGCCGTTGGCAGATGAGGCTGAGCAACAGCTTTCCAGGCTAGCTCTTTCTGCCTGCGAGCTATCTGCAGACGTTCTCATTTTCAGAGCAGGGCTGCCGGAGGCCCCCTGCACGGACCCCTTATTGTACGTTTAAAGTTTGAGGTGGTAAGACAAGCAAGCAGCCCCAGTCTCTGTGCCTCTGTGTGAGCAGTGCCATGGGCAGATGAGGCTGAGCAACAGCTTTCCAGGCTAGCTCTTTCTGGCTGCGAGCTATCTGCTGACATTCGCATTTTCAGAGCAGGACTGGTGGAGGCTCCCGGCATGAACCACCTAAGATAGATTTGAAGTTTGATGTGGAAAGACAAGCAAGCAGCCCCAGTCTCTGTGCCTCTATGCGAGCAGTGCCATGGGCAGATGAGGCTGAGCAACAGCTTTCCAGGCTAGCTCTTTCTGGTTGCAAGCTATCTGCAGACGTTAGCTTTTGGGAGCAGGGCTGCCAGAAACCCCCGGCACGGACACCCAAAGTCACGTTTGAAGTTAGACGTGGCAAGACAAGCAAGCAGCCCCAGTCTCTGTGCCTCTGTGCGAGGAGAGCCATGGGCAGATGAGGCTGAGCAACAGCTTTCCAGGCTAGCTCTTTCTGCCTGCCAGCTATCTGCAGACGTTCGCATTTTCAGAGCAGGGCTGCCTGAGGCCCCCTGCACGGATCACCTAAGCTACGTTTCAAACTTCAGGGGATAAGACAAGCAAGCAGCCCCAGTCTCTGTGCCTCTGTGCGAGCAGTGCCATGGGCAGATGAGGCTGAGCAACAGCTTTCCAGGCTAGCTCTTTCTGGTTGCGAGCTATCTGCTGACGTTCGCATTTTCAGAGCAGGACTGGTGGAGGCTCCCGGCATGAACCACCTAAGCTAGATTTGAAGTTTGAAGGAACAAGACAAGCAAGCAGCCCCAGTCTTAGTGCCTCTATGCGAGCAGTGCCATGGGCAGATGAGGCTGAGCAACAGCTTTCCAGGCTAGCTCTTTCTGGCTGCGAGCTATCTGCAGACGTTAGCTTTTGGGAGCAGGGCTGCCAGAAACCCCCTGCACGGACACTCAAATATATGTTTGAAGTTTGATGGGGCAAGACAAGCAAGCAGCCCCAGTCTCTGTGCCTCTGTGCGAGCAGTGCCATGGGCAGATGAGGCTGAGCAACAGCTTTCCAGGCTAGCTCTTTCTGGCAGTGAGCTATCTGCAGATGTTCGCATTTTCAGAGCAGGGATACCGGAGGCGCCCGACACGGAAAACCTAAGCTACCTTTCAAGTTTGAGGTGGCAAGACAAGCAAGCACCCCCAGTCTCTGTGCCTCTGTGCGAGCAGTGCCATGTGCAGATGAGGCTGAGCAACAGCTTTCCAGGCTAGCTCTTTCTGGCTGCGAGCTATCTGCAGACGTTCGCATTTTCAGAGCAGGGCTGCCTGAGGCCCCCTGCGCGGATCACTTAAGCTACGTTTGAAGTCTGAGGTGGCAAGACAAGCAAGCAGCCCCAGTCTCTGTGCCTCTGTGCGAGCAGTGCCATGGACAGATGAGGCTGAGCAATAGCTTTCCAGGCTAGCTCTTTCTGGCTGCGAGCTATCTGCTGACGTTCGCATTTTCAGAGCAGGACTCATGGAGGCTCCCGGCATGAACCACCTAAGCTAGATTTGAAGTTTGAAGGAACAGGACAAGCAAGCAGCCACAGTCTTAGTGCCTCTGTGCGAGCAGTGCCATGGGCAGATGAGGCTGAGCATCAGCTTTCCAGGCTAGCTCTTTCTGGTTGCGAGCTATCCGCAGATGTTCGCATTTTCCGAGCAGGGCTGCCGGAGGCCCCCGGCACGGAACAGCTAGGAGAAATTTGAAGTTTGAAGCAACAAGACAACAAGCAGCGCCAGTCTCTGTGCCTCTGTGCGAGCAGTGCCATGGGCAGATGACGGTGAGCAACAGCTTTCCAGGCAAGCTCTTAATGCCTGCGAGCTATCTGCAGACGTTCGCATTTTCAGAGCAGGGCTGCCGTAGGCCCCGTGCACGGACCCCCAAATCTACGTTTGAACTTTGAGGGGGCAAGACAAGCAAGCAGCCCCAGTCTCTGTGCCTCTGTGCGACCAGTGCCATGGGCAGATGAGGCTGAGCAACAGCTTTCCAGGCTAGATCTTTCTGCCTGCGAGCTATGTGCAGACGTTCACTTTTTTGGAGCAGTTGTGTCGGACACGCCTGTCACGGACTCCCAAAGATACATTTGAATTTTGAGGTGGCAAGACAAGCAAGCAGCCCCAGTCTTAGTGCCTCTGTGCGAGCAGTGCCATGGGCAGATGAGGCTGAGCAACAGCTTTCCAGGCTAGCTCTTTCTGGCTGCAAGCTATCTGCAGACGTTCGCATTTTCAGAGCAGGGCTGCCTGAGGCCCCCTGCGCGGATCACCTAAGCTACGTTTGAAGTTTGAGATGGTAAGACAAGAAAGCAGCCGCAGTCTCTGTGCCTGTGTGAGAGCAGTGCCATGGGTAGATGAGGCTGAGCAACAGCTTTCCAGGCTAGCTCTTTCTGCCTGCGAGCAATCTGCAGACGTTCGCATTTTTGGAGCAGGGCTGACGGAGGCTCCCTGCACGGACCCCCAAAGCTATGTTTGAAGTTTGAGGGTTCATAACAAGCAAGCAGCCCCAGTCTCTGTGCCTCTGTGCGAGCAGTGCCATGGGCAGATGAGGCTGAGAAACAGCTTTCCAGGCTAGCTCTTTCTGGCTGCGAGCTATCTGCAGACCTTCGTATTTTCAGAGCAGGGCTGCCGGAGGAACCCTGCAGTGACCACCTAAGTTAAGTTGAAAGTTTGAGGGGGCAAGACAAGCAAGCAGCCCCAGTCTCTGTGCCTCTGTGCGAGCAGTGCCATGGGCAGATGAGGCTGAGCAACAGCTTTCCAGGCTAGTTCTTTCTGTCTGCGTACTATCTGCAGACGTTCGCATTTTTGGAGCAGTTCTGTCGGACACGCCTGGCACGGACTCCCAAAGATACATTTGAATTTTGAGGTGGCAAGACATGCAAGCAGCCCCAGTCTCTGTGCCTCTCTGCGAGCAGTGCCATGGGCAGATGAGGCTGAGCAACAGCTTTCCAGGCTAGCTCTTTCTGGCTGCGAGCTGTCTGCTGACGTTCACATTTTCAGAGCCTGGCTGCCGGAGGACCCATGCACGGACCCCCAAAGGTACGTTTGAAGCTTCAGGGGACAAGACAAGCAAGCAGCCCCAGTCTCTGTGCCTCTGTGCGAGCAGTGCCATGGGCAGATGAGGCTGAGCAACAGCTTTCCAGGCTAGCTGTTTCTGCCTGTCAGCTATCTGCTGACGTTCGCATTTTGGGAGCAGGGCTGCCAAATGCCCCCTGCATGGACACCCAAATATACGTTTGAAGTTTGAGGGGGCAAGACAAGCAAGCAGCCCCAGTCTCTGTGCCTCTGTGTGAGCAGTGCCATGGGCAGATGAGGCTGAGCAACAGCTTTCCAGGCTAGCTCTTTCAGGCTGCGAGCTTTATGCAGACGTTCGCATTTTCGCAGCACGGTTGCCGGAGGTCCCGTGCACGGAACCCCCCAAATTTACGTTTGAAGTCTGAGGTGGCAAGACAAGCAAGCAGCCCCAGTCTCTGTGCCTCTGTGCGAGCAGTGCCATGGGCAGATGAGGCTGAGCAACAGCTTTCCAGGCTAGCTCTTTCTGGCTGCGTACTATCTGCAGACGTTCGCATTTTTGGAGCAGTTCTGTCGGACACGCCTGCCACGGACTCCCAAAGATACATTTGAATTTTGAGGTGGCAAGACATGCAAGCAGCCCCAGTCTCTGTGCCTCTCTGCGAGCAGTGCCATGGGCAGATGAGGCTGAGCAACAGCTTTCCAGGCTAGCTCTTTCTGGCTGCGAGCTGTCTGCAGACGTTCACATTTTCAGAGCCTGGCTGCCGGAGGACCCATGCACGGACCCCCAAAGGTACGTTTGAAGCTTCAGGGGATAAGACAAGCAAGCAGCCCCAGTCTCTGTGCGTCTGTGCGAGCAGTGCCATGGGCAGATGAGTCTGAGCAACTGCTTTCCAGGCTAGCTCTTTCTGGCTACGAGCTATCTGCTGACGTTCGCATTTTCAGAGCAGGACTCATGGAGGCTCCCGGCATGAACCACCTAAGCTAGATTTGAAGTTTGAAGGAACAAGACAAGCAAGCACCCCCAGTCTTAGTGCCTCTGTGCGAGCAGTGTCATGGGCAGATGAGGCTGAGCAACAGCTTTCCAGGCTAGCTCTTTTTGGCTGCCTGCTATCTGCAGATGTTCGCTTTTTCGGAGCAGGGCTGCCGTAGAAACCCTGCACGGACCCTCAAAGATACGTTTAAAGTTTGAGGGGGCAAAACAAGAAAGAAGCCTTAGTGTCTCTGCCTCTGTGCGACCAGTGCCATGGGCAGATGGGGCTGAGCAACAGCTTTCCAGGCTAGCTCTTTCTGCCTGCGAGCTATCTGCAGACGTTCACGTTTTTGGAGCAGTTGTGTCGGACACGCCTGGCACGGACTCCCAAAGATACATTTGAATTTTGAGGTGGCAAGACAAGCAAGCAGCCCCAGTCTCTGTGCCTCTGTGCGAGAAGTGCCATGGGCAGATGAGGCTGAGCAACAGCTTTCCAGGCCAGCTCTTTCTGCCTGCAATCTACCTGCAGACGTTCGCATTTTTAGAGCCTGGCTGCCGGAGGACCCATGCACGGACCCCCAAAGGTACGTTTGAAGCTTCAGGGGATAAGACAAGCAAGCAGCCCCAGTCTCTGTGCGTCTGTGCGAGCAGTGCCATGGGCAGATGAGTCTGAGCAACTGCTTTCCAGGCTAGCTCTTTCTGGCTACGAGCTATCTGCTGACGTTCGCATTTTCAGAGCAGGACTCATGGAGGCTCCCGGCATGAACCACCTAAGCTAGATTTGAAGTTTGAAGGAACAAGACAAGCAAGCACCCCCAGTCTTAGTGCCTCTGTGCGAGCAGTGTCATGGGCAGATGAGGCTGAGCAACAGCTTTCCAGGCTAGCTCTTTTTGGCTGCCTGCTATCTGCAGATGTTCGCTTTTTCGGAGCAGGGCTGCCGTAGAAACCCTGCACGGACCCTCAAAGATACGTTTAAAGTTTGAGGGGGCAAAACAAGAAAGAAGCCTTAGTGTCTCTGCCTCTGTGCGACCAGTGCCATGGGCAGATGGGGCTGAGCAACAGCTTTCCAGGCTAGCTCTTTCTGCCTGCGAGCTATCTGCAGACGTTCACGTTTTTGGAGCAGTTGTGTCGGACACGCCTGGCACGGACTCCCAAAGATACATTTGAATTTTGAGGTGGCAAGACAAGCAAGCAGCCCCAGTCTCTGTGCCTCTGTGCGAGAAGTGCCATGGGCAGATGAGGCTGAGCAACAGCTTTCCAGGCCAGCTCTTTCTGCCTGCAATCTACCTGCAGACGTTCGCATTTTTAGAGCAGGGCTGCCGGAGATCCCCTGCACAGACCACATAAGCTACGATTGAAGTTTGAGGTGGCAAGACAAGCAAGCAGCCCCAGTCTCTGTGCCTCTGTGTGAGCAGTGCCATGGGCAGATGAGGCTGAGAAACAGCTTTCCAGGCTAGCTCTTTCTGGCTGCGAGCTATCTGCAGATGTTCGCATTTTCCGAGCAGGGCTGACGGAGGCCCCCGGCACGGAACAGCTAGGAGAAATTTGAAATTTGAAGGAACAAGACAACAAGCAGCCCCAGTCTCTGTGCCTCTGTGCGAGCAGTGCCATGGGCAGGTGAGGCTGAGCAACAGCTTTCCAGGCTAGCTCTTTCTGGCTGCGAGCTATCTGCAGACCTTCGTATTTTCAGAGCAGGGCTGCCGGAGGAACCCTGCAGTGACCACCTAAGTTAAGTTGAAAGTTTGAGGGGGCAAGACAAGCAAGCAGCTCCATCGTGTGTGCATCTGTGCGAGCAGTGCCATGGGCAGATGAGGCTGAGCAAAACCTTTCCAGGCTAACTGTTTCTGCCTGCCAGCTATCTGCTGACGTTCGCATTTTGGGAGCAGGGCTGCCAGAAGCCCCCTGCATGGACACCCAAATATACGTTTGAAGTCTGAGGTGGCAAGACAAGCAAGCAGCCCCAATCTCTGTGCCTCTGTGCGAGCAGTGCCATGGGCAGATGAGGCTGAGCAACAGCTTTGCAGGCTAGCTCTTTCTGGCTGCGTACTATCTGCAGACGTTCGCATTTTTGGAGCAGTTCTGTCGGACACGCCTGGCACGGACTCCCAAAGATACATTTGAATTTTGAGGTGGCAAGACATGCAAGCAGCCCCAGTCTCTGTGCCTCTCTGCGAGCAGTGCCATGGGCAGATGAGGCTGAGCAACAGCTTTCCAGGCTAGCTCTTTCTGGCTGCGATCTGTCTGCAGACGTTCACATTTTCAGAGCCTGGCTGCCGGAGGACCCATGCACGGAACCCCAAAGGTACGTTTGAAGCTTCAGGGGACAAGACAAGCAAGCAGCCCCAGTCTCTGTGTCTCTGTGCGAGCAGTGCCATGGGCAGATGAGGCTGAGCAACTGCTTTCCAGGCAAGCTCTTTCTGGCTACGAGCTATCTGCTGACGTTCGCATTTTCAGAGCAGGACTCATGGAGGCTCTCGGCATGAACCACCTGAGCTAGATTTGAAGTTTGAAGGAACAAGACAAGCAAGCAGCCCCAGTCTTAGTGCCTCTGTGCGAGCAGTGCCATGGGCAGATGAGGCTGAGCAACAGCTTTCCAGGCTAGCTCTTTTTGGCTGCCTGCTATCTGCAGATGTTCGCTTTTTCGGAGCAGGGCTGCCGGAGGAACCCTGCACGGACCCTCAAAGATACGTTTGAAGTTTGAGGGGGCAAGACAAGCAAGAAGCCTTAGTGTCTCTGCCTCTGTGCGACCAGTGCCATGGGCAGATGAGGCTGAGCAACAGCTTTCCAGGCTAGCTCTTTCTGCCTGCGAGCTATCTGCAGACGTTCACGTTTTTGGAGCAGTTGTGTCGGACACGCCTGGCACGGACTCCCAAAGATACATTTGAATTTTGAGGTGGCAAGACAAGCAAGCATACCCAGTCTCTGTGCCTCTGTGTGAGCAGTGCCATGGGCAGATGAGGCTGAGCATCAGCTTTACAGGCTAGCTCTTTCTGGCTGCGAGCTATCTGCAGATGTTCGCATTTTCCGAGCAGGGCTGCCGGAGGCCCCTGGCACGGAACAGCTAGGAGAAATTTGAAGTCTGAGGTGGCAGGACAAGCAAGCAGCCCCAGTCTCTGTGCCTCTGTGCGAGCAGTGCCATGGGCAGATGGGGCTGAGCAACAGCTTTCCAGGCTAGCTCTTTCTGGCTGCGTACTATCTGCAGACGTTCGCATTTTTGGAGCAGTTCTGTCGGACACGCCTGGCACGGACTCCCAAAGATACATTTGAATTTTGAGGTGGCAAGACAAGCAAGCAGCCCCAGTCTCTGTGCCTCTGTGAGAGAAGTGCCATGGGCAGATGAGGCTGAGCAACAGCTTTCCAGACTAGCTCTTTCTGCCTGCGAGTTATCTGCAGACGTTCGCATTTTGGTAGCAGGTCTGACGAAGGTCCCCTGCACGGAACCAAATAATCTACGTTTGAAGTTTGAAAGGGCAAGACAAGCAAGCATCCCCAGTCTCTGTGCCTCTGTGCGAGCAGTGCCATGGGCAGATTAGGCTGAGGAACAGCTTTCCAGGCCAGCTCTTTCTGCCTGCAATCTACCTGCAGACGTTCGCATTTTTAGAGCAGGGCTGCCGGAGATCCCCTGCACAGACCACATAAGCTACGATTGAAGTTTGAGGTGGCAAGACAAGAAAGCAGCCCCAGTCTCTGTGCCTCTGTGTGAGCAGTGCCATGGGAAGATGAGGCTGAGCATCAGCTTTACAGGCTAGCTCTTTCTGGCTGCGAGCTATCTGCAGATGTTCGCATTTTCCGAGCAGGGCTGCCGGAGGCCCCCGGCACGGAACAGCTAGGAGAAATTTGAAATTTGAAGGAACAAGACAACAAGCAGCCCCAGTCTCTGTGCCTCTGTGCGAGCAGTGCCATGGGCAGGTGAGGCTGAGCAACAGCTTTCCAGGCTAGCTCTTTCTGGCTGCGAGCTATCTGCAGACCTTCGTATTTTCAGAGCAGGGCTGCCGGAGGAACCCTGCAGTGACCACCTAAGTTAAGTTGAAAGTTTGAGGGGGCAAGACAAGCAAGCAGCTCCATCGTGTGTGCATCTGTGCGAGCAGTGCCATGGGCAGATGAGGCTGAGCAAAACCTTTCCAGGCTAGCTGTTTCTGCCTGCCAGCTATCTGCTGACGTTCGCATTTTGGGAGCAGGGCTGCCAGAAGCCCCCTGCATGGACACCCAAATATACGTTTGAAGTCTGAGGTGGCAAGACAAGCAAGCAGCCCCAGTCTCTGTGCCTCTGTGCGAGCAGTGCCATGGGCAGATGAGGCTGAGCAACAGCTTTGCATGCTAGCTCTTTCTGGCTGCGTACTATCTGCAGATGTTCGCATTTTTGGAGCAGTTCTGTCGGACACGCGTGGCACGGACTCCCAAAGATACATTTGAATTTTGAGGTGGCAAGACATGCAAGCAGCCCCAGTCTCTGTGCCTCTGTGCGAGAAGTGCCATGGGCAGATGAGGCTGAGCAACAGCTTTCCAGGCTAGCTCTTTCTGCCTGCGAGCTGTCTGCAGACGTTCACATTTTCAGAGCCTGGCTGCCGGAGGACCCATGCACGGAACCCCAAAGGTACGTTTGAAGCTTCAGGGTTCAAGACATGCAAGCAGCCCCAGTCTTAGTGCCTCTGTGCGACCAGTGCCATGGGCAGATGAGGCTGAGCAACAGCTTTCCAGGCTAGCTCTTTTTGCCTGCCTGCTATCTGCAGATGTTCGCTTTTTCGGAGCAGGGCTGCCGGAGGAACCCTGCACGGACCCTCAAAGCTACGTTTGAAGTTTGAGGGGGCAAGACAAGCAAGAAGCCTTAGTGTCTCTGCCTCTGTGCGACCAGTGCCATGGGCAGGTGAGGCTGAGCAACAGCTTTCCAGGCTAGCTCTTTCTGGCTGCGAGCTATCTGCAGATGTTCGCATTTTCCGAGCAGGGCTGCCGGAGGCCCCTGGCACGGAACAGCTAGGAGAAATTTGAAGTCTGAGGTGACAAGACAAGCAAGCAGCCCCAGTCTCTGTGCCTCTGTGCGAGCAGTGTCATGGGCAGATGGGGCTGAACAACAGCTTTCCAGGCTAGCTCTTTCTGGCTGCGTACTATCTGCAGACGTTCGCATTTTTGGAGCAGTTCTGTCGGACACGCCTGGCACGGACTCCCAAAGATACATTTGAATTTTGAGGTGGCAAGACAAGCAAGCAGCCCCAGTCTCTGTGCCTCTGTGCGAGCAGTGCCATGGGCAGATGAGGCTGAGCAACAGCTTTCCAAGCTAGCTCTTTTTGCCTGCCTGCTATCTGCAGATGTTCGCTTTTTCGGAGCAGGGCTGCCGGAGGAACCCTGCACGGACCCTCAAAGATATGTTTGAAGTTTGAGGGGGCAAGACAAGCAAGCAGCCTTAGTGTCTCTGCCTCTGTGCGACCAGTGCCATGGGCAGATGAGGCTGAGCAACAGCTTTCCAGGCTAGCTCTTTCTGCCTGCGAGCTATCTGCAGACGTTTGGGAGCAGTTGTGTCAGACACGCCTGGCACGGACTCCCAAAGATACATTTGAATTTTGAGGTGGCAAGACAAGCAAGCAGCCCCAGTCTCTGTGCCTCTGTACGAGCAGTGCCATGGGCAGATGAGGCTGAGCAACAGCTTTCCAGGCTAGCTCTTTCTGCCTGCGAGCTATCTGCAGACGTTTGCATTTTGGGAGCAGGGCTGCCGGAGATCCCCTGCACAGACCACATAAGCTACGTTTGAAGTTTTGAGGTGGCAAGACAAGCAAGCAGCCCCAGTCTCTGTGCCTCTGTGTGAGCAGTGCCATGGGCAGATGAGGCTGAGCATCAGCTTTACAGAATAGCTCTTTCTGGATGCGATCTATCTGCAGATGTTCGCATTTTCCGAGCAGGGCTGTCGGAGGCCCCCGGCACGGAACATCTAGGAGAAATTTGAAGTTTGAAGGAACAAGACAACAAGCAGCCCCAGTCTCTGTGCCTCTGTGCGAGCAGTGCCATGGGCAGATGAGTCTGAGCAACAGCTTTACAGGCAAGCTCTTAATGCCTGCGAGCTATCTGCAGTCGTTCGCATTTTCAGAGCAGGGCTGCCGGAGGCCCCCTGCACGGACCCCCAAATCTACGTTTGAACTTTGAGGGGGCAAGACAAGCAAGCTGACCCAGTCTCTGAGCCTATGTGCGAGCAGTGCCATGGGCAGATGAGGCTGAGCAACAGCTTTCCAGGCTAGCTCTTTCTGGCTGCGAGCTATCTGCAGACGTTCGCATTTTTGGAGCAGGGCTGTCGGACACGCCTGGCACGGACTCCAAAAGATACATTTGAATTTTGAGGTGGCAAGACAAGCAAGCAGCCCCAGTCTCTGTGCCTCTGTGCGAGCCGTGCCATGGGCAGAGGAGGCTGAGCAACTGCTTCCTACACTAGCTCTTTCTGGCTGCGAGCTATCTGCAGACGTTCGCATTTTCGGGGCAGGGCTGCCGGAGGCACCTGCCATGGACCCCCTAATTACGTTTGAAGTTTGAGGTGGCAAGACAAGCAAGCAGCCCCAGTCTCTGGGCCTCTGTGCGAGCAGTGCCATGGGCAGATGAGGCTGAGCAACAGCTTTCCAGGCTAGCTCTTTCTGGCTGCGAGCTATCTGCTGACGTTCGCATTTTCAGAGCAGGACTGGTGGAGGCTCCCGGCATGAACCACCTAAGATAGATTTAAAATTGATGGAACAAGACAAGCAAGCAGCCCCAGTCTTAGTGCCTCTATGCGAGCAGTGCCATGGGCAGATGAGGCTGAGCAACAGCTTTCCAGGCTAGCTCTTTCTGGCTGTAAGCTATCTGCAGACGTTTGCTTTTGGGAGCAGGGCTGCCAGAAACCCCCTGCACGGACACCCAAATATATGTTTGAAGTTTGAGGGGGCAAGACAAGCAAGCAGCCCCAGTCTTAGTGCCTCTGTGCGAGCAGTGCCATGGGCAGATGAGGCTGAGCAACAGCTTTTCAGGCTAGCTCTTTCTGGCAGTGAGCTATCTGCAGACGTTCGCTTTTTCAGAGCAGGGATACCGGAGGCGCCCGACACGGAAAACCTAAGCTACGTTTCAAGTTTGAGGTGGTAAGACAAGCAAGCAGCCCCAGTCTCTGTGCCTCTGTGCGAGCAGTGCCATGGGCAGATGAGGCTGAGCAACAGCTTTCCAGGCCATCTCTTTCTGCCTGCAATCTATGTGCAGACGTTCGCATTTTTAAAGCAGGGCTGCCGGAGATCCCCTGCACAGACCACATAAGCTACGATTGAAGTTTGAGGTGGCAAGACAAGCAAGCAGCCCCAGTCTCTGTCCCTCTGTGTGAGCAGTGGCATGGGCAGATGAGGCTGAGCATCAGCTTTACAGGCTAGCTCTTTCTGGCTGTGAGCTATCTGCAGACGTTCGCATTTTCAGAGCAGGGCTGCCTGAGGAACCCTGCACGGACCCTCAAAGATACGTTTGAAGTTTGAGGGGGCAAGACAAGCAAGAAGCCTTAGTGTCTCTGCCTCTGTGCGAGCAGTGCCATGGGCAGATGAGGCTGAGCAACAGCTTTCCAGGCTAGCTCTTTCTGCCTGCGTACTATCTGCAGACGTTCGCATTTTTGGAGCAGTTCTGTCGGACACGCCTGGCACGGACTCCCAAAGATACATTTGAATTTTGAGGTGGCAAGACAAGCAAGCAGCCCCAGTCTCTGTGCCTCTGTGCGAGAAGTGCCATGGGCAGATGAGGCTGAGCAACATCTTTCCAGACTAGCTCTTTCTGCCTGCGAGTTATCTGCAGACGTTCGCATTTTGGTAGCAGGTCTGACGAAGGTCCCCTGCACGGAACCAAATAATCTACGTTTGAAGTTTGAAAGGGCAAGACAAGCAAGCATCCCCAGTCTCTGTGCCTCTGTGTGAGCAGTGCCATGGGCAGATGAGGCTGAGAAACAGCTTTCCAGGCTAGCTCTTTCTGGCTGCGAGCTATCTGCAGATGTTCGCATTTTCCGAGCAGGGCTGCCGGAGGCCCCCGGCACGGAACAGCTAGGAGAAATTTGAAATTTGAAGGAACAAGACAACAAGCAGCCCCAGTCTCTGTGCCTCTGTGCGAGCAGTGCCATGGGCAGGTGAGGCTGAGCAACAGCTTTCCAGGCTAGCTCTTTCTGGCTGCGAGCTATCTGCAGACCTTCGTATTTTCAGAGCAGGGCTGCCGGAGGAACCCTGCAGTGACCACCTAAGTTAAGTTGAAAGTTTGAGGGGGCAAGACAAGCAAGCAGCTCCATCGTGTGTGCATCTGTGCGAGCAGTGCCATGGGCAGATGAGGCTGAGCAAAACCTTTCCAGGCTAGCTGTTTCTGCCTGCCAGCTATCTGCTGACGTTCGCATTTTGGGAGCAGGGCTGCCAGAAGCCCCCTGCATGGACACCCAAATATACGTTTGAAGTCTGAGGTGGCAAGACAAGCAAGCAGCCCCAGTCTCTGTGCCTCTGTGCGAGCAGTGCCATGGGCAGATGAGGCTGAGCAACAGCTTTGCAGGCTAGCTCTTTCTGGCTGCGTACTATCTGCAGACGTTCGCATTTTTGGAGCAGTTCTGTCGGACACGCCTGGCACGGACCCCCAAAGATACATTTGAATTTTGAGGTGGCAAGACATGCAAGCAGCCCCAGTCTCTGTGACTCTCTGCGAGCAGTGCCATGGGCAGATGAGGCTGAGCAACAGCTTTCCAGGCTAGCTCTTTCTGCCTGCGAGCTGTCTGCAGACGTTCACATTTTCAGAGCCTGGCTGCCGGAGGACCCATGCACGGAACCCCAAAGGTACGTTTGAAGCTTCAGGGTTCAAGACATGCAAGCAGCCCCAGTCTTAGTGCCTCTGTGCCACCAGTGCCATGGGCAGATGAGGCTGAGCAACAGCTTTCCAGGCTAGCTCTTTTTGCCTGCCTGCTATCTGCAGATGTTCGCTTTTTTGGAGCAGGGCTGCCGGAGGAACCCTGCACGGACCCTCAAAGCTACGTTTGAAGTTTGAGGGGGCAAGACAAGCAAGAAGCCTTAGTGTCTCTGCCTCTGTGCGACCAGTGCAATGGGCAGATGAGTCTGAGCAACAGCTTTCCAGGCTAGCTCTTTCTGGCTGCGAGCTATCTGCAGATGTTCGCATTTTCCGAGCAGGGCTGCCGGAGGCCCCTGGCACGGAACAGCTAGGAGAAATTTGAAGTCTGAGGTGGCAAGACAAGCAAGCAGCCCCAGTCTCTGTGCCTCTGTGCGAGCAGTGTCATGGGCAGATGGGGCTGAGCAACAGCTTTCCAGGCTAGCTCTTTCTGGCTGCGTACTATCTGCAGACGTTCGCATTTTTGGAGCAGTTCTGTCGGACACGCCTGGCACGGACTCCCAAAGATACATTTGAATTTTGAGCTGGCAAGACAAGCAAGCAGCCCCAGTCTCTGTGCCTCTGTGCGAGCAGTGCCATGGGCAGATGAGGCTGAGCAACAGCTTTCCAGGCTAGCTCTTTTTGCCTGCCTGCTATCTGCAGATGTTCGCTTTTTCGGAGCAGGGCTACCGGAGGAACCCTGCACGGACCCTCAAAGATATGTTTGAAGTTTGAGGGGGCAAGACAAGCAAGCAGCCTTAGTGTCTCTGCCTCTGTGCGACCAGTGCCATGGGCAGATGAGGCTGAGCAACAGCTTTCCAGGCTAGCTCTTTCTGCCTGCGATCTATCTGCAGACGTTTGGGAGCAGTTGTGTCAGACACGCCTGGCACGGACTCCCAAAGATACATTTGAATTTTGAGGTGGCAAGACAAGCAAGCAGCCCCAGTCTCTGTGCCTCTGTACGAGCAGTGCCATGGGCAGATGAGGCTGAGCAACAGCTTTCCAGGCTAGCTCTTTCTGCCTGCGAGCTATCTGCAGACGTTTGCATTTTGGGAGCAGGGCTGCCGGAGATCCCCTGCACAGACCACATAAGCTACGTTTGAAGTTTTGAGGTGGCAAGACAAGCAAGCAGCCCCAGTCTCTGTGCCTCTGTGTGAGCAGTGCCATGGGCAGATGAGGCTGAGCATCAGCTTTACAGAATAGCTCTTTCTGGATGCGATCTATCTGCAGATGTTCGCATTTTCCGAGCAGGGCTGCCGGAGGCCCCCGGCACGGAACATCTAGGAGAAATTTGAAGTTTGAAGGAACAAGACAACAAGCAGCCCCAGTCTCTGTGCCTCTGTGCGAGCAGTGCCATGGGCAGATGACGGTGAGCAACAGCTTTACAGGCAAGCTCTTAATGCCTGCGAGCTATCTGCAGTCGTTCGCATTTTCAGAGCAGGGCTGCCGGAGGCCCCCTGCACGGACCCCCAAATCTACGTTTGAACTTTGAGGGGGCAAGACAAGCAAGCTGACCCAGTCTCTGAGCCTATGTGCGAGCAGTGCCATGGGCAGATGAGGCTGAGCAACAGCTTTCCAGGCTAGCTCTTTCTGGCTGCGAGCTATCTGCAGACGTTCGCATTTTTGGAGCAGGGCTGTCGGACACGCCTGGCACGGACTCCAAAAGATACATTTGAATTTTGAGGTGGCAAGACAAGCAAGCAGCCCCAGTCTCTGTGCCTCTGTGCGAGCCGTGCCATGGGCAGAGGAGGCTGAGCAACTGCTTCCTACACTAGCTCTTTCTGGCTGCGAGCTATCTGCAGACGTTCGCATTTTCGGGGCAGGGATGACGGAGGCACCTGCCATGGACCCCCTAATTACGTTTGAAGTTTGAGGTGGCAAGACAAGCAAGCAGCCCCAGTCTCTGTGCCTCTGTGCGAGCAGTGCCATGGGCAGATGAGGCTGAGCAACAGCTTTCCAGGCTAGCTCTTTCTGCCTGCGAGCTATCGGCAGACGTTAGCTTTTGGGAGCAGGTCTGCCAGAAACCCCCTGCACGGACACCCAAATATATGTTTGAAGTTTGATGGGGCAAGACAAGCAAGCAGCCCCAGTCTTAGTGCCTCTGTGCGAGCAGTGCCATGGGCAGATGAGGCTGAGCAACAGCTTTTCAGGCTAGCTCTTTCTGGCAGTGAGCTATCTGCAGACGTTCGCTTTTTCAGAGCAGGGATACCGGAGGCGCCCGACACGGAAAACCTAAGCTACGTTTCAAGTTTGAGGTGGTAAGACAAGCAAGCAGCCCCAGTCTCTGTGCCTCTGTGCGAGCAGTGCCATGGGCAGATGAGGCTGAGCAACAGCTTTCCAGGCCATCTCTTTCTGCCTGCAATCTATGTGCAGACGTTCGCATTTTTAAAGCAGGGCTGCCGGAGATCCCCTGCACAGACCACATAAGCTACGATTGAAGTTTGAGGTGGCAAGACAAGCAAGCAGCCCCAGTCTCTGTGCCTCTGTGTGAGCAGTGCCATGGGCAGATGAGGCTGAGCATCAGCTTTACAGGCTAGCTCTTTCTGGCTGTGAGCTATCTGCAGACGTTCGCATTTTCAGAGCAGGGCTGCCTGAGGAACCCTGCACGGACCCTCAAAGATACGTTTGAAGTTTGAGGGGGCAAGACAAGCAAGAAGCCTTAGTGTCTCTGCCTCTGTGCGACCAGTGCCATGGGCAGATGAGGCTGAGCAACAGCTTTCCAGGCTAGCTCTTTCTGCCTGCGAGCTATCTGCAGACGTTCACGTTTTTGGAGCAGTTCTGTCGGACACGCCTGGCACGGACTCCCAAAGATACATTTGGATTTTGAGGTGGCAAGACAAGCAAGCAGCCCCAGTCTCTGTGCCTCTGTGCGAGCAGTGCCATGGGCAGATGAGGCTGAGCAACAGCTTTCCAGGCCAGCTCTTTCTGCCTGCAATCTATCTGCAGACGTTCGCATTTTTAGAGCAGGGCTGCTGGAGATCCCCTGCACAGACCACATAAACTACGATTGAAGTTTGAGGTGGCAAGACAAGCAAGCAGCCCCAGTCTCTGTGCCTCTGTGTGAGCAGTGCCATGGGCAGATGAGGCTGAGCATCAGCTTTACAGGCTAGCTCTTTCTGGCTGCGAGCTATCTGCAGATGTTCGCATTTTCCGAGCAGGGCTGCCGGAGGCCCCCGTCACGGAATAGCTAGGAGAAATTTGAAGTTTGAAGGAACAAGACAACAAGCAGCTCCAGTCTCTGTGCCTCTGTGCGAGCAGTGCCATGGGCAGATGACGGTGAGCAACAGCTTTCCAGGCAAGCTCTTAATGCCTGCGAGCCTTCTGCAGACGTTCGCATTTTCAGAGCAGGGCTGCCGAAGGCCCCGTGCACGGACCCCCAAATCTACGTTTGAACTTTGAGGGGGCAAGACAAGCAAGCTGACCCAGTCTCTGAGCCTATGTGCGAGCAGTGCCATGGGCAGATGAGGCTGAGAAACAGCTTTCCAGGCTAGCTCTTTCTGGCTGCGAGCTGTCTGCTGACGTTCGCATTTTCAGAGCAGGACTGGTGGAGGCTCCCGGCATGAACCACCTAAGATAGATTTGAAGTTTGATGGAACAAGACAAGCAAGCAGCCCCAGTCTTAGTGCCTCTATGCGAGCAGTGCCATGGGCAGATGAGGCTGAGCAACAGCTTTCCAGGCTAGCTCTTTCTGCCTGCGATCTATCTGCAGACGTTTGGGAGCAGTTGTGTCAGACACGCCTGGCACGGACTCCCAAAGATACATTTGAATTTTGAGGTGGCAAGACAAGCAAGCAGCCCCAGTCTCTGTGCCTCTGTACGAGCAGTGCCATGGGCAGATGAGGCTGAGCAACAGCTTTCCAGGCTAGCTCTTTCTGCCTGCGAGCTATCTGCAGACGTTTGCATTTTGGGAGCAGGGCTGACGGAGATCCCCTGCACAGACCACATAAGCTACGTTTGAAGTTTTGAGGTGGCAAGACAAGCAAGCAGCCCCAGTCTCTGTGCCTCTGTGTGAGCAGTGCCATGGGCAGATGAGGCTGAGCATCAGCTTTACAGAATAGCTCTTTCTGGATGCGATCTATCTGCAGATGTTCGCATTTTCCGAGCAGGGCTGCCGGAGGCCCCCGGCACGGAACATCTAGGAGAAATTTGAAGTTTGAAGGAACAAGACAACAAGCAGCCCCAGTCTCTGTGCCTCTGTGCGAGCAGTGCCATGGGCAGATGACGGTGAGCAACAGCTTTACAGGCAAGCTCTTAATGCCTGCGAGCTATCTGCAGTCGTTCGCATTTTCAGAGCAGGGCTGCCGGAGGCCCCCTGCACGGACCCCCAAATCTACGTTTGAACTTTGAGGGGGCAAGACAAGCAAGCTGACCCAGTCTCTGAGCCTATGTGCGAGCAGTGCCATGGGCAGATGAGGCTGAGCAACAGCTTTCCAGGCTAGCTCTTTCTGGCTGCGAGCTATCTGCAGACGTTCGCATTTTTGGAGCAGGGCTGTCGGACACGCCTGGCACGGACTCCAAAAGATACATTTGAATTTTGAGGTGGCAAGACAAGCAAGCAGCCCCAGTCTCTGTGCCTCTGTGCGATCCGTGCCATGGGCAGAGGAGGCTGAGCAACTGCTTCCTACACTAGCTCTTTCTGGCTGCGAGCTATCTGCAGACGTTCGCATTTTCGGGGCAGGGATGACGGAGGCACCTGCCATGGACCCCCTAATTACGTTTGAAGTTTGAGGTGGCAAGACAAGCAAGCAGCCCCAGTCTCTGTGCCTCTGTGCGAGCAGTGCCATGGGCAGATGAGGCTGAGCAACAGCTTTCCAGGCTAGCTCTTTCTGCCTGCGAGCTATCGGCAGACGTTAGCTTTTGGGAGCAGGTCTGCCAGAAACCCCCTGCACGGACACCCAAATATATGTTTGAAGTTTGATGGGGCAAGACAAGCAAGCAGCCCCAGTCTTAGTGCCTCTGTGCGAGCAGTGCCATGGGCAGATGAGGCTGAGCAACAGCTTTTCAGGCTAGCTCTTTCTGGCAGTGAGCTATCTGCAGACGTTCGCTTTTTCAGAGCAGGGATACCGGAGGCGCCCGACACGGAAAACCTAAGCTACGTTTCAAGTTTGAGGTGGTAAGACAAGCAAGCAGCCCCAGTCTCTGTGCCTCTGTGCGAGCAGTGCCATGGGCAGATGAGGCTGAGCAACAGCTTTCCAGGCCATCTCTTTCTGCCTGCAATCTATGTGCAGACGTTCGCATTTTTAAAGCAGGGCTGCCGGAGATCCCCTGCACAGACCACATAAGCTACGATTGAAGTTTGAGGTGGCAAGACAAGCAAGCAGCCCCAGTCTCTGTGCCTCTGTGTGAGCAGTGCCATGGGCAGATGAGGCTGAGCATCAGCTTTACAGGCTAGCTCTTTCTGGCTGTGAGCTATCTGCAGACGTTCGCATTTTCAGAGCAGGGCTGCCTGAGGAACCCTGCACGGACCCTCAAAGATACGTTTGAAGTTTGAGGGGGCAAGACAAGCAAGAAGCCTTAGTGTCTCTGCCTCTGTGCGACCAGTGCCATGGGCAGATGAGGCTGAGCAACAGCTTTCCAGGCTAGCTCTTTCTGCCTGCGAGCTATCTGCAGACGTTCACGTTTTTGGAGCAGTTCTGTCGGACACGCCTGGCACGGACTCCCAAAGATACATTTGGATTTTGAGGTGGCAAGACAAGCAAGCAGCCCCAGTCTCTGTGCCTCTGTGCGAGCAGTGCCATGGGCAGATGAGGCTGAGCAACAGCTTTCCAGGCCAGCTCTTTCTGCCTGCAATCTATCTGCAGACGTTCGCATTTTTAGAGCAGGGCTGCCGGAGATCCCCTGCACAGACCACATAAGCTACGATTGAAGTTTGAGGTGGCAAGACAAGCAAGCAGCCCCAGTCTCTGTGCCTCTGTGTGAGCAGTGCCATGGGCAGATGAGGCTGAGCATCAGCTTTACAGGCTAGCTCTTTCTGGCTGCGAGCTATCTGCAGATGTTCGCATTTTCCGAGCAGGGCTGCCGGAGGCCCCCGTCACGGAATAGCTAGGAGAAATTTGAAGTTTGAAGGAACAAGACAACAAGCAGCTCCAGTCTCTGTGCCTCTGTGCGAGCAGTGCCATGGGCAGATGACGGTGAGCAACAGCTTTCCAGGCAAGCTCTTAATGCCTGCGAGCTATCTGCAGACGTTCGCATTTTTAGAGCAGGGCTGCCGGAGATCCCCGGCACGGAACAGCTAGGAGAAATTTGAAGTTTGAAGGAACAAGACAAGCAAGCAGCCCCAGTCTCTGTGCCTCTGTGTGAGCAGTGCCATGGGCAGATGAGGCTGAGCATCAGCTTTACAGGCTAGCTCTTTCTGGCTGCGAGCTATCTGCAGATGTTCGCATTTTCCGAGCAGGGCTGCCGGAGGCCCCCGGCACGGAACAGCTAGGAGAAATTTGAAGTTTGAAGGAACAAGACAAGCAAGCAGCCCCAGTCTCTGTGCCTCTGTGCGAGCAGTGCCATGGGCAGATGACGGTGAGCAACAGCTTTCCAGGCAAGCTCTTAATGCCTGCGAGCTATCTTCAGACGTTCGCATTTTCAGAGCAGGGCTGCCGAAGGCCCCGTGCACGGACCCCCAAATCTACGTTTGAACTTTGAGGGGGCAAGACAAGCAAGCTGACCCAGTCTCTGAGCCTATGTGCGAGCAGTGCCATGGGCAGATGAGGCTGAGCAACAGCTTTCCAGGCTAGCTCTTTCTGCCTGCGAGCTATCTGCAGACGTTCGCATTTTTGGAGCAGGGCTGTCGGACACGCCTGGCACGGACTCCAAAAGATACATTTGAATTTTGAGGTGGCAAAACAAGCAAGCAGCCCCAGTCTCTCTGCCTCTGTGCGAGCCGTGCCATGGGCAGATGAGGCTGAGCAACAGCTTCCTACACTAGCTCTTTCTGGCTGCGAGCTATCTGCAGATGTTCGCATTTTCGGAGCAGGGATGACGGAGGCACCTGCCATGGACCCCCTAATCTACGTTTGAAGTTTGAGGTGGCAAGACAAGCAAGCAGCCCCAGTCTCTGTGCCTCTGTGCGAGCAGTGCCATGGGCAGATGAGGCTGAGCAACAGCTTTCCAGGCTAGCTCTTTCTGCCTGCGAGCTGTCTGCAGACGTTCACGTTTTCAGAGCCTGGCTGCCGGAGGACCCATGCACGGACCCCCAAAGGTACGTTTGAAGCTTCAGGGGACAAGACAGCAAGCAGCCCCAGTCTCTGTGCCTCTGTGCGAGCAGTGCCATGGGCAGATGAGGCTGAGCAACAGCTTTCCAGGCTAGCTCTTTCTGGCTGCGAGCTGTCTGCTGACGTTCGCATTTTCAGAGCAGGACTGGTGGAGGCTCCCGGCATGAACCACCTAAGATAGATTTGAAGTTTGATGGAACAAGACAAGCAAGCAGCCCCAGTCTTAGTGCCTCTATGCGAGCAGTGCCATGGGCAGATGAGGCTGAGCAACAGCTTTCCAGGCTAGCTCTTTCTGGCTGCAAGCTATCTGCAGACGTTAGCTTTTGGGAGCAGGGATGCCAGAAACCCCCTGCACGGACACCCAAATATATGTTTGAATTTTGAGGGGGCAAGACAAGCAAGCAGCCCCAGTCTCTGTGCCTCTGTGCGAGCAGTGCCATGGGCAGATGAGGCTGAGCAACAGCTTTCCAGGCTAGCTCTTTCTGGCTGCGAGCTATCTGCAGACGTTCGCATTTTCAGAGCAGGGCTGCCTGAGGCCCCCTGCGCGGATCGCCTAAGCTACGTTTGAAGTTTGAGGTGACAAGACAAGAAAGCAGCCCCAGTCTCTGTGCCTGTGTGAGAGCAGTGCCATGGGTAGATGAGGCTGAGCAACAGCTTTCCAGGCTAGCTCTTTCAGGCTGCGAGCGATCTGCAGACGTTCGCATTTTCGCAGCAGGGCTGCCGGAGGGTCCCTGCACGGACCCCCAAAGCTATGTTTGAAGTTTGAGGGTTCATAACAAGCAAGCAGCCCCAGTCTCTGTGCCTCTGTGCGAGCAGTGCCATGGGCAGATGGGGCTGAGCAACAGCTTTCCAGGCTAGCTCTTTCTGGCTGCGTACTATCTGCAGACGTTCGCATTTTTGGAGCAGTTCTGTCGGACACGCCTGGCACGGACTCCCAAAGATACATTTGAATTTTGAGGTGGCAAGACATGCAAGCAGCCCCAGTCTCTGTGCCTCTCTGCGAGCAGTGCCATGGGAAGATGAGGCTGAGCAACAGCTTTCCAGGCTAGCTCTTTTTGGCTGCCTGCTATCTGCAGATGTTCGCTTTTTCGGAGCAGTGCTGCCGGAGGAACCCTGCACGGACCCTCAAAGATACGTTTGAAGTTTGAGGGGGCAAGACAAGCAAGAAGCCTTAGTGTCTCTGCCTCTGTGCGACCAGTGCCATGGGCAGATGAGGCTGAGCAACAGCTTTCCAGGCTAGCCCCTTCTGCCTGCGAGCTATCTGCAGACGTTCACGTTTTTGGAGCAGTTGTGTCGGACACGCCTGGCACGGACTCCCAAAGATACATTTGAATTTTGAGGTGGCAAGACAAGCAAGCAGCCCCAGTCTCTGTGCCTCTGTGCGAGCAGTGCCGTTGGCAGATGAGGCTGAGCAACAGCTTTCCAGGCTAGCTCTTTCTGTCTGCGAGCTATATGCAGACGTTCGCATTTTCAGAGCAGGGCTGACGGAGATCCCCTGCACGGACCCCCAAAGATACGATTGAAGTCTGAGGTGGCAAGACAAGAAAGCAGCCCCAGTCTCTGTGCCTCTGTGCGAGCAGTGCCATGGGCAGATGAGGCTGAGTAACAGCTTTCCAGGCTAGCTCTTTCTGCCTGCCTGCTATCTGCAAACGTTTGCAATTTGGAAGCAGGGCTGACGGAGGCCCCCTGCACGGACCTCCAAAGATACGATTGAAGTTTGAGGTGGCAAGGCAAGCAAGCAGCCGCAGTCTCCGTGCCTCTGTGCGAGCATTGCCATGGGCAGATGAGGCTGAGCAACAGCTTTCCAGGCTAGATCTTTCTGCCTGCGAGCTATCTGCAGACGTTCGCATTTTTGGAGCAGTTCTGTCGGACATGCCTGGCACGGACTCTCAAAGACACATTTGAATTTTGAGGGGGAAAGACAAGCAAGCAGCCCCAGTCTCTGTGCCTCTGTGCGAGCCGTGCCATGGGCGGATGAGGCTGAGCAACAGCTTTCCAGGCTAGCCCTTTCTGGCTGCGAGCTATCTGCAGATGTTCGCATTTTCGGAGCACGGCGGCTTTATGCGCCCGGCACGGACCCCCAAAAAAACGTTTGAAGTTTGAGTGGGCAAGACAAGCAAGCAGACCCAGCGTCTGTGCCACTGTGTGAGCAGTGCCATGGGCAGATGAGGCTGAGCAACAGCTTTCCAGGCTAGCTCTTTCTGGCTGCGAGCTATCTGCAGTTGTTCGCATTTTCCGAGTAATGCTGCCGGAGGCCCCCGGCACCGAACAGCTAGGACAAATTTGAAGTTTGAAGAAACAAGACAAGCAAGCAGCCCCAGTCTCTGTGCCTCTGTGCGAGCAGTGCCATGGGCAGATGAGGCTGAGCAACAGCTTTCCAGGCTAGCTCTTTCTGGCTGCAATCTATCTGCAGACGTTCGCATTTTTGGAGCAGGGCTGTCGGACACGCCTGGCACGCACTCCAAAAGATACATTTGAATTTTGAGGTGGCACGACAAGCAAGCAGCCCCAGTCTCTGTGCCTCTGTGCGAGCCGTGCCATGGGCACATGAGGGTGAGCAACAGCTTTCCAGGCTAGCTCTTTCTGGCTGCGAGCTATCTGCAGACCTTCGTATTTTCAGAGCAGAGCTGCCGGAGGAACCCTGCAGTGACCACCTAAGTTAAGTTGAAAGTTTGAGGGGGCAAGACAAGCAAGCAGCTCCACCGTCTGTGCATCTCTGCGAGAAGTGCCATGGGCAGATGAGGCTGAGCAAAACCTTTCCAGGCTAGCTGTTTCTGCCTGCCAGCTATCTGCTGACGTTCGCATTTTGGGAGCAGGGCTGCTTAAAGCGCCTTGCATGGACACCCAAATATACGTTTGAAGTTTGAGGGGGCAAGACAAGCAAGCAGCCCCAGTCTCTGTGCCTCTGTGCGAGCAGTGCCATGGGCAGATGGGGCTGAGCAACAGCTTTCCAGGCTAGCTCTTTCTGGCTGCAAGCTGTCTGCTGACGTTCGCATTTTGAGAGCAGGACTGGTGGAGGCTCCCGGCATGAACCACCTAAGATAGATTTGAAGTTTGATGGAACAAGACAAGCAAGCAGCCCCAGTCTTAGTGCCTCTATGCGAGCAGTGCCATGGGCAGATGAGGCTGAGCAACAGCTTTCCAGGCTAGCTCTTTCTGGCTGCAAGCTATCTGCAGACGTTAGCTTTTGGGAGCAGGGCTGCCAGAAACCCCCTGCACGGACACCCAAATATATGTTTGAAGTTTGAGGGGGCAAGACAAGCAAGCAGCCCCAGTCTCTGTGCCTCTGTGCGAGCAGTGCCATGGGCAGATGAGGCTGAGCAACAGCTTTCCAGGCTAGCTCTTTCTGGCTGCGAGCTATCTGCAGACGTTCGCATTTTCAGAGCAGGGCTGCCTGAGGCCCCCTGCGCGGATCGCCTAAGCTACGTTTGAAGTTTGAGGTGACAAGACAAGAAAGCAGCCCCAGTCTCTGTGCCTGTGTGAGAGCAGTGCCATGGGTAGATGAGGCTGAGCAACAGCTTTCCAGGCTAGCTCTTTCTGGCTGCGTACTATCTGCAGACGTTCGCATTTTTGGAGCAGTTCTGTCGGACACGCCTGGCACGGACTCCCAAAGATACATTTGAATTTTGAGGTGGCAAGACATGCAAGCAGCCCCAGTCTCTGTGCCTCTCTGCGAGCAGTGCCATGGGCAGATGAGGCTGAGCAACAGCTTTCCAGGCCATCTCTTTCTGCCTGCAATCTATCTGCAGACGTTCGCATTTTTAGAGCAGGGCTGCCGGAGATCCCCGGCACGGAACAGCTAGGAGAAATTTGAAGTTTGAAGGAACAAGACAAGCAAGCAGCCCCAGTCTCTGTGCCTCTGTGTGAGCAGTGCCATGGGCAGATGAGGCTGAGCATCAGCTTTACAGGCTAGCTCTTTCTGGCTGCGAGCTATCTGCAGATGTTCGCATTTTCCGAGCAGGGCTGCCGGAGGCCCCCGGCACGGAACAGCTAGGAGAAATTTGAAGTTTGAAGGAACAAGACAAGCAAGCAGCCCCAGTCTCTGTGCCTCTGTGCGAGCAGTGCCATGGGCAGATGACGGTGAGCAACAGCTTTCCAGGCAAGCTCTTAATGCCTGCGAGCTATCTTCAGACGTTCGCATTTTCAGAGCAGGGCTGCCGAAGGCCCCGTGCACGGACCCCCAAATCTACGTTTGAACTTTGAGGGGGCAAGACAAGCAAGCTGACCCAGTCTCTGAGCCTATGTGCGAGTAGTGCCATGGGCAGATGAGGCTGAGCAACAGCTTTCCAGGCTAGCTCTTTCTGCCTGCGAGCTATCTGCAGACGTTCGCATTTTTGGAGCAGGGCTGTCGGACACGCCTGGCACGGACTCCAAAAGATACATTTGAATTTTGAGGTGGCAAGACAAGCAAGCAGCCCCAGTCTCTCTGCCTCTGTGCGAGCCGTGCCATGGGCAGATGAGGCTGAGCAACAGCTTCCTACACTAGCTCTTTCTGGCAGCGAGCTATCTGCAGATGTTCGCATTTTCGGAGCAGGGATGACGGAGGCACCTGCCATGGACCCCCTAATTACGTTTGAAGTTTGACGTGGCAAGACAAGCAAGCAGCCCCAGTCTCTGTGCCTCTGTGCGAGCAGTGCCATGGGCAGATGAGGCTGAGCAACAGCTTTCCAGGCTAGCTCTTTCTGGCTGCGAGCTGTCTGCAAACGTTCACGTTTTCAGAGCCTGGCTGCCGGAGGACCCATGCACGGACCCCCAAAGGTACGTTTGAAGCTTCAGGGGACAAGACAGCAAGCAGCCCCAGTCTCTGTGCCTCTGTGCGAGCAGTGCCATGGGCAGATGAGGCTGAGCAACAGCTTTCCAGGCTAGCTCTTTCTGGCTGAGAGCTGTCTGCTGACGTTCGCATTTTCAGAGCAGGACTGGTGGAGGCTCCCGGCATGAACCACCTAAGATAGATTTGAAGTTTGATGGAACAAGACAAGCAAGCAGCCCCAGTCTTAGTGCCTCTATGCGAGCAGTGCCATGGGCAGATGAGGCTGAGCAACAGCTTTCCAGGCTAGCTCTTTCTGGCTGCAAGCTATCTGCAGACGTTAGCTTTTGGGAGCAGGGATGCCAGAAACCCCCTGCACGGACACCCAAATATATGTTTGAATTTTGAGGGGGCAAGACAAGCAAGCAGCCCCAGTCTCTGTGCCTCTGTGCGAGCAGTGCCATGGGCAGATGAGGCTGAGCAACAGCTTTCCAGGCTAGCTCTTTCTGCCTGCGAGCTATCTGCAGACGTTCGCATTTTCAGAGCAGGGCTGCCTGAGGCCCCCTGCGCGGATCGCCTAAGCTACGTTTGAAGTTTGAGGTGACAAGACAAGAAAGCAGCCCCAGTCTCTGTGCCTGTGTGAGAGCAGTGCCATGGGTAGATGAGGCTGAGCAACAGCTTTCCAGGCTAGCTCTTTCAGGCTGCGAGCGATCTGCAGACGTTCGCATTTTCGCAGCAGGGCTGCCGGAGGGTCCCTGCACGGACCCCCAAAGCTATGTTTGAAGTTTGAGGGTTCATAACAAGCAAGCAGCCCCAGTCTCTGTGCCTCTGTGCGAGCAGTGCCATGGGCAGATGGGGCTGAGCAACAGCTTTCCAGGCTAGCTCTTTCTGGCTGCGTACTATCTGCAGACGTTCGCATTTTTGGAGCAGTTCTGTCGGACACGCCTGGCACGGACTCCCAAAGATACATTTGAATTTTGAGGTGGCAAGACATGCAAGCAGCCCCAGTCTCTGTGCCTCTCTGCGAGCAGTGCCATGGGCAGATGAGGCTGAGCAACAGCTTTCCAGGCTAGCTCTTTTTGGCTGCCTGCTATCTGCAGATGTTCGCTTTTTCGGAGCAGTGCTGCCGGAGGAACCCTGCACGGACCCTCAAAGATACTTTTGAAGTTTGAGGGGGCAAGACAAGCAAGAAGCCTTAGTGTCTCTGCCTCTGTGCGACCAGTGCCATGGGCAGATGAGGCTGAGTAACAGCTTTCCAGGCTAGCCCCTTCTGCCTGCCAGCTATCTGCAGACGTTCACGTTTTTGGAGCAGTTGTGTCGGACACGCCTGGCACGTACTCCCAAAGATACATTTGAATTTTGAGGTGGCAAGACAAGCAAGCAGCCCCAGTCTCTGTGCCTCTGTGCGAGCAGTGCCGTTGGCAGATGAGGCTGAGCAACAGCTTTCCAGGCTAGCTCTTTCTGTCTGCGAGCTATATGCAGACGTTCGCATTTTCAGAGCAGGGCTGACGGAGATCCCCTGCACGGACCCCCAAAGATACGATTGAAGTCTGAGGTGGCAAGACAAGAAAGCAGCCCCAGTCTCTGTGCCTCTGTGCGAGCAGTGCCATGGGCAGATGAGGCTGAGTAACAGCTTTCCAGGCTAGCTCTTTCTGCCTGCCTGCTATCTGCAAACGTTTGCAATTTGGAAGCAGGACTGACGGAGGCCCCCTGCACGGACCTCCAAAGATACGATTGAAGTTTGAGATGGCAAGGCAAGCAAGCAGCCGCAGTCTCCGTGCCTCTGTGCGAGCATTGCCATGGGCAGATGAGGCTGAGCAACAGCTTTCCAGGCTAGATCTTTCTGCCTGCGAGCTATCTGCAGACGTTCGCATTTTTGGAGCAGTTCTGTCGGACATGCCTGGCACGGACTCTCAAAGACACATTTGAATTTTGAGGGGGAAAGACAAGCAAGCAGCCCCAGTCTCTGTGCCTCTGTGCGAGCCGTGCCATGGGCGGATGAGGCTGAGCAACAGCTTTCCAGACTAGCCCTTTCTGGCTGCGAGCTATCTGCAGATGTTCGCATTTTCGGAGCACGGCGGCTTTATGCGCCCGGCACGGACCCCCAAAAAAACGTTTGAAGTTTGAGTGGGCAAGACAAGCAAGCAGACCCAGCGTCTGTGCCACTGTGTGAGCAGTGCCATGGGCAGATGAGGCTGAGCAACAGCTTTCCAGGCTAGCTCTTTCTGCCTGCGAGCTATCTGCAGATGTTCGCATTTTCCGAGTAATGCTGCCGGAGGCCCCCGGCACCGAACAGCTAGGACAAATTTGAAGTTTGAAGAAACAAGACAAGCAAGCAGCCCCAGTCTCTGTGCCTCTGTGCGAGCCGTGCCATGGGCACATGAGGGTGAGCAACAGCTTTCAGGCTAGCTCTTTCTGGCTGCGAGCTATCTGCAGACCTTCGTATTTTCAGAGCAGAGCTGCCGGAGGAACCCTGCAGTGACCACCTAAGTTAAGTTGAAAGTTTGAGGGGGCAAGACAAGCAAGCAGCTCCACCGTCTGTGCATCTCTGCGAGAAGTGCCATGGGCAGATGAGGCTGAGCAAAACCTTTCCAGGCTAGCTGTTTCTGCCTGCCAGCTATCTGCTGACGTTCGCATTTTGGGAGCAGGGCTGCTTAAAGCGCCTTGCATGGACACCCAAATATACGTTTGAAGTTTGAGGGGGCAAGACAAGCAAGCAGCCCCAGTCTCTGTGCCTCTGTGTGAGCAGTGCCATGGGCAGATGAGGCTGAGCAACAGCTTTCCAGGCTAGCTCTTTCTGGCTGCGAGCTTTATGCAGACGTTCGCATTTTTGGAGCAATTCTGTCGGACACGCCTGGCACGGACTCCAAAAGATACATTTGAATTTTGAGGTGGCAAGACATGCAAGCAGCCCCAGTCTCTGTGCCTCTGTGCGAGCAGTGCCATGGGCAGATGAGGCTGAGCAACAGCTTTCCAGGCTAGCTCTTTCTGGCTGCGAGCTGTCTGCAGACGTTCACATTTTCAGACCCTGGCTGCCGGAGGTCCCCTGCACGTACCCCCAAAGGTACGTTTGAAGCTTCAGGGGACAAGACAAGCAAGCAGCCCCAGTCTCTGTGCCTCTGTGCGAGCAGTGCCATGGGCAGATGAGGCTGAGCAACAGCTTTCCAGGCTAGCTCTTTCTGGCTACGAGCTATCTGCTGACGTTCGCATTTTCAGAGCAGGACTCATGGAGGCTCCCGGCATGAACCACCTAAGCTAGATTTGAAGTTTGAAGGAACAAGACAAGCAAGCAGCCCCAGTCTTAGTGCCTCTGTGCGAGCAGTGCCATGGGCAGATGAGGCTGAGCAACAGCTTTCCAGGCTAGCTCTTTTTGGCTGCCTGCTATCTGCAGATGTTCGCTTTTTCGGAGCAGGGCTGCCGGAGGAACCCTGCACGGACCCTCAAAGATACGTTTGAAGTTTGAGGGGGCAAGACAAGCAAGAAGCCTTAGTGTCTCTGCCTCTGTGCGACCAGTGCCATGGGCAGATGAGGCTGAGCAACAGCTTTCCAGGCTAGCTCTTTCTGCCTGCGAGCTATCTGCAGACGTTCACGTTTTTGGAGCAGTTGTGTCGGACACGCCTCGCACGGACTCCCAAAGATACATTTGAATTTTGAGGTGGCAAGACAAGCAAGCAGCCCCAGTCTCTGTGCCTCTGTGCGAGCAGTGTCGTTGGCAGATGAGGCTGAGCAACAGCTTTCCAGGCTAGCTCTTTCTGTCTGCGAGCTATATGCAGACGTTCGCATTTTCAGAGCAGGGCTGACGGAGATCCCCTGCACGGACCCCCAAAGATACGATTGAAGTCTGAGGTGGCAAGACAAGCAAGCTGCCCCAGTCTCTGTGCCTCTGTGCGAGCAGTGCCATGGGCAGATGAGGCTGAGCAACAGCTTTCAAGGCTAGCTCTTTCTGCCTGCCTGCTATCTGCAAACGTTTGCAATTTGGAAGCAGGGCTGACGGAGGCCCCCTGCACGGACCTCCAAAGATACGATTGAAGATTGAGGTGGCAAGGCAAGCAAGCAGCCGCAGTCTCCGTGCCTCTGTGCGAGCATTGCCATGGGCAGATGAGGCTGAGCAACAGCTTTCCAGGCTAGATCTTTCTGCCTGCGAGCTATCTGCAGACGTTCGCATTTTTGGAGCAGTTCTGTCGGACATGCCTGGCACGGACTCTCAAAGACACATTTGAATTTTGAGGGGGAAAGACAAGCAAGCAGCCCCAGTCTCTGTGCCTCTGTGCGAGCCGTGCCATGGGCGGATGAGGCTGAGCAACAGCTTTCCAGACTAGCCCTTTCTGGCTGCGAGCTATCTGCAGACGTTCGCATTTTCGGAGCACGGCGGCTTTATGCGCCCGGCACGGACCCCCAAAAAAACGTTTGAAGTTTGAGTGGGCAAGACAAGCAAGCAGACCCAGCGTCTGTGCCACTGTGTGAGCAGTGCCATGGGCAGATGAGGCTGAGCAACAGCTTTCCAGGCTAGCTCTTTCTGCCTCCAAACTATCTGCAGATGTTCGCATTTTCCGAGTAATGCTGCCGGAGGCCCCCGGCACCGAACAGCTAGGACAAATTTGAAGTTTGAAGAAACAAGACAAGCAAGCAGCCCCAGTCTCTGTGCCTATGTGCGAGCAGTGCCATGGGCACATGAGGGTGAGCAACAGCTTTCCAGGCTAGCTCTTTCTGGCTGCAATCTATCTGCAGACGTTCGCATTTTTGGAGCAGGGCTGTCGGACACGCCTGGCACGGACTCCAAAAGATACATTTGAATTTTGAGGTGGCACGACAAGCAAGCAGCCCCAGTCTCTGTGCCTCTGTGCGAGCCGTGCCATGGGCACATGAGGGTGAGCAACAGCTTTCCAGGCTAGCTCTTTCTGGCTGCGAGCTATCTGCAGACCTTCGTATTTTCAGAGCAGGGCTGCCGGAGGAACCCTGCAGTGACCACCTAAGTTAAGTTGAAAGTTTGAGGTGGCAAGACAAGCAAGCAGCTCCACCGTCTGTGCATCTGTGCGAGAAGTGACATGGGCAGATGAGGCTGAGCAAAACCTTTCCAGGCTAGCTGTTTCTGCCTGCCAGCTATCTGCTGACGTTCGCATTTTGGGAGCAGGGCTGCCTAAAGCCCCCTGCATGGACACCCAAATATACGTTTGAAGTTTGAGGGGGCAAGACAAGCAAGCAGCCCCAGTCTCTGTGCCTCTGTGTGAGCAGTGCCATGGGCAGATGAGGCTGAGCAACAGCTTTCCAGGCTAGCTCTTTCAGGCTGCGAGCTTTATGCAGACGTTCGCATTTTCGCAGCAGGGCTGCCGGAGGTCCCCTGCACGGAACCCCCCAAATTTACGTTTGAAGTCTGAGGTGGCAAGACAAGCAAGCAGGCCCAGTCTCTGTGCCTCTGTGCGAGCAGTGCCATGGGCAGATGGGGCTGAGCAACAGCTTTCCAGGCTAGCTCTTTCTGGCTGCAATCTATCTGCAGACGTTCGCATTTTTGGAGCAATTCTGTCGGACACGCCTGGCACGGACTCCCAAAGATACATTTGAATTTTGAGGTGGCAAGACATGCAAGCAGCCCCAGTCTCTGTGCCTCTCTGCGAGCAGTGCCATGGGCAGATGAGGCTGAGCAACAGCTTTCTAGGCTAGCTCTTTCTGGCTGCGAGCTGTCTGCAGACGTTCACATTTTCAGAGCCTGGCTGCCGGAGGACCCATGCACGGACCCCCAAAGGTACGTTTGAAGCTTCAGGGGACAAGACAAGCAAGCAGCCCCAGTCTCTGTGCCTCTGTGCGAGCAGTGCCATGGGCAGATGAGGCTGAGCAACAGCTTTCCAGGCTAGCTCTTTCTGGCTACGAGCTATCTGCTGAGGTTCGCATTTTCAGAGCAGGACTCATGGAGGCTCCCGGCATGAACCACCTAAGCTAGATTTGAAGTTTGAAGGAACAAGACAAGCAAGCAGCCCCAGTCTTAGTGCCTCTGTGCGAGCAGTGCCATGGGCAGATGAGGCTGAGCAACAGCTTTCCAGGCTAGCTCTTTTTGGCTGCCTGCTATCTGCAGATGTTCGCTTTTTCGGAGCAGGGCTGCCGGAGGAACCCTGCACGGACCCTCAAAGATACGTTTGAAGTTTGAGGGGGCAAGACAAGCAAGAAGCCTTAGTGTCTCTGCCTCTGTGCGACCAGTGCCATGGGCAGATGAGGCTGAGCAACAGCTTTCCAGGCTAGCTCTTTCTGCCTGCGAGCTATCTGCAGACGTTCACGTTTTTGGAGCAGTTCTGTCGGACACGCCTGGCACGGACTCCCAAATATACATTTGAATTTTGAGGTGGCAAGACAAGCAAGCAGCCCCAGTCTCTGTGCCTCTGTGCGAGCAGTGCCATGGGCAGATGAGGCTGAGCAACAGCTTTCCAGGGTAGCTCTTTCTGGCTGCGAGCTATCTGCAGACGTTCGCATTTTGGGAGCAGGGCTGCCGGAGATCCCCTGCACAGAACACATAAGCAACGTTTGAAGTTTTGAGGTGGCAAGACAAGCAATCAGCCCCAGTCTCTGTGCCCCTGTGCGAGCAGTGCCATGGGCAGATGAGGCTGAGCAACAGCTTTCCAGGCCAGCTCTTTCTGCCTGCAATCTATCTGCAGACGTTCGCATTTTTAGAGCAGAGCTGCCGGAGATCCCCTGCACAGACCACATAAGCTACGATTGAAGTTTGAGGTGGCAAGACAAGCAAGCAGCCCCAGTCTCTGTGCCTCTGTGTCAGCAGTGCCATGGGCAGATGAGGCTGAGCATCAGCTTTACAGGCTAGCTCTTTCTGGCTGCGAGCTATCTGCAGATGTTCGCATTTTCCGAGCAGGGCTGCCGGAGGCCCCCAGCACGGAACAGCTAGGACATATTTGAAGTTTGAAGAAACAAGACAAGCCAGCAGCCCCAGTCTCTGTGCCTCTGTGCGAGCAGTGCCATGGGCAGATGAGGCTGAGCAACAGCTTTCCAGGCTAGCTCTTTCTGGCTGCAATCTATCTGCAGACGTTCGCATTTTTGGAGCAGGGCTGTCGGACACGCCTGGCACGGACTCCAAAAGATACATTTGAATTTTGAGGTGGCACGACAAGCAAGCAGCCCCAGTCTCTGTGCCTCTGTGCGAGCCGTGCCATGGGCACATGAGGGTGAGCAACAGCTTTCCAGGCTAGCTCTTTCTGGCTGCGAGCTATCTGCAGACCTTCGTATTTTCAGAGCAGGGCTGCCGGAGGAACCCTGCAGTGACCACCTAAGTTAAGTTGAAAGTTTGAGGTGGCAAGACAAGCAAGCAGCTCCACCGTCTGTGCATCTGTGCGAGAAGTGACATGGGCAGATGAGGCTGAGCAAAACCTTTCCAGGCTAGCTGTTTCTGCCTGCCAGCTATCTGCTGACGTTCGCATTTTGGGAGCAGGGCTGCCTAAAGCCCCCTGCATGGACACCCAAATATACGTTTGAAGTTTGAGGGGGCAAGACAAGCAAGCAGCCCCAGTCTCTGTGCCTCTGTGTGAGCAGTGCCATGGGCAGATGAGGCTGAGCAACAGCTTTCCAGGCTAGCTCTTTCAGGCTGCGAGCTTTATGCAGACGTTCGCATTTTCGCAGCAGGGCTGCCGGAGGTCCCCTGCACGGAACCCCCCAAATTTACGTTTGAAGTCTGAGGTGGCAAGACAAGCAAGCAGGCCCAGTCTCTGTGCCTCTGTGCGAGCAGTGCCATGGGCAGATGGGGCTGAGCAACAGCTTTCCAGGCTAGCTCTTTCTGGCTGCAATCTATCTGCAGACGTTCGCATTTTTGGAGCAATTCTGTCGGACACGCCTGGCACGGACTCCCAAAGATACATTTGAATTTTGAGGTGGCAAGACATGCAAGCAGCCCCAGTCTCTGTGCCTCTCTGCGAGCAGTGCCATGGGCAGATGAGGCTGAGCAACAGCTTTCTAGGCTAGCTCTTTCTGGCTGCGAGCTGTCTGCAGACGTTCACATTTTCAGAGCCTGGCTGCCGGAGGACCCATGCACGGACCCCCAAAGGTACGTTTGAAGCTTCAGGGGACAAGACAAGCAAGCAGCCCCAGTCTCTGTGCCTCTGTGCGAGCAGTGCCATGGGCAGATGAGGCTGAGCAACAGCTTTCCAGGCTAGCTCTTTCTGGCTACGAGCTATCTGCTGAGGTTCGCATTTTCAGAGCAGGACTCATGGAGGCTCCCGGCATGAACCACCTAAGCTAGATTTGAAGTTTGAAGGAACAAGACAAGCAAGCAGCCCCAGTCTTAGTGCCTCTGTGCGAGCAGTGCCATGGGCAGATGAGGCTGAGCAACAGCTTTCCAGGCTAGCTCTTTTTGGCTGCGAGCGATCTGCAGATGTTCGCTTTTTCGGAGCAGGGCTGCCGGAGGAACCCTGCACGGACCCTCAAAGATACGTTTGAAGTTTGAGGGGGCAAGACAAGCAAGAAGCCTTAGTGTCTCTGCCTCTGTGCGACCAGTGCCATGGGCAGATGAGGCTGAGCAACAGCTTTCCAGGCTAGCTCTTTCTGCCTGCGAGCTATCTGCAGACGTTCACGTTTTTGGAGCAGTTCTGTCGGACACGCCTGGCACGGACTCCCAAATATACATTTGAATTTTGAGGTGGCAAGACAAGCAAGCAGCCCCAGTCTCTGTGCCTCTGTGCGAGCAGTGCCATGGGCAGATGAGGCTGAGCAACAGCTTTCCAGGGTAGCTCTTTCTGGCTGCGAGCTATCTGCAGACGTTCGCATTTTGGGAGCAGGGCTGCCGGAGATCCCCTGCACAGAACACATAAGCAACGTTTGAAGTTTTGAGGTGGCAAGACAAGCAATCAGCCCCAGTCTCTGTGCCCCTGTGCGAGCAGTGCCATGGGCAGATGAGGCTGAGCAACAGCTTTCCAGGCCAGCTCTTTCTGCCTGCAATCTATCTGCAGACGTTCGCATTTTTAGAGCAGAGCTGCCGGAGATCCCCTGCACAGACCACATAAGCTACGATTGAAGTTTGAGGTGGCAAGACAAGCAAGCAGCCCCAGTCTCTGTGCCTCTGTGTCAGCAGTGCCATGGGCAGATGAGGCTGAGCATCAGCTTTACAGGCTAGCTCTTTCTGGCTGCGAGCTATCTGCAGATGTTCGCATTTTCCGAGCAGGGCTGCCGGAGGCCCCCAGCACGGAACAGCTAGGACATATTTGAAGTTTGAAGAAACAAGACAAGCCAGCAGCCCCAGTCTCTGTGCCTCTGTGCGAGCAGTGCCATGGGCAGATGAGGCTGAGCAACAGCTTTCCAGGCTAGATCTTTCTGCCTGCGAGCTATCTGCAGACGTACGCATTTTTGGAGCAGTTCTGTCGGACACGCCTGGCACGGACTCACAAAGACACATTTGAATTTTGAGGTTGCAAGAAAAGCAAGCAGACCCAGTCTCTGTGCCTCTGTGCGAGCCGTGCCATGGGCGGATGAGGCTGAGCAACAGCTTTCCAGACTAGCCCTTTCTGGCTGCGAGCTATCTGCAGACGTTTGCATTTTCGGAGCACGGCGGCTTTATGCGCCCGGCACGGACACCCAAAAAAACGTTTGAAGTTTGAGTGGGCAAGACAAGCAAGCAGACCCAGCGTCTGTGCAACTGTGTGAGCAGTGCCATGGGCAGATGAGGCTGAGCAACAGCTTTCCAGGATAGAGTTTTCTGGCTACGAGGTATCTGCAGACTCTTGCATTTTCCGAGCAGGTCTGAAAAATGAGCCTGGAAGGCATCACGCCCATTCCCAGGCTGTGTTTCAAGTTGGAGGGGGCAAGACAAGCAAGCAGCCCCAGTCACTGTGCCTCTGTGCGAGCAGTGCCGTGTGCAGATGAGGCTGAGCAACAGCTTTCCAGGCTAGCTCTTTCTGCCTGCGAGCTATCTGCAGACGTTCGCATTTTCGGAGCACGGCGGCTTTATGCGCCCGGCACGGACCCCCAAAAATACGTTTGAAGTTTGAGTGGGCAAGACAAGCAAGCAGCCCCAGCGTCTGTGCCACTGTGTGAGCAGTGCCATGGGCAGATGTGGCTGAGCAACAGCTTTCCAGGCTAGCTCTTTCTGGCTGCGAGCTATCTGCAGATGTTCGCATTTTCCGAGTAATGCTGACGGAGGCCCCCGGCACTGAACAGCTAGGACAAATTTGAAGTTTGAAGAAACAAGACAAGCAAGCAGCCCCTGTCTCTGTGCCTCTGTGCGAGCAGTGCCATGGGCAGATGAGGCTGAGCAACAGCTTTCCAGGCTAGCTCTTTCTGGCTGCAATCTATCTGCAGACGTTCGCATTTTTGGAGCAGGGCTGTCGGACACGCCTGGCACGGACTCCAAAAGATACATTTGAATTTTGAGGTGGCACGACAAGCAAGCAGCCCCAGTCTCTGAGCCTATGTGCGAGCCGTGCCATGGGTAGATGACGCTGAGCAACAGCTTTCCAGGCTAGCTCTTTCTGGCTGCGAGCTATCTGCAGACCTTCGTATTTTCAGAGCAGGGCTGCCGGAGGAACCCTGCAGTGACCATCTAAGTTAAGTTGAAAGTTTGAAGGGGCAAGACAAGCAAGCAGCTCCATCGTCTGTGCATCTGTGCGAGCAGTGCCATGGGCAGATGAGGCTGAGCAAAACCTTTCCAGGCTAGCTGTTTCTTTCTGCCAGCTATCTGCTGACGTTCGCATTTTGGGAGCAGGGCTGCCTAAAGCCCCCTGCATGGACACCCAAATATACGTTTGAAGTTTGAGGTGGCAAGACAAGCAAGCAGCCCCAGTCTCTGTGCCTCTGTGTGAGCAGTGCCATGGGCAGATGAGGCTGAGCAACAGCTTTCCAGGCTAGCTCTTTCAGGCTGCGAGCTTTATGCAGACGTTCGCATTTTCGCAGCAGGGCTGCCGGAGGTCCCCTGCACGGAACCCCCCAAATTAACGTTTGAAGTCTGAGGTGGCAAGACAAGCAAGCAGCCCCAGTCTCTTTGCCTCTCTGTGAGCAGTGCCATGGGCAGATGAGGCTGAGCAACAGCTTTCCAGGCTAGCTCTTTCTGGGTGCGAGCTGTCTGCAGACGTTCGCATTTTTGGAGCAGGGCTGTCGGACACGCCTGGCACGGACTCCAAAAGATACATTTGAATTTTGAGGTGGCAAGACAAGCAAGCAGCCCCAGTCTCTGTGCCTCTGTGCGAGCAGTGCCATGGGCAGATGAGGCTGAGCAACAGCTTCCTATACTAGCTCTTTCTCGCTGCGAGCTATCTGCAGACGTTCGCATTTTCGGAGCAGGGATGACGGAGGCACCTGGCATGGACCCCCTAATTACGTTTGAAGTTTGATGTGGCAAGACAAGCAAGCAGCCCCAGTCTCTGTGCCTCTGTGCGAGCAGTGCCGTTGGCAGATGAGGCTGAGCAACAGCTTTCTAGGCTAGCTCTTTCTGGCTGCGAGCTGTCTGCAGACGTTCACATTTTCAGAGCCTGGCTGCCGGAGGACCCATGCACGGACCCCCAAAGGTACGTTTGAAGCTTCAGGGGACAAGACAAGCAAGCAGCCCCAGTCTCTGTGCCTCTGTGCGAGCAGTGCCATGGGCAGATGAGGCTGAGCAACAGCTTTCCAGGCTAGCTCTTTCTGGCTACGAGCTATCTGCTGAGGTTCGCATTTTCAGAGCAGGACTCATGGAGGCTCCCGGCATGAACCACCTAAGCTAGATTTGAAGTTTGAAGGAACAAGACAAGCAAGCAGCCCCAGTCTTAGTGCCTCTGTGCGAGCAGTGCCATGGGCAGATGAGGCTGAGCAACAGCTTTCCAGGCTAGCTCTTTTTGGCTGCCTGCTATCTGCAGATGTTCGCTTTTTCGGAGCAGGGCTGCCGGAGGAACCCTGCACGGACCCTCAAAGATACGTTTGAAGTTTGAGGGGGCAAGACAAGCAAGAAGCCTTAGTGTCTCTGCCTCTGTGCGACCAGTGCCATGGGCAGATGAGGCTGAGCAACAGCTTTCCAGGCTAGCTCTTTCTGCCTGCGAGCTATCTGCAGACGTTCACGTTTTTGGAGCAGTTCTGTCGGACACGCCTGGCACGGACTCCCAAATATACATTTGAATTTTGAGGTGGCAAGACAAGCAAGCAGCCCCAGTCTCTGTGCCTCTGTGCGAGCAGTGCCATGGGCAGATGAGGCTGAGCAACAGCTTTCCAGGGTAGCTCTTTCTGGCTGCGAGCTATCTGCAGACGTTCGCATTTTGGGAGCAGGGCTGCCGGAGATCCCCTGCACAGAACACATAAGCAACCTTTGAAGTTTTGAGGTGGCAAGACAAGCAATCAGCCCCAGTCTCTGTGCCCCTGTGCGAGCAGTGCCATGGGCAGATGAGGCTGAGCAACAGCTTTCCAGGCTAGCTCTTTCTGCCTGCAATCTATCTGCAGACGTTCGCATTTTTAGAGCAGAGCTGCCGGAGATCCCCTGCACAGACCACATAAGCTACGATTGAAGTTTGAGGTGGCAAGACAAGCAAGCAGCCCCAGTCTCTGTGCCTCTGTGTCAGCAGTGCCATGGGCAGATGAGGCTGAGCATCAGCTTTACAGGCTAGCTCTTTCTGGCTGCGAGCTATCTGCAGATGTTCGCATTTTCCGAGCAGGGCTGCCGGAGGCCCCCAGCACGGAACAGCTAGGACATATTTGAAGTTTGAAGAAACAAGACAAGCCAGCAGCCCCAGTCTCTGTGCCTCTGTGCGAGCAGTGCCATGGGCAGATGAGGCTGAGCAACAGCTTTCCAGGCTAGATCTTTCTGCCTGCGAGCTATCTGCAGACGTACGCATTTTTGGAGCAGTTCTGTCGGACACGCCTGGCACGGACTCACAAAGACACATTTGAATTTTGAGGTTGCAAGAAAAGCAAGCAGACCCAGTCTCTGTGCCTCTGTGCGAGCCGTGCCATGGGCGGATGAGGCTGAGCAACAGCTTTCCAGACTAGCCCTTTCTGGCTGCGAGCTATCTGCAGACGTTTGCATTTTCGGAGCACGGCGGCTTTATGCGCCCGGCACAGACACCCAAAAAAACGTTTGAAGTTTGAGTGGGCAAGACAAGCAAGCAGACCCAGCGTCTGTGCCACTGTGTGAGCAGTGCCATGGGCAGATGAGGCTGAGCAACAGCTTTCCAGGATAGAGTTTTCTGGCTACGAGGTATCTGCAGACTCTTGCATTTTCCGAGCAGGTCTGAAAAATGAGCCTGGAAGGCATCACGCCCATTCCCAGGCTGTGTTTCAAGTTGGAGGGGGCAAGACAAGCAAGCAGCCCCAGTCACTGTGCCTCTGTGCGAGCAGTGCCGTGTGCAGATGAGGCTGAGCAACAGCTTTCCAGGCTAGCTCTTTCTGCCTGCGAGCTATCTGCAGACGTTCGCATTTTCGGAGCACGGCGGCTTTATGCGCCCGGCACGGACCCCCAAAAATACGTTTGAAGTTTGAGTGGGCAAGACAAGCAAGCAGCCCCAGCGTCTGTGCCACTGTGTGAGCAGTGCCATGGGCAGATGTGGCTGAGCAACAGCTTTCCAGGCTAGCTCTTTCTGGCTGCGAGCTATCTGCAGATGTTCGCATTTTCCGAGTAATGCTGACGGAGGCCCCCGGCACTGAACAGCTAGGACAAATTTGAAGTTTGAAGAAACAAGACAAGCAAGCAGCCCCTGTCTCTGTGCCTCTGTGCGAGCAGTGCCATGGGCAGATGAGGCTGAGCAACAGCTTTCCAGGCTAGCTCTTTCTGGCTGCGAGCTATCTGCAGACCTTCGTATTTTCAGAGCAGGGCTGCCGGAGGAACCCTGCAGTGACCACCTAAGTTAAGTTGAAAGTTTGAGGTGGCAAGACAAGCAAGCAGCTCCACCGTCTGTGCATCTGTGCGAGAAGTGACATGGGCAGATGAGGCTGAGCAAAACCTTTCCAGGCTAGCTGTTTCTGCCTGCCAGCTATCTGCTGACGTTCGCATTTTGGGAGCAGGGCTGCCTAAAGCCCCCTGCATGGACACCCAAATATACGTTTGAAGTTTGAGGGGGCAAGACAAGCAAGCAGCCCCAGTCTCTGTGCCTCTGTGTGAGCAGTGCCATGGGCAGATGAGGCTGAGCAACAGCTTTCCAGGCTAGCTCTTTCAGGCTGCGAGCTTTATGCAGACGTTCGCATTTTCGCAGCAGGGCTGCCGGAGGTCCCCTGCACGGAACCCCCCAAATTTACGTTTGAAGTCTGAGGTGGCAAGACAAGCAAGCAGGCCCAGTCTCTGTGCCTCTGTGCGAGCAGTGCCATGGGCAGATGGGGCTGAGCAACAGCTTTCCAGGCTAGCTCTTTCTGGCTGCAATCTATCTGCAGACGTTCGCATTTTTGGAGCAATTCTGTCGGACACGCCTGGCACGGACTCCCAAAGATACATTTGAATTTTGAGGTGGCAAGACATGCAAGCAGCCCCAGTCTCTGTGCCTCTCTGCGAGCAGTGCCATGGGCAGATGAGGCTGAGCAACAGCTTTCTAGGCTAGCTCTTTCTGGCTGCGAGCTGTCTGCAGACGTTCACATTTTCAGAGCCTGGCTGCCGGAGGACCCATGCACGGACCCCCAAAGGTACGTTTGAAGCTTCAGGGGACAAGACAAGCAAGCAGCCCCAGTCTCTGTGCCTCTGTGCGAGCAGTGCCATGGGCAGATGAGGCTGAGCAACAGCTTTCCAGGCTAGCTCTTTCTGGCTACGAGCTATCTGCTGAGGTTCGCATTTTCAGAGCAGGACTCATGGAGGCTCCCGGCATGAACCACCTAAGCTAGATTTGAAGTTTGAAGGAACAAGACAAGCAAGCAGCCCCAGTCTTAGTGCCTCTGTGCGAGCAGTGCCATGGGCAGATGAGGCTGAGCAACAGCTTTCCAGGCTAGCTCTTTTTGGCTGCGAGCGATCTGCAGATGTTCGCTTTTTCGGAGCAGGGCTGCCGGAGGAACCCTGCACGGACCCTCAAAGATACGTTTGAAGTTTGAGGGGGCAAGACAAGCAAGAAGCCTTAGTGTCTCTGCCTCTGTGCGACCAGTGCCATGGGCAGATGAGGCTGAGCAACAGCTTTCCAGGCTAGCTCTTTCTGCCTGCGAGCTATCTGCAGACGTTCACGTTTTTGGAGCAGTTCTGTCGGACACGCCTGGCACGGACTCCCAAATATACATTTGAATTTTGAGGTGGCAAGACAAGCAAGCAGCCCCAGTCTCTGTGCCTCTGTGCGAGCAGTGCCATGGGCAGATGAGGCTGAGCAACAGCTTTCCAGGGTAGCTCTTTCTGGCTGCGAGCTATCTGCAGACGTTCGCATTTTGGGAGCAGGGCTGCCGGAGATCCCCTGCACAGAACACATAAGCAACGTTTGAAGTTTTGAGGTGGCAAGACAAGCAATCAGCCCCAGTCTCTGTGCCCCTGTGCGAGCAGTGCCATGGGCAGATGAGGCTGAGCAACAGCTTTCCAGGCCAGCTCTTTCTGCCTGCAATCTATCTGCAGACGTTCGCATTTTTAGAGCAGAGCTGCCGGAGATCCCCTGCACAGACCACATAAGCTACGATTGAAGTTTGAGGTGGCAAGACAAGCAAGCAGCCCCAGTCTCTGTGCCTCTGTGTCAGCAGTGCCATGGGCAGATGAGGCTGAGCATCAGCTTTACAGGCTAGCTCTTTCTGGCTGCGAGCTATCTGCAGATGTTCGCATTTTCCGAGCAGGGCTGCCGGAGGCCCCCAGCACGGAACAGCTAGGACATATTTGAAGTTTGAAGAAACAAGACAAGCCAGCAGCCCCAGTCTCTGTGCCTCTGTGCGAGCAGTGCCATGGGCAGATGAGGCTGAGCAACAGCTTTCCAGGCTAGATCTTTCTGCCTGCGAGCTATCTGCAGACGTACGCATTTTTGGAGCAGTTCTGTCGGACACGCCTGGCACGGACTCACAAAGACACATTTGAATTTTGAGGTTGCAAGAAAAGCAAGCAGACCCAGTCTCTGTGCCTCTGTGCGAGCCGTGCCATGGGCGGATGAGGCTGAGCAACAGCTTTCCAGACTAGCCCTTTCTGGCTGCGAGCTATCTGCAGACGTTTGCATTTTCGGAGCACGGCGGCTTTATGCGCCCGGCACGGACACCCAAAAAAACGTTTGAAGTTTGAGTGGGCAAGACAAGCAAGCAGACCCAGCGTCTGTGCAACTGTGTGAGCAGTGCCATGGGCAGATGAGGCTGAGCAACAGCTTTCCAGGATAGAGTTTTCTGGCTACGAGGTATCTGCAGACTCTTGCATTTTCCGAGCAGGTCTGAAAAATGAGCCTGGAAGGCATCACGCCCATTCCCAGGCTGTGTTTCAAGTTGGAGGGGGCAAGACAAGCAAGCAGCCCCAGTCACTGTGCCTCTGTGCGAGCAGTGCCGTGTGCAGATGAGGCTGAGCAACAGCTTTCCAGGCTAGCTCTTTCTGCCTGCGAGCTATCTGCAGACGTTCGCATTTTCGGAGCACGGCGGCTTTATGCGCCCGGCACGGACCCCCAAAAATACGTTTGAAGTTTGAGTGGGCAAGACAAGCAAGCAGCCCCAGCGTCTGTGCCACTGTGTGAGCAGTGCCATGGGCAGATGTGGCTGAGCAACAGCTTTCCAGGCTAGCTCTTTCTGGCTGCGAGCTATCTGCAGATGTTCGCATTTTCCGAGTAATGCTGACGGAGGCCCCCGGCACTGAACAGCTAGGACAAATTTGAAGTTTGAAGAAACAAGACAAGCAAGCAGCCCCTGTCTCTGTGCCTCTGTGCGAGCAGTGCCATGGGCAGATGAGGCTGAGCAACAGCTTTCCAGGCTAGCTCTTTCTGGCTGCAATCTATCTGCAGACGTTCGCATTTTTGGAGCAGGGCTGTCGGACACGCCTGGCACGGACTCCAAAAGATACATTTGAATTTTGAGGTGGCACGACAAGCAAGCAGCCCCAGTCTCTGAGCCTATGTGCGAGCCGTGCCATGGGTAGATGACGCTGAGCAACAGCTTTCCAGGCTAGCTCTTTCTGGCTGCGAGCTATCTGCAGACCTTCGTATTTTCAGAGCAGGGCTGCCGGAGGAACCCTGCAGTGACCATCTAAGTTAAGTTGAAAGTTTGAAGGGGCAAGACAAGCAAGCAGCTCCATCGTCTGTGCATCTGTGCGAGCAGTGCCATGGGCAGATGAGGCTGAGCAAAACCTTTCCAGGCTAGCTGTTTCTTTCTGCCAGCTATCTGCTGACGTTCGCATTTTGGGAGCAGGGCTGCCTAAAGCCCCCTGCATGGACACCCAAATATACGTTTGAAGTTTGAGGTGGCAAGACAAGCAAGCAGCCCCAGTCTCTGTGCCTCTGTGTGAGCAGTGCCATGGGCAGATGAGGCTGAGCAACAGCTTTCCAGGCTAGCTCTTTCAGGCTGCGAGCTTTATGCAGACGTTCGCATTTTCGCAGCAGGGCTGCCGGAGGTCCCCTGCACGGAACCCCCCAAATTAACGTTTGAAGTCTGAGGTGGCAAGACAAGCAAGCAGCCCCAGTCTCTTTGCCTCTCTGTGAGCAGTGCCATGGGCAGATGAGGCTGAGCAACAGCTTTCCAGGCTAGCTCTTTCTGGGTGCGAGCTGTCTGCAGACGTTCGCATTTTTGGAGCAGGGCTGTCGGACACGCCTGGCACGGACTCCAAAAGATACATTTGAATTTTGAGGTGGCAAGACAAGCAAGCAGCCCCAGTCTCTGTGCCTCTGTGCGAGCAGTGCCATGGGCAGATGAGGCTGAGCAACAGCTTCCTATACTAGCTCTTTCTCGCTGCGAGCTATCTGCAGACGTTCGCATTTTCGGAGCAGGGATGACGGAGGCACCTGGCATGGACCCCCTAATTACGTTTGAAGTTTGATGTGGCAAGACAAGCAAGCAGCCCCAGTCTCTGTGCCTCTGTGCGAGCAGTGCCGTTGGCAGATGAGGCTGAGCAACAGCTTTCTAGGCTAGCTCTTTCTGGCTGCGAGCTGTCTGCAGACGTTCACATTTTCAGAGCCTGGCTGCCGGAGGACCCATGCACGGACCCCCAAAGGTACGTTTGAAGCTTCAGGGGACAAGACAAGCAAGCAGCCCCAGTCTCTGTGCCTCTGTGCGAGCAGTGCCATGGGCAGATGAGGCTGAGCAACAGCTTTCCAGGCTAGCTCTTTCTGGCTACGAGCTATCTGCTGAGGTTCGCATTTTCAGAGCAGGACTCATGGAGGCTCCCGGCATGAACCACCTAAGCTAGATTTGAAGTTTGAAGGAACAAGACAAGCAAGCAGCCCCAGTCTTAGTGCCTCTGTGCGAGCAGTGCCATGGGCAGATGAGGCTGAGCAACAGCTTTCCAGGCTAGCTCTTTTTGGCTGCCTGCTATCTGCAGATGTTCGCTTTTTCGGAGCAGGGCTGCCGGAGGAACCCTGCACGGACCCTCAAAGATACGTTTGAAGTTTGAGGGGGCAAGACAAGCAAGAAGCCTTAGTGTCTCTGCCTCTGTGCGACCAGTGCCATGGGCAGATGAGGCTGAGCAACAGCTTTCCAGGCTAGCTCTTTCTGCCTGCGAGCTATCTGCAGACGTTCACGTTTTTGGAGCAGTTCTGTCGGACACGCCTGGCACGGACTCCCAAATATACATTTGAATTTTGAGGTGGCAAGACAAGCAAGCAGCCCCAGTCTCTGTGCCTCTGTGCGAGCAGTGCCATGGGCAGATGAGGCTGAGCAACAGCTTTCCAGGGTAGCTCTTTCTGGCTGCGAGCTATCTGCAGACGTTCGCATTTTGGGAGCAGGGCTGCCGGAGATCCCCTGCACAGAACACATAAGCAACCTTTGAAGTTTTGAGGTGGCAAGACAAGCAATCAGCCCCAGTCTCTGTGCCCCTGTGCGAGCAGTGCCATGGGCAGATGAGGCTGAGCAACAGCTTTCCAGGCTAGCTCTTTCTGCCTGCAATCTATCTGCAGACGTTCGCATTTTTAGAGCAGAGCTGCCGGAGATCCCCTGCACAGACCACATAAGCTACGATTGAAGTTTGAGGTGGCAAGACAAGCAAGCAGCCCCAGTCTCTGTGCCTCTGTGTCAGCAGTGCCATGGGCAGATGAGGCTGAGCATCAGCTTTACAGGCTAGCTCTTTCTGGCTGCGAGCTATCTGCAGATGTTCGCATTTTCCGAGCAGGGCTGCCGGAGGCCCCCAGCACGGAACAGCTAGGACATATTTGAAGTTTGAAGAAACAAGACAAGCCAGCAGCCCCAGTCTCTGTGCCTCTGTGCGAGCAGTGCCATGGGCAGATGAGGCTGAGCAACAGCTTTCCAGGCTAGATCTTTCTGCCTGCGAGCTATCTGCAGACGTACGCATTTTTGGAGCAGTTCTGTCGGACACGCCTGGCACGGACTCACAAAGACACATTTGAATTTTGAGGTTGCAAGAAAAGCAAGCAGACCCAGTCTCTGTGCCTCTGTGCGAGCCGTGCCATGGGCGGATGAGGCTGAGCAACAGCTTTCCAGACTAGCCCTTTCTGGCTGCGAGCTATCTGCAGACGTTTGCATTTTCGGAGCACGGCGGCTTTATGCGCCCGGCACAGACACCCAAAAAAACGTTTGAAGTTTTAGTGGGCAAGACAAGCAAGCAGACCCAGCGTCTGTGCCACTGTGTGAGCAGTGCCATGGGCAGATGAGGCTGAGCAACAGCTTTCCAGGATAGAGTTTTCTGGCTACGAGGTATCTGCAGACTCTTGCATTTTCCGAGCAGGTCTGAAAAATGAGCCTGGAAGGCATCACGCCCATTCCCAGGCTGTGTTTCAAGTTGGAGGGGGCAAGACAAGCAAGCAGCCCCAGTCACTGTGCCTCTGTGCGAGCAGTGCCGTGTGCAGATGAGGCTGAGCAACAGCTTTCCAGGCTAGCTCTTTCTGCCTGCGAGCTATCTGCAGACGTTCGCATTTTCGGAGCACGGCGGCTTTATGCGCCCGGCACGGACCCCCAAAAATACGTTTGAAGTTTGAGTGGGCAAGACAAGCAAGCAGCCCCAGCGTCTGTGCCACTGTGTGAGCAGTGCCATGGGCAGATGTGGCTGAGCAACAGCTTTCCAGGCTAGCTCTTTCTGGCTGCGAGCTATCTGCAGATGTTCGCATTTTCCGAGTAATGCTGACGGAGGCCCCCGGCACTGAACAGCTAGGACAAATTTGAAGTTTGAAGAAACAAGACAAGCAAGCAGCCCCTGTCTCTGTGCCTCTGTGCGAGCAGTGCCATGGGCAGATGAGGCTGAGCAACAGCTTTCCAGGCTAGCTCTTTCTGGCTGCAATCTATCTGCAGACGTTCGCATTTTTGGAGCAGGGCTGTCGGACACGCCTGGCACGGACTCCAAAAGATACATTTGAATTTTGAGGTGGCACGACAAGCAAGCAGCCCCAGTCTCTGTGCCTCTGTGCGAGCCGTGCCATGGGTAGATGAGGCTGAGCAACAGCTTTCCAGGCTAGCTCTTTCTGGCTGCGAGCTATCTGCAGACCTTCGTATTTTCAGAGCAGGGCTGCCGGAGGAACCCTGCAGTGACCATCTAAGTTAAGTTGAAAGTTTGAAGGGGCAAGACAAGCAAGCAGCTCCATCGTCTGTGCATCTGTGCGAGCAGTGCCATGGGCAGATGAGGCTGAGCGAAACCTTTCCAGGCTAGCTGTTTCTTTCTGCCAGCTATCTGCTGACGTTCGCATTTTGGGAGCAGGGCTGCCTAAAGCCCCCTGCATGGACACCCAAATATACGTTTGAAGTTTGAGGTGGCAAGACAAGCAAGCAGCCCCAGTCTCTGTGCCTCTGTGTGAGCAGTGCCATGGGCAGATGAGGCTGAGCAACAGCTTTCCAGGCTAGCTCTTTCAGGCTGCGAGCTTTATGCAGACGTTCGCATTTTCGCAGCAGGGCTGCCGGAGGTCCCCTGCACGGAACCCCCCAAATTAACGTTTGAAGTCTGAGGTGGCAAGACAAGCAAGCAGCCCCAGTCTCTTTGCCTCTCTGTGAGCAGTGCCATGGGCAGATGAGGCTGAGCAACAGCTTTCCAGGCTAGCTCTTTCTGGGTGCGAGCTGTCTGCAGACGTTCGCATTTTTGGAGCAGGGCTGTCGGACACGCCTGGCACGGACTCCAAAAGATACATTTGAATTTTGAGGTGGCAAGACAAGCAAGCAGCCCCAGTCTCTGTGCCTCTGTGCGAGCAGTGCCATGGGCAGATGAGGCTGAGCAACAGCTTCCTATACTAGCTCTTTCTGGCTGCGAGCTATCTGCAGACGTTCGCATTTTCGGAGCAGGGATGACGGAGGCACCTGGCATGGACCCCCTAATTACGTTTGAAGTTTGATGTGGCAAGACAAGCAAGCAGCCCCAGTCTCTGTGCCTCTGTGCGAGCAGTGCCGTTGGCAGATGAGGCTGAGCAACAGCTTTCCAGAATAGCTCTTTCAGGCTGCGAGCTATCTGCAGATGTTCGCATTTTCAGAGCAGGGCTGCCGGAGATCCCCTGCACGGAACAGCTAGGACAAATTTGAAATTTGAAGAAACAAGACAAGCAAGCAGCACCAGTCTCTGTGCCTCTGTGCGAGCAGTGCTGTGGGCAGATGAGGCTGAGCAACAGCTTTACAGGCTAGTTCTTTCTGGCTGCGAGCTATCTGCAGACGTTCGCATTTTTAGAGTAGTGCTGCCGGATATCCCTTGCACAGAACGCATAAGCTACGTTTGAAGTTTTGAGGTGGCAAGACAAGCAGATAGCCCCAGTCTCTATGCCTCTGTGCGAGCAGTGCCATGGGCAGATGAGACTGAGCAACAGCTTTCCAGGCTAGCTATTTCTGCCTGCGAGCTATCTGCAGACGTTCGCATTTTGGGAGCAGGGCTGCCGGAGGCCCCCTGCACGGACCACCTAAGATACCTTTGAAGTTTGAGGGGGCAAGACAAGAAAGTAGCCCCAGTCTCTGTGCTTCTGTGTGAGCAGTGCCATGGGCAGATGAGGCTGAGCAACAGCTTTCCAGACTAGCTCTTTCTGCCTGCGAGCTATCGGCAGACGTTCGCATTTTCGGAGCAGGGATGACGGAGGCACCTGCCATGAATCCCCTAAGGTATGTTTGAAGTTTAGGGTGCAAGACAAGCAAGCAGCCCCAGTCTCTGTGCCTCTGTGCGAGCAGTGCCGTTGGCAGATGAGGCTGAGCAACAGCTTCCCAGACTAGCTCTTTCTGCCTGCGAGCTATCTGCAGACTTTCGCATTTTATGAGCAGGGCTGCCGGAGGCCCCCGGCACGGAACAGCTAGGACAAATTTGGAGTTTGAAGAAACAGGACAACAAGCAGCACCAGTCTCTGTGCCTCTGTGCGAGCAGTGCCATGGGCAGATGAGGCTGAGCAACAGCTTCCCAGACTAGCTCTTTCTGGCTGCGAGCTATCTGCAGACGTTCGCATTTTCAGAGCAGGGATGACGGAGGCACCTGCCATGGACCCCCTAAGGTGTGTTTGAAGTTTAGGGGACAAGACAAGCAAGCAGCCCCAGTCTCTGCTCCTCTGTGCGAGCAGTGCCGTGGGAAGATGAGGCTGAGCAACAGCTTTCCCGGCTAGCTCTTTATGGCTGCAATCTATCTGCAGACGTTCTCATTTTCAGAGCAGGGCTGCCGGAGATCTTCTGCACGGACCACATAAGCTACGTTTTAAGTTTTGAGGTGGCAAGACAAGCAAGCAGCCCCAGTCTCCGTGCCTCTGTGCGAGCAGTGCCATGGGCAGATGAGGCTGAGCAACAGCTTTCCCGGCTAGCTCTTTATGGCTGCAATCTATCTGCAGACGTTCTCATTTTCAGAGCAGGGCTGCCGGAGATCTTCTGCACGGACCACATAAGCTACGTTTTAAGTTTTGAGGTGGCAAGACAAGCAAGCAGCCCCAGTCTCCGTGCCTCTGTGCGAGCAGTGCCATGGGCAGATGAGGCTGAGCAACAGCTTTCCAGGCAAGCTCTTTCTGCCTGCGAGATATCTGCAGACGTTCGCATTTTTAGAGCAGGGCTGCCGGAGGCCCGCTGCACGGACCCCCAAATCTACTTTTGAACTTTGATGGGGCAAGACAAGTAAGCAGACCCAGTCTCTGTGCCTCTGTGCGAGCAGTGCCATGGGCAGATGAGGCTGAGCAACAGCTTTCCAGGTTAGCTCTTTCTGCCTGCGAGCTATCTGCAGACGTTCGCATTTTTGGAGCAGGCCTGTCGGACACGCCTGGCACAGACTCCAAAAGATACATTTGAATTTTGAGGTGGCAAGACGAGAACGCATCCTCAGTCTCTGTGCCTCTGTGCGAGCCGTGCCATGGGCAGATGAGGGTGAGCAACAGCATTCCAGGGTAGCGCTTTCTGGCTGCGAGCTATCTGCAGACATTCCCAATGTGAGTGCAGGTCTGCCGGAGGCGCCTGGCACGGACCGCCAAAATTACGTTTCAAGATTGAGCTGGCAAAACAAGCAAGCAGCCCCAGACTCTGTGCCTCTGTGCGAGCAGTGCCATGGGCAAATGAGGCAGAGCAACAGCTTCCCAGACTAGCTCTTTCTGCCTGCGAGCTATCTGCAGACGTTCGCTTTTTCGGAGCAGGGATGACGGAGGCACCTGCCATGGACCCGCTAAGGTATGTTTGAAGTTTAGTGGGCAAGACAAGCAAGCAGCCCCAGTCTCTGTGCCTCTGTGCGAGCCGTGCCATGGGCAGATGAGGCTGAGCAACAGCTTTCCAGACTAGCTCTTTCTGCCTGCGAGCTATCTGCAGACGTTCGCATTTTCAGAGCAGGGCTGCCGGAGGCCCCCTGCAAGTACGCACAAAGATACGATTGAAGTTTGAGGTGGCAAGACAAGCAAGCAGCCCCAGTCTCTGTGCCTCTGTGCGAGCAGTGCCATGGGCAGATGAGACTGAGCAACAGCTTTCCAGGCTAGCTCTTTCTGCCTGCGAGCTATCTGTAGACATTTGCAATTTGGAAACAGGTCTGCCGGAGGCCCCCTGCACGGACCCCCAAAGATACGATTGAAGTTTGAGGTGGCAAGACAAGCAAGCAGCCCCAGTCTCTGTGCCTCTGTGTGAGCAGTGCCATGGGCAGATGAGGCTGAGCAACAGCTTTCCAGGCTAGCTCCTTCTGGCTGCGAGCTATCTGCAGACGTTCGCATTTTTGGAGCAGTTCTGTCAGACACGCCTGGCATGGACTCTCAAAGATACATTTGAATTTTGAGGTGGCAAGACATCCAAGCAGCCCCAGACTCTGTGCCTCTGTGCGAGCCGTGCCATGGGCAGATGAGGCTGAGCAACAGCTTTCCAGGCTAGCTCTTTCTGCCTGCGAGCTATCTGCAGACGTTCGCATTTTCAGAACAGGGCTGCCGGAGGACCCCTGCACGTACGCACAAAGATACGATTGAAGTTTGAGTGGGCAAGACAAGCAAGCAGCCCCAGCGTCTGTGCCTCTGTGCGAGCAGTGCCATGGGCAGATGAGACTGAGCAACAGCTTTCCAGGCTAGCTCTTTCTGCCTGCCTGCTATCTGCAGACATTTGCAATTTGGAAACAGGGCTGCCGGAGGCCCCCTGCACGGACCCCCAAATCTACGTTTGAACTTTGAGGGGGCAAGACAAGCAAGCAGCCCCAGTCTCTGTGCCTCTGTGCGAGAAGTGCCATGGGCAGATGAGGCTGAGCAACAGCTTTCCAGGGTAGCGCTTTCTGGCTGCGAGCTATCTGCAGACGTTCCCTTTGTGAGAGCAGGTCTGCCGGAGACGCCTGGCACGGACCGCCAAAATTATGTTTGAAGATTGAGGTGGTAAAACAAGCAAGCAGCCCCAGACTCTGTGCCTCTGTGCGAGCAGTGCCATGGGCAAATCAGGCAGAGCAACAGCTTCCCAGACTAGGTCTTTCTGCCTGCGAGCTATCTGCAGACGTTCGCATTTTCGTAGCAGGGATCACGGAGGCACCTGCCATGGACTTTCTAAGGTGTGTTTGAAGTTTAGGGAGCAAGACAAGCAAGCAGCCCCAGTCTCTGTGCCTCTGTGCGAGCAGTGCCATGGGCAGATGAGGCTGAGCAACAGCTTTCCAGGCTAGCTCTTTCTGCCTGCGAGCTATCTGCAGACGTTCGCATTTTAGGAGCACGCTGGCTTTATGCGCCCGGCACGGACCCCCAAAAAAACGTTTGAAGTTTGAGTGAGCAAGACAAGCAAGCAGACCCAGCGTCTGTGCCTCTGTGTGAGCAGTGCCATGGGCAGATGAGGCTGAGCATCAGCTTTCCAGGCTATCTCATTCTCACTGCGAGCTATCTGCAGATGTTCGCATTTTCCGAGCAGGTCTGCCGGAGGCCCCCAGCACGGAACAGCTAGGACAAATTTGAAGTTTGAAGAAACAAGACAAGCAAGCAGCACCAGTATCTGTGGCTCTGTGTGAGCAGTGCTGTGGCAAATGAGGCTGAGCAACAGCTTTCCAGGCTAGCTCTTTCTGGCTGCAATCTATCTGCAGACGTTCTCATTATTAGAGCAGGGCTGCCAGAGATCCCCTGCACAGAACACATAAGCTACGTTTGAAGTTTTGAGGTGGCAAGACAAGCAAGCAGCCCCAGTCTCTGTGCCTCTGTGCGAGCAGTGCCATGGGCAGAGGAGACTGAGCAACAGCTTTCCAGGATAGCGTCTTTTGGCTACGAGTTATCTGCAGACTCTTACATTTTCAGAGCAGGTCTGGGAAATGAGCCTGGAAGGCATCACGCCCATTCCCAGGCTGTGTTTCAACTTGGAGGGGTCAAGACAAGCAAGCAGCCCCAGTCTCTGTGCCTCTGTGCGAGCAGTGCCATGGGCAGATGAGGCTGAGCATCAGCTTTCCAGGCTAGCTCTTTCTGGCTGCGAGCTATCTGCAGATGTTCGCATTTTCCGAGAAGGGCTGCCGGAGGCACCTGGCACGGAACAGCTAGGACAAATTTGAAGTTTGAAGGAACAAGACAAGCAAGCAGCCCCAGTCTCTGTGCCTCTGTGCGAGCAGTGCCATGGGCAGATGAGACTGAGCAACAGCTTTCCAGGCTAGCTCTTTCTGCCTGCGAGTTATCTGCAGACGTTCGCATTTTCAGAGCAGGGCTGCCGGAGGCCCCGTGCACGGACCCCCAAATCTACGTCTGAACTTTGAGGGGGCAAGACAAGCAAGCAGCCCCAGTCTCTGTGCCTCTATGCGAGCAGTGCCATGGGCAGATGAGGCTGAGCAACAGCTTTCCAGGGTAGCGCTTTCTGGCTGCGAGCTATCTGCAGACATTCCCATTGTGAGAGCAGGTCTGCCGGAGGCGCCTGGCACGGACCTGCCAAAATTATGTTTGAAGATTGAGGTGGTAAAACAAGCAAGCAGCCCCAGACTCTGTGCCTCTGTGCGAGCAGTGCCATGGGCAAATGAGGCTGAGCAACAGCTTCCCAGACTAGCTCTTTCTGCCTGCGAGCTATCTGCAGACGTTCGCATTTTCGCAGCAGGTCTCACGAAGATCCCCTGCACGTAACCAAAAAATCTACGTTTGAAGTTTGAGTGTGCAAGACAAGCAAGCAGCCCCAGTCTCTGTGCCTCTGTGCGAGCAGTGCCATGGGCAGATGAGGCTGAGCAACAGCTTTCCAGGCTAGCTCTTTCTGGCTGCGAGCTATCTGCAGACGTTCGCATTTTGGGAGCAGGGTTGCCGGAGGCCCCCTGCACGGACCACCTAAGCTACCTTTGAAGTTTGTGGGGGCAAGACAAGAAAGCAGCCCCAGTCTCTGTGCCTCTATGGGAGCAGTGCCATGGGCAGATGAGGCTGAGCAACAGCTTTCCAGGCTAGCTCTTTCTGCCTGCGAGGTATCTGCAGACATTCGCATTTTCGGAGCACGGCGGCTTTATGCGCCCGGCACGGACCCCCAAAATAACGTTTGAAGTTTGAGTGGGCAAGACAAGCAAGCAGACCCAGCGTCTGTTCCTCCGTGTGAGCAGTGCCATGGGCAGATGAGGCTGAGCAACGGCTTTCCAGGATAGCGTCTTTTGGCTACGAGTTATCTGCAGACTCTTACATTTTCAGAGCAGGTCTGGGAAATGAGCCTGGAAGGCATCACGCCCATTCCCAGGCTGTGTTTCAACTTGGAGGGGTCAAGACAAGCAAGCAGCCCCAGTCTCTGTGCCTCTGTGCGAGCAGTGCCATGGGCAGATGAGGCTGAGCATCAGCTTTCCAGGCTAGCTCTTTCTGGCTGCGAGCTATCTGCAGATGTTCGCATTTTCCGAGAAGGGCTGCCGGAGGCACCTGGCACGGAACAGCTAGGACAAATTTGAAGTTTGAAGGAACAAGACAAGCAAGCAGCCCCAGTCTCTGTGCCTCTGTGCGAGCAGTGCCGTGGGCAGATGAGGCTGAGCAACAGCTTTCCAGTCTAGCTCTTTCTGGCTGCAATCTATCTGCAGACGTTTTCATTTTCAGAGCAGGGCTGCCGGAGATCCCCTGCACGGACCACATAATATACATTTGAAGTTTTGAGGTGGCAAGACAAGCAAGCAGCCCCAGTCTCTGTGCCTCTGTGCGAGCAGTGCCATGGGCAGATGAGGCTGAGCAACAGCTTTCCAGGCTAGCTCTTTCTGCCTGCGAGCTATCTGCAGACGTTCGCATTTTCAGAGCAGGGCTGCCGGAGGCCCCGTGCACGGACCCCCAAATCTACGTCTGAACTTTGAGGGGGCAAGACAAGCAAGCAGCCCCAGTCTCTGTGCCTCTGTGCGAGCAGTGCCATGGGCAGATGAGGCTGAGCAACAGCTTTCCAGGGTAGCGCTTTCTGGCTGCGAGCTATCTGCAGACGTTCCCATTGTGAGAGCTGGTCTGCCGGAGGCGCCTGGCACGGACCGCCAAAATTATGTTTGAAGATTGAGGTGGTAAAAGAAGCAAGCAGCCCCAGACTCTGTGCCTCTGTGCGAGCAGTGCCATGGGCAAATGAGGCAGAGCAACAGCTTCCCAGGCTAGCTCTTTCTGCCTGCGAGCTATCTGCAGACGTTCGCATTTTCGGAGCAGGGCTCCCGGAGATCTCCTGCACGGACCACCTAAGCTACGTTTGAAGTTTTGAGGTGGCAAGACAAGCAAGCAGCCCCAGTCTCTGTGCCTCTGTGTGAGCAGTGCCATGGGCAGATGAGGCTGAGCAACAGAGTTCCAGGCAAGCTCTTTCTGCCTGCGAGCTATCTGCAGACGTTCGCATTTTCAGAGCAGGGCTTCCAGAGGCCCCCTGCACGGACCCCCAAATCTACGTTTGAACTTTGATGGGGCAAGACAAGCAAGCAGCCCCAGACTCTGTGGCTCTGTGCGAGCAGTGCCATGGGCAAATAAGGCTGAGCAACATCTTCCCAGACTAGCTCTTTCTGCTTGCGAGTTATCTGCAGACGTTCGCATTTTCGGAGCAGGGATGACGGAGGCACCTGCCATGGACCCCCTAAGGTATGTTTGAAGTTTAGGGAACAAGACAAGCAAGCAGCCCCAGTCTCTGTGCCTCTGTGCGAGCAGTGCCGTTGGCAGATGAGGCTGAGCAACAGCTTTCCAGGCTAGCTCTTTCTGTCTGCGAGCTATCTGCAGACATTCGCATTTTCGCAGCAGGTCTGACGAAGGTCCCCTGCACGGACCACATAATATATATTTGAAGTTTTGAGGTGGCAAGACAAGCAAGCAGCCCCAGTCTCTGTGCCTCTGTGCGAGCAGTGCCATGGGCAGATGAGGCTGAGCAACAGCTTTCCAGGCTAGCTCTTTCTGCCTGCGAGCTATCGGCAGACGTTCGCATTTTGGGAGCAGGGCTGCCAGATGTGCCTGGCATGGGCCATCAAATATATGTTTGAACTTTGAAGCTGCAAGACAAGCAAGCAGCCCCAGTCTCTGTGCCTCTGTGCGAGCAGTGCCATGGGCAGATGAGGCTGAGCAACAGCTTTCAAGGATAGCTCTTTCTTCCAGTGAGCTATCTGCAGATGTACGCATTTTTGGAGCAGGGCTGTCGGACACGCCTGGCACGGACTCTCAAAGATACATTTGAATTTTGAGGTGGCAAGACATGCAAGCAGCCCCAGTCTCTGTGCCTCTGTGCGAGCCGTGCCATGGGCAGATGAGGCTGAGCAACAGCTTTCCAGACTAGCTCTTTCAGGCTGCGAGCTATCTGCAGACATTCGCATTTTCGCAGCAGGTCTGACGAAGGTCCCCTGCACAGACCACGTAATATATACTTGAAGTTTTGAGGTGGCAAGACAAGCAAGCAGCCCCAGTCTCTGTGCCTCTGTGCGAGCCGTGCCATGGGCAGATGAGGCTGAGAAACAGCTTTCCAGGGTAGCGCTTTCTGGCTGCGAGCTATCTGCAGACGTTCCCATTGTGAGAGCAGGTCTGCCGGAGGCGCCTGGCACGGACCGCCAAAATTACGTTTGAAGATTGAGGTGGCAAAACAAGCAAGCAGCCCCAGACTCTGTGCCTCTGTGCGAGCAGTGCCATGGGCAAATGAGGCAGAGCAACAGCTTCCCAGACTAGCTCTTTATGCCTGTGATCTATCTGCAGACGTTCGCATTTTCTGAGCAGGGCTGAAGGAGGCACCTTCCATGGACTCCCTAAGGTACGTTTGAAGTTTAGGGGGCAAGACAAGCAAGCAGCCCCAGTCTCTGTGCCTCTGTGCGAGCAGTGCCGTTGGCAGATGAGGCTGAGCAACAGCTTTCCAGGCTAGCTCTTTCTGCCTGCGAGCTATCTGCAGACGTTCGCATTTTCAGAGCAGGGCTGCCGGAGACCCCCTGCACGGACCCCCAAAGATACGATTGAAGTTTGAGGTGGCAAGACAAGCAAGCAGCCCCAGTCTCTGTGCCTCTGTGCGAGCAGTGCCATGGGCAGATGAGGCTGAGCAACAGCTTTCCAGGCTAGCTCTTTCTGCCTGCCTGCTATTTGCAGACGTTTGCAATTTGGAAGCAGGGCTGCCGGAGGCCCCCTGCACGGACCCCCAAAGATACGATTGAAGTTTGATGGGGCAAGACAAGCAAGCAGCCCCAGTCTCTGTGCCTCTGTGCGAGCCGTGCCATGGGCAGATGAGGGTGAGCAACAGCTTTCCAGGCTATCTCTTTCTGACTGCGAGCTATCTGCAGATGTTCGCATTTTCCGAGCAGGGCTGCCGGAGGCCCCCTGCACGGAACAGCTAGGACAAATTTGAAGTTTGAAGAAACAAGACAAGCAAGCAGCACCAGTCTCTCTTCCTCTGTGCGAGCAGTGCTGTGGGCAGATGAGGCTGAGCAACAGCTTTCCAGGCTAGCTCTTTCTGGCTGCAGTCTATCTGCAGGCATTCTCATTTTTAGAGCAGGTCTGCCGGAGATCCCCTGCACAGACCACATAAGCTACGTTTGAAGTTTTGAGGTGTGTTTTGGTTTCGGCTGCCGCCGGCAACAAAAGCGCCACGCTGCCGCCCCTCCCCCCGCCGGCGTGCGGAGGAGAATGGAAAGAAAGAAGCAGAAACTGGTGGGTCGGGATAAGGGCAGTTTAACAGAACAGCAAACAGAGGGAAAACAGGAACAACAACGATACAAATAAGGAGAAAACACAACCACGAACCGTACAGACAGCCGCTCTCCCGAAACAGGACCGACGCTGCGCCCGCCCAAGCCGCGAGAGCCTTCCCGCCGCACTGCCCCCCCCACCGGAACCCCGCGTGACGTCACATGGTATGGAATACCGGGCTCTGTTTGGCCAAGTGGGGTCAGCCCCCACCCCCCGGCTGTGCCCCTTCCTGGAGTCCAGTGAAAATTAACCCTGTTCTGGCCAAACCCAGGACATTATCCACCCCTTATTCCATACCATCTACGTCATGTCCAGGTACCCCATTGTCCAGTTGATCACCACCACTTCTCCTGTCTCCAGATATCATTCCCTTAGTCTATGGTTCATCACTCTAAAGTGTCCGTTGAGTTCATTTAATCCATGACTTCAGGCTCCATCTGTCGTTACGGTCTTCCGTGGCAGGGGAGGTGATGTGTGGTGATGGGCGGTTGCTTGCTGCATCCGGAGCTCACGGCTGATGTATCTGGTGCAGCCCGTGCCCACAGCCTGCAGGAGATGTTGATCTTGATGAAGTTGCTGGATGCCAGTTGTTGAAAACCAGGTCCAGTTCCATCATTGCTGTGCTCTGCTAGGTTTTCATCGAAAAAGTCCATCCTTCTTTAATCTGGAGAATTCTTACTATGCTACTACTGGTACAAAATATAACAATTGTAACAGTGATAACAGACAGTGACAGGGTTATTTAACAACTAACTTTATACAATTTATTTATGGACTATTCTCGCCCAAAATTAAATCCCCATGAGGTACACATCGGACTTCCCCATCCTTCCGCATTACCCACAAGGTACACCCAGGTCCTTGAGCAAAGGCAATCCCGCGGACGGGCTTGCCTTTGCCCGAGGCAGGACTGACCCAAACCGTCTTCCCTAACATGTTCCGCATGTGCACTACAGGGACTTTATCCCCTTCTACTGGGCGCTGAGGTTTTGACTGGGCAGGACCAGCCCGGTTGGTGGACCCTCTGGTGTTAACCAACCAGGTGGCCTTTGCTAAATGGGTATCCCAATTTTTGAAAGTCCCACCCCCCATTGCCCTCAAAGTGGTTTTTAGCAGCCCATTGTAACGTTCGATCTTTCCAGAGGCTGCTGCATGGTAGGGGATGTGATACACCCACTCAATACCGTGTTCTTTGGCCCAGGTGTCTATGAGGCTGTTGCGAAAATGAGTCCCGTTGTCCGACTCGATTCTTTCGGGAGTGCCATGTCGCCACAGGACTTGTTTTTCCAGGCCCAGGATGGTATTCCAGGCAGTGGCATGGGGCACAGGGTAGGTTTCCAGCCATCCGGTGGTGGCCTCCACCATTGTGAGCACATAGCGCTTGCCTTGGCGGGTTTTTGGCAGTGTGATGTAGTCAATCTGCCAAGCCTCCCCATATTTATATTTTAGCCATCGTCCTCCATACCACTGAGGCTTTACCCGCTTGGCTTGCTTGATTGCAGCACATGTCTCACATTCATGGATAACCTGTGCGATGGTGTCCATGGTCAAGTCCACCCCTCGGTCACGAGCCCATCTGTATGTCGCGTCTCTTCCTTGGTGGCCCGAGGTGTCATGGGCCCACCGAGCTATAAAGAGTTCACCCTTATGTTGCCAGTCCAGATCCACCTGAGCCACTTCAATCTTAGCAGCCTGATCTACCTGGTGGTCGTTTTGATGTTCTTCAGTGGCCCGACTCTTAGGGACGTGGGCGTCCACGTGACGGACTTTTACAGCCAACTGCTCTAGCCGGGCAGCAATATCTTGCCACAATGGGGCAGCCCAGATAGGTTTACCTCTGCGCTGTCAGTTATTCTTCTTCCATTGCTGCAGCCACCCCCACAAGGCATTGGCCACCATCCAAGAGTCGGTGTAAAGATAGAGCACTGGCCACTTCTCTCGACTGGCAATGTCTAAAGCCAGCTGGATGGCTTTCACCTCTGCAAACTGGCTGGACTCACCTTCTCCCTCAGCAGTCTCTGCGACTTGTCGTGTAGGGCTCCATACAGCAGCCTTCCACCTCCGCTGCTTCCCCACAATGCGACAGGACCCATCCGTGAAGAGGGCATACTGTTTCTTATCTTCTGGCAGCTGGTTATACAGTGGCGCCTCTTCAGCACGTGTCACCTCCTCCTCTGGTGATGCTCCAAAATCTTTGCCTTCTGGCCAGTCCATGATGACCTCCAGAATTCCTGGGCAACTGGGGTTTCCCATTCGGGCGCGCTGGGTGATCAGAGCGACCCACTTACTCCACGTAGCATCGGTGGCATGATGCGTAGAGGGGACCCTCTCTTTGAACATCCAGCCCAGGACCGGCAATCGTGGAGCTAGGAGGAGCTGTGCTTCAGTGCCGACCACTTCTGAAGCAGCTCGAATGCCTTCATATGCTGCCAGAATCTCTTTTTCAGTGGGAGTATAGTGGGCCTCGGATCCTTTGTATCCCCGGCTCCAGAACCCCAGGGGTCGACCTCGAGTCTCCCCTGGTGCTTTCTGCCAGAGACTCCAGGTTGGGCCATTCTCCCCGGCTGCGGTGTAGAGCACGTTTTTAACATTTTGCCCTGACCGGACTGGACCAAGGGCTACGGCATGAACTATCTCCCGTTTAATCTGTTCAAATGCCTGTCGTTGCTCAGGGCCCCATTCAAAATCATTCTTCTTCCGGGTCACGTGGTACAGAGGACTTACAATCTGGCTGTAATTTGGGATGTGCATCCTCCAAAAACCCACAACACCCAGGAAGGCCTGTGCTTCCTTTTTGCTGGTTGGTGGAGACATAGCTGCTATTTTGTTGATGACATCCATTGGGATTTGACGGCGCCCATCCTGCCATTTTATTCGCAAAAACTGGATCTCTTGCGCAGGTCCCTTGACTTTACTTCGCTTAATGGCGAAACCGGCTTTCAGAAGGATCTGAACTATTTTCTCGCCTTTCTCAAAAACTTCCTCCGCTGTGTCACCCCATATAATGATGTCATCGATGTACTGCAGATGTTCTGGGGCTTCACCCTTTTCCAGTGCAGTCTGGATTAGTCCATGGCAAATGGTGGGACTGTGTTTCCACCCCTGGGGCAGTCGATTCCAGGTGTACTGGATGCCCCTCCAGGTGAAAGCAAACTGTGGCCTGCACTCTGCTGCCAAAGGGATGGAGAAGAATGCATCAGCGATGTCAGTTGTAGCATACCACTTGGCTGCCTTTGACTCCAGCTGATATTGAAGTTCTAGCATGTCTGGCACGGCAGCACTTAGCGGTGGTGTGACTTCATTCAGGCCACGGTAGTCTATTGTCAGTCTCCACTCTCCAGTAGATTTTCTCACTGGCCATATGGGACTATTAAAGGGTGAGCGAGTTTTGCTGATCACTCCTTGACTCTCCAGCTGGCGGATCAGCTGATGAATGGGGAGAAGGGAGTCTTGGTTGGTACGATACTGTCGCCGGTGCACCGTTGTGGTCGCGATTGGCACCTGTTGTTCTTCAACCCTCAGCAACTCCACAACGGAAGGATCCTCCGAGAGACCAGGCAAAATGGACAGCTGTTTAATTTCTTCCGTCTCCACAGCAGCTATGCCAAAAGCCCACCGATACCCCTTTGGGTCCTTGACATAGCCTCTCCTAAGATAGTCTATCCCAAGGATGCACGGAGCCTCAGGGCCAGTTACAATGGGGTGCTTCTGCCACTCCTGCCCAGTGAGGCTCACTTCAGCCTCCAGTACACTCAGCTCTTGGGACCCCCCTGTCACTCCAGAAATGCAAATGGACTCTGACCCTTTGAACTCTGATGGCATTAAAGTACACTGTGCACCAGTGTCCACTAGAGCTTTATACTCTTGTGGATCTGACGTGCCAGGCCACCGAATCCACACCGTCCAATAGACACGGTTGTCCCTTTCCTCCACCTGGCTGGAGGCAGGGCCCCTCTAATCCTCGTCAGAGAATTTGCTGCTCACTTGCTGTAAGAATGACTTGGAGGTCCCCTCCAGAGGATCGGAATCAAGGTCAAACTGTCTACCTGGTCTGGAGAGCTGGCTTCTGGAAACTGGAGCGGCATTTTTCCTAACAGAATCCCCTTTGGTGATTGTTTTACCTCGCAACTCACGTACTCGGGCCTCTAGACTTGAGGTGGGTTTTCCATCCCACTTCCTCATGTCCTCTCCGTGGTCACGCAGGTAAAACCACAGGGTGCCTCGGGGTGTATAGCCTCTGTATTCCCTCTCCTGAGCAGAGAAACGCTTGCCCCTAATAGCTGAGACACTGGCCCGTACAGGTGGGGAGTAGGACATACTCTGTTCGAGTCGCTGGACCTTCTGGGACAATTTATTTACAGCTGAGACAAGGGAGGAAGAGAGACTTTCCTCATATTGGCGGAGTCTGACAGCCACCTCATCCACTGTTGGTGCGTCTTTACCTTTCCAGTTTACAACTGCCAGTGAGTTGGCATGCGAGGAGGGTGCACTCCGCACAAACTTCCTCCACATGGATTGTGAGCACTGGAGTTCATCTGGGTCTGTGGGTACCTGCTCATCGTTTGTGTCACAGTAAACGAGCTCCCGCACAGCTAATTCCCTCAAGTACTGAATACCCCTTTCCATATTGGTCCACTTGCCAGGATAGCATACAAAATCGTCACTGAAGGGGTACCTCTCCCTCACGCCTGACAGAAGTCTCCTCCAGAGGCTGAGGATTTGTTCCTTTTTCCCAATGGCCTTGTCAATGCCCCCATCCCTGGCCAGGGATCCCAGCTGCTTGGCTTCCTTGCCCTCTAATTCCAAGCTGCTGGCCCCGTTATCCCAGCACCGCAGCAGCCAGGTGGCAATGTGCTCGCCAGGGTGGCGGCTGAAATCTTTCCGCATGTCCCGCAGCTCGCCCAGGGGCAGGGACCGGGTGATGATCTCTGTCTCTATCTCCCGCGATGACCCTGGCTCATCGTCATCCCTCCCGGAGCGATCTGCTCTCTTTGCATCTTTCTTTAGTTTTACAGGGGCGACTGCTACTGGCACAGGTTGGTCATTGGGCTCAGCTGTGCTGCCTGCAGCTGGAGCTGGGGCTGGAGCAGCTGCTGTGCCTGCCAGGGAAACCGAGGCAGACCCTGCAGCTGTGGCAGCGGCGCTGCCAGTCTGGCGGGCTGTGACTGCCTGCTGGGCTGGAGGGGCTGCAGGGCCGGCTTGGGGGGCAGCGCCAGTTGCAGCGCCTGCCGCTTCGCTTCCCCTCCTTTCCCCTTTAGGGCACTGAACAGTGTTGAACAGGGCTCGGTAGGCGTGGGCCAGACCCCAGCACATTGTGGTGATCTGTGTCTCTCTGGAATTCCCAGGGTGGCAGCACACTTTTTTCAGATATTTTACCAGATTGTCCGGATTCTGTATTTGTTCAGGGGTGAGTTTAAAACACACCGCAGGTGCCCACTGCTCTAGACATCTGCCCATGCTGTCCCACACACCCAGCCACTCACAGCTATCCAGCCCCGGGGCAGGTCTCTGCACGATGTTCTTAACGACTTGCTTAACCCTAAATAAAACCTGCAACCCATTCAGGAGGCATAACAAAAGGAGAGTGCTGGCCTGAGCATTCCACGGGTACTCGAAATTCTCAAAAGCCGTTAGGACCAGCCTGAGGGAAAGAGGGGGGGCGAAAGAGTGGGGGAAGGTATCCCCTTCGGCTTTCCCCACAGACTGGGTTTGATTATTAACAAAATCTAAGACATAGGATCCGAGGTACGGAAATGACCGCAGTGCCGCATGCAAATACAAGACTAATTTCATGCACAGTGATGTTATCATATCATAAGTCGATATCGTAAGGTAGAGCAAAATTATCATCCTGATCTTTTTCCCAGCGATGATGAACAGCACGGCATTGAATACATACTGCAAATAAGGATTCAGAAACCACAGCCATCTGATCAAAGACAGAAACATTTTTACCGGCGACTATTTAACACAGAAAATGCATATGATAAATTTTAACAAAATCTATGAAAGCAGTTTTAACACCAGCTGCTCAGCCCTGCCGTTATCCCCGCTCCACGTCTGGGCGCCAATTTAAATGTTTTGGTTTCGGCTGCCGCCGGCAACAAAAGCGCCACGCGGCCGCCCCTCCCCCCGCCGGCGTGCGGAGGAGAATGGAAAGAAAGAGGCGGAAACTGGTGGGTCGGGATAAGGGCAGTTTAACAGAACAGCAAACAGAGGGAAAACAGGAACAACAACGATACAAATAAGGAGAAAACACAACCACAAACCGTACAGACAGCCGCTCTCCCGAAACAGGACCGACGCTGCGCCCGCCCAAGCCGCGAGAGCCTTCCCGCCGCGCCGCCCCCCCCACCGGAACTCCGCGTGACGTCACATGGTATGGAATACCGGGCTCTGTTTGGCCAGGTGGGGTCAGCCCCCACCCCCCGGCTGTGCCCCTTCCTGGAGTCCGGTGAAAATTAACCCTGTTCTGGCCAAACCCAGGACAAGGTGGCAAGACAAGCAAGCAGCCCCAGTCTCTGTGCCTCTGTGCGAGCAGTGCCATAGGCAGATGAGACTGAGCAACAGCTTTCCAGGTAAGCTCTTTCTGCCTGCGAGCTATCTGCAGACGTTCGCATTTTCAGAGCAGGGCTGCCTCAGGCCCCGTGCACGCACGCCCAAATCTACGTTTGAACTTTGAGGGGGCAAGACAAGCAAGCAGCCCCAGTCTCTGTGCCTCTGTGTGAGCAGTGCCATGGGCAGATGAGGCTGAGCAACAGCTTCCCAGACTAGCTCTTTCTGGCTGCGAGCTATCTGAAGACGTTCGCATTTTCGAAGCAGGGATGACGGAGGCACCTGCCATGGACCCCCTAAGGTTTGTTTGAAGGTTAGGGGTCAAGACAAGCAAGCAGCCCCAGTCTCTGTGCCTCTGTGCAAGCAGTGCCATGGGCAGATGAGGCTGAGCAACAGCTTTCCAGGCTAGATTTTTCTGCCTGCGAGCTATCTGCAGACGTTCGCATTTTCAGAGCAGGGCTGCCGGAGGCCCCCTGCACGGACCCCCAAAGATACGATTGAAGTTTGAGGTGGCAAGACAAGCAAGCAGCCCCAGTCTCTGTGCCTCTGTGCGAGCAGTGCCATGGGCAGATGAGGCTGAGCAACAGCTTTCCAGGCTAGCTCTTCGAGGCAGCGAGCTATCTGCACACGTTCGCATTTTCGCAGCAGGTCTGACAAAGGTCCCCTGTACGGAACCAAGAAATCTACTTTTGAAGTTTGAAAGGGCAAGACAAGCAAGCAGCCCCAGTCTCTGTGTCTCTGTGCGAGCAGTGCCATGGGCAGATGAGGCTGAGCAACAGCTTTCCAGGCTAGCTCTTTCTGGCTGCAATCTGTCTGCAGACGTTCTCATTTTTAGAGCAGGTCTGCCGGAGATCCCGTGCACAGACCACATAAGCTACGTTTCAAGTTTTGAGGTGGCAAGACAAGCAAGCAGCCCCAGTCTCTGTGCCTCTGTGCGAGCAGTGCCATGGGCAGATGAGACTGAGCAACAGCTTTCCAGGCAAGCTCTTTCTGCCTGCGAGCTATCTGCAGATGTTCGCATTTTCGGAGCAGGGCTGACGGAAGAACCTGCCTTGGACCCCCTAAGGTATGTTTGAAGTTTAGGGGGCAAGACAAGCAAGCAGCCCCAGTCTCTGTGCCTCTGTGCGAGCAGTGCCATGAGCAGATGAGGCTGAGCAACAGCTTTCCAGGCTAGCTATTTCTGGCTGCGAGCTATGTGCAGACGTTCGCATTTTTGGAGCAGGGCTGCCAGATGCGCCCGGCATGGGTCATCAAATATATGTTTGAACTTTGAAGTGGAAAGACAAGCAAGCAGTCTCAGTCTCTGTGCCTCTGTGCGAGCAGTGCCATGGGCAGATGACGCTGAGAAACAGCTTTCCAGGCTAGCTCTTTCTGCCTGCGTGCTATCTGCAGCTGTTCGCATTTTGGGAGCAGGGCTGCCGGAGGCCCCCTGCACGGACCCCCAAAGATACGATTGAAGTTTGAGGTGGCAAGACAAGCAAGCAGCCCCAGTCTCTGTGCCTCTGTGCGAGCAGTGCCATGGGCAGATGAGGCTGAGCAACAGCTTTCCAGGCTAGATCTTTCTGCCTGTCTGCTATCTGCAGACGTTTGCAATTTGGAAGCAGGGCTACCGGAGGCCCCCTGCAAGGACCCCCAAAGATACAATTGAAGTTTGAGGTGGAAAGACAAGCAAGCAGCCCCAGTCTCCGTGCCTCTGTGCGAGCAGTGCCATGGGCAGATGAGGCTGAGCAACAGCTTTCCAGGCTAGCACCTTCTGGCTGCCAGCTATCTGCAGACGTTCGCATTTTTGGAGCAGTTCTGTCGGACACGCCTGGCACGGACTCTCAAAGATACATTTGAATATTGAGGGGGCAAGAGAAGCAAGCAGCCCCAGTCTCTGTGCCTCTGTGCGAGCAGTGCCATGGGCAGATGAGGCTGAGCAACAGCTTTCCAGGCTAGCTCTTTCTGCCTGCGAGCTATCTGCAGACGTTCGCATTTTCGGAGCACGGCGGCTTTATGCGCCCGGTACGGACCCCCAAAAAAACGTTTGAAGTTTGAGTGGGCAAGACAAGCAAGCAGCACCAGTCTCTGTGCCTCTGTGCGAGCCGTGCCATGGGCAGATGAGGGTGAGCAACAGCTTTCCATGGTAGCGCTTTCTGGCTGCGAGCTATCTGCAGACGTTCCCATTGTGAGAGCATGTCTGCCGGGGGCGCCTGGCACGGACCGCCAAAATTACGTTTGAAGATTGAAGTGGCAAAACAAGCAAGCAGCCCCAGACTCTGTGCCTCTGTGTGAGCAGTGCCATGGGCAGATGAGGCTGAGCGACAGCTTTCCAGGCTAGCTCTTTCTGCCTGCGAGCTATCTGCAGACGTTCGCATTTTCAGAGCAGGGCTGCCGGAGGCCCTCTGCACGGACCCCCAAAGATACGATTGAAGTTTGAGGTAGCAAGACAAGCAAGCAGCCCCAGTCTCTGTGCCTCTGTGCGAGCAGTGCCATGTGCAGATGAGGCTGAGCAACAGCTTTCCAGGCTAGCTATTTCTGGCTGCGAGCTATCTGCAGACGTTCGCATTTTTGGAGCAGTTCTGTCGGACACAGCTGGCACGGACTCTCAATGATGCATTTGAATTTTCAGGTGGCAAGACATGCAAGCAGCCCCAGTCTCTGTGCCTCTGTGCGAGCCGTGCCATGAGCAGATGAGGCTGAGCAACAGCTTTCCAGGCTAGCTCTTTCTGCCTGCGAGCTATCTGCAGACGTTCGCATTTTTGCAGCATGGCTGTCGGACACGCCAGGCACGGTCTCCAAAAGATACATTTGAATTTTGAGATGGCAAGACAAGCAAGCAGCCCCAGTCTCTGTGCCTCTGTGCGAGCAGTGCCATGGGCAGATGAGGCTGAGAAACAGCTTTCCAGGCTAGCTCTTTCTGCCTGCGAGCTATCTGCAGACGTTCGCATTTTTGCAGCATGGCTGTCGGACACGCCAGGCACGGTCTCCAAAAGATACATTTGAATTTTGAGATGGCAAGACAAGCAAGCAGCCCCAGTCTCTGTGCCTCTGTGCGAGCAGTGCCATGGGCAGATGAGGCTGAGAAACAGCTTTCCAGGCTAGCTCTTTCTGTCTGCGAGCTATCTGCAGACATTCGCATTTTCGCAGCAGGTCTGACGAAGGTCCCCTGCACGGACCACATAATATATATTTGAAGTTTTGAGGTGGCAAGACAAGCAAGCAGCCCCAGTCTCTGTGCCTCTGTGCGAGCAGTGCCATGGGCAGATGAGGCTGAGCAACAGCTTTCCAGGCTAGCTCTTTCTGCCTGCGAGCTATCGGCAGACGTTCGCATTTTGGGAGCAGGGCTGCCAGATGTGCCTGGCATGGGCCATCAAATATATGTTTGAACTTTGAAGTTGCAAGACAAGCAAGCAGCCCCAGTCTCTGTGCCTCTGTGCGAGCAGTGCCATGGGCAGATGAGGCTGAGCAACAGCTTTCAAGGATAGCTCTTTCTTCCAGTGAGCTATCTGCAGATGTACGCATTTTTGGAGCAGGGCTGTCGGACACGCCTGGCACGGACTCTCAAAGATACATTTGAATTTTGAGGTGGCAAGACATGCAAGCAGCCCCAGTCTCTGTGCCTCTGTGCGAGCCGTGCCATGGGCAGATGAGGCTGAGCAACAGCTTTCCAGACTAGCTCTTTCAGGCTGCGAGCTATCTGCAGACATTCGCATTTTCGCAGCAGGTCTGACGAAGGTCCCCTGCACGGACCACGTAATATATACTTGAAGTTTTGAGGTGGCAAGACAAGCAAGCAGCCCCAGTCTCTGTGCCTCTGTGCGAGCCGTGCCATGGGCAGATGAGGCTGAGAAACAGCTTTCCAGGGTAGCGCTTTCTGGCTGCGAGCTATCTGCAGACGTTCCCATTGTGAGAGCAGGTCTGCCGAAGGCGCCTGGCACGGACCGCCAAAATTACGTTTGAAGATTGAGGTGGCAAAACAAGCAAGCAGCCCCAGACTCTGTGCCTCTGTGCGAGCAGTGCCATGGGCAAATGAGGCAGAGCAACAGCTTCCCAGACTAGCTCTTTATGCCTGTGATCTATCTGCAGACGTTCGCATTTTCTGAGCAGGGCTGAAGGAGGCACCTTCCATGGACTCCCTAAGGTACGTTTGAAGTTTAGGGGGCAAGACAAGCAAGCAGCCCCAGTCTCTGTGCCTCTGTGCGAGCAGTGCCGTTGGCAGATGAGGCTGAGCAACAGCTTTCCAGGCTAGCTCTTTCTGCCTGCGAGCTATCTGCAGACGTTCGCATTTTCAGAGCAGGGCTGCCGGAGACCCCCTGCACGGACCCCCAAAGATACGATTGAAGTTTGAGGTGGCAAGACAAGCAAGCAGCCCCAGTCTCTGTGCCTCTGTGCGAGCAGTGCCATGGGCAGATGAGGCTGAGCAACAGCTTTCCAGGCTAGCTCTTTCTGCCTCTGAGCTATATGCAGACGTTCATATTTTGGAAGCAGGGCTTCCGCATGTCCCCTGCTAGGACTACCAAAGCTACGTTTGAAGATTTAGGTGGCAAGACAAACAAGCAGCCCCAGTCTCTGTGCCTCTGTGCGAGCAGTGCCATGGGCAGATGAGGCTGAGCAACAGCTTTCCAGGCTAGCTCTTTCTGCCTGCGAGCTATCTGCAGACGTTCGCATTTTCAGAGCAGGGCTGCCGGAGACCCCCTGCACGGACCCCCAAAGATACGATTGAAGTTTGAGGTGGCAAGACAAGCAAGCAGCCCCAGTCTCTGTGCCTCTGTGCGAGCAGTGCCATGGGCAGATGAGGCTGAGCAACAGCTTTCCAGGCTAGCTCTTTCTGCCTGCCTGCTATTTGCAGACGTTTGCAATTTGGAAGCAGGGCTGCCGGAGGCCCCCTGCACGGACCCCCAAAGATACGATTGAAGTTTGATGGGGCAAGACAAGCAAGCAGCCCCAGTCTCTGTGCCTCTGTGCGAGCCGTGCCATGGGCAGATGAGGGTGAGCAACAGCTTTCCAGGCTATCTCTTTCTGACTGCGAGCTATCTGCAGATGTTCGCATTTTCCGAGCAGGGCTGCCGGAGGCCCCCTGCACGGAACAGCTAGGACAAATTTGAAGTTTGAAGAAACAAGACAAGCAAGCAGCACCAGTCTCTCTTCCTCTGTGCGAGCAGTGCTGTGGGCAGATGAGGCTGAGCAACAGCTTTCCAGGCTAGCTCTTTCTGGCTGCAGTCTATCTGCAGGCATTCTCATTTTTAGAGCAGGTCTGCCGGAGATCCCCTGCACAGACCACATAAGCTACGTTTGAAGTTTTGAGGTGTGTTTTGGTTTCGGCTGCCGCCGGCAACAAAAGCGCCACGCTGCCGCCCCTCCCCCCGCCGGCGTGCGGAGGAGAATGGAAAGAAAGAAGCAGAAACTGGTGGGTCGGGATAAGGGCAGTTTAACAGAACAGCAAACAGAGGGAAAACAGGAACAACAACGATACAAATAAGGAGAAAACACAACCACGAACCGTACAGACAGCCGCTCTCCCGAAACAGGACCGACGCTGCGCCCGCCCAAGCCGCGAGAGCCTTCCCGCCGCACTGCCCCCCCCACCGGAACCCCGCGTGACGTCACATGGTATGGAATACCGGGCTCTGTTTGGCCAAGTGGGGTCAGCCCCCACCCCCCGGCTGTGCCCCTTCCTGGAGTCCAGTGAAAATTAACCCTGTTCTGGCCAAACCCAGGACATTATCCACCCCTTATTCCATACCATCTACGTCATGTCCAGGTCCCCCATTGTCCAGTTGATCACCACCACTTCTCCTGTCTCCAGATATCATTCCCTTAGTCTATGGTTCATCACTCTAAAGTGTCCGTTGAGTTCATTTAATCCATGACTTCAGGCTCCATCTGTCGTTACGGTCTTCCGTGGCAGGGGAGGTGATGTGTGGTGATGGGCGGTTGCTTGCTGCATCCGGAGCTCACGGCTGATGTATCTGGTGCAGCCCGTGCCCACAGCCTGCAGGAGATGTTGATCTTGATGAAGTTGCTGGATGCCAGTTGTTGAAAACCAGGTCCAGTTCCATCATTGCTGTGCTCTGCTAGGTTTTCATCGAAAAAGTCCATCCTTCTTTAATCTGGAGAATTCTTACTATGCTACTACTGGTACAAAATATAACAATTGTAACAGTGATAACAGACAGTGACAGGGTTATTTAACAACTAACTTTATACAATTTATTTATGGACTATTCTCGCCCAAAATTAAATCCCCATGAGGTACACATCGGACTTCCCCATCCTTCCGCATTACCCACAAGGTACACCCAGGTCCTTGAGCAAAGGCAATCCCGCGGACGGGCTTGCCTTTGCCCGAGGCAGGACTGACCCAAACCGTCTTCCCTAACATGTTCCGCATGTGCACTACAGGGACTTTATCCCCTTCTACTGGGCGCTGAGGTTTTGACTGGGCAGGACCAGCCCGGTTGGTGGACCCTCTGGTGTTAACCAACCAGGTGGCCTTTGCTAAATGGGTATCCCAATTTTTGAAAGTCCCACCCCCCATTGCCCTCAAAGTGGTTTTTAGCAGCCCATTGTAACGTTCGATCTTTCCAGAGGCTGCTGCATGGTAGGGGATGTGATACACCCACTCAATACCGTGTTCTTTGGCCCAGGTGTCTATGAGGCTGTTGCGAAAATGAGTCCCGTTGTCCGACTCGATTCTTTCGGGAGTGCCATGTCGCCACAGGACTTGTTTTTCCAGGCCCAGGATGGTATTCCAGGCAGTGGCATGGGGCACAGGGTAGGTTTCCAGCCATCCGGTGGTGGCCTCCACCATTGTGAGCACATAGCGCTTGCCTTGGCGGGTTTTTGGCAGTGTGATGTAGTCAATCTGCCAAGCCTCCCCATATTTATATTTTAGCCATCGTCCTCCATACCACTGAGGCTTTACCCGCTTGGCTTGCTTGATTGCAGCACATGTCTCACATTCATGGATAACCTGTGCGATGGTGTCCATGGTCAAGTCCACCCCTCGGTCACGAGCCCATCTGTATGTCGCGTCTCTTCCTTGGTGGCCCGAGGTGTCATGGGCCCACCGAGCTATAAAGAGTTCACCCTTATGTTGCCAGTCCAGATCCACCTGAGCCACTTCAATCTTAGCAGCCTGATCTACCTGGTGGTCGTTTTGATGTTCTTCAGTGGCCCGACTCTTAGGGACGTGGGCGTCCACGTGACGGACTTTTACAGCCAACTGCTCTAGCCGGGCAGCAATATCTTGCCACAATGGGGCAGCCCAGATAGGTTTACCTCTGCGCTGTCAGTTATTCTTCTTCCATTGCTGCAGCCACCCCCACAAGGCATTGGCCACCATCCAAGAGTCGGTGTAAAGATAGAGCACTGGCCACTTCTCTCGACTGGCAATGTCTAAAGCCAGCTGGATGGCTTTCACCTCTGCAAACTGGCTGGACTCACCTTCTCCCTCAGCAGTCTCTGCGACTTGTCGTGTAGGGCTCCATACAGCAGCCTTCCACCTCCGCTGCTTCCCCACAATGCGACAGGACCCATCCGTGAAGAGGGCATACTGTTTCTTATCTTCTGGCAGCTGGTTATACAGTGGCGCCTCTTCAGCACGTGTCACCTCCTCCTCTGGTGATGCTCCAAAATCTTTGCCTTCTGGCCAGTCCATGATGACCTCCAGAATTCCTGGGCAACTGGGGTTTCCCATTCGGGCGCGCTGGGTGATCAGAGCGACCCACTTACTCCACGTAGCATCGGTGGCATGATGCGTAGAGGGGACCCTCTCTTTGAACATCCAGCCCAGGACCGGCAATCGTGGAGCTAGGAGGAGCTGTGCTTCAGTGCCGACCACTTCTGAAGCAGCTCGAATGCCTTCATATGCTGCCAGAATCTCTTTTTCAGTGGGAGTATAGTGGGCCTCGGATCCTTTGTATCCCCGGCTCCAGAACCCCAGGGGTCGACCTCGAGTCTCCCCTGGTGCTTTCTGCCAGAGACTCCAGGTTGGGCCATTCTCCCCGGCTGCGGTGTAGAGCACGTTTTTAACATTTTGCCCTGACCGGACTGGACCAAGGGCTACGGCATGAACTATCTCCCGTTTAATCTGTTCAAATGCCTGTCGTTGCTCAGGGCCCCATTCAAAATCATTCTTCTTCCGGGTCACGTGGTACAGAGGACTTACAATCTGGCTGTAATTTGGGATGTGCATCCTCCAAAAACCCACAACACCCAGGAAGGCCTGTGCTTCCTTTTTGCTGGTTGGTGGAGACATAGCTGCTATTTTGTTGATGACATCCATTGGGATTTGACGGCGCCCATCCTGCCATTTTATTCGCAAAAACTGGATCTCTTGCGCAGGTCCCTTGACTTTACTTCGCTTAATGGCGAAACCGGCTTTCAGAAGGATCTGAACTATTTTCTCGCCTTTCTCAAAAACTTCCTCCGCTGTGTCACCCCATATAATGATGTCATCGATGTACTGCAGATGTTCTGGGGCTTCACCCTTTTCCAGTGCAGTCTGGATTAGTCCATGGCAAATGGTGGGACTGTGTTTCCACCCCTGGGGCAGTCGATTCCAGGTGTACTGGATGCCCCTCCAGGTGAAAGCAAACTGTGGCCTGCACTCTGCTGCCAAAGGGATGGAGAAGAATGCATCAGCGATGTCAGTTGTAGCATACCACTTGGCTGCCTTTGACTCCAGCTGATATTGAAGTTCTAGCATGTCTGGCACGGCAGCACTTAGCGGTGGTGTGACTTCATTCAGGCCACGGTAGTCTATTGTCAGTCTCCACTCTCCAGTAGATTTTCTCACTGGCCATATGGGACTATTAAAGGGTGAGCGAGTTTTGCTGATCACTCCTTGACTCTCCAGCTGGCGGATCAGCTGATGAATGGGGAGAAGGGAGTCTTGGTTGGTACGATACTGTCGCCGGTGCACCGTTGTGGTCGCGATTGGCACCTGTTGTTCTTCAACCCTCAGCAACTCCACAACGGAAGGATCCTCCGAGAGACCAGGCAAAATGGACAGCTGTTTAATTTCTTCCGTCTCCACAGCAGCTATGCCAAAAGCCCACCGATACCCCTTTGGGTCCTTGACATAGCCTCTCCTAAGATAGTCTATCCCAAGGATGCACGGAGCCTCAGGGCCAGTTACAATGGGGTGCTTCTGCCACTCCTGCCCAGTGAGGCTCACTTCAGCCTCCAGTACACTCAGCTCTTGGGACCCCCCTGTCACTCCAGAAATGCAAATGGACTCTGACCCTTTGAACTCTGATGGCATTAAAGTACACTGTGCACCAGTGTCCACTAGAGCTTTATACTCTTGTGGATCTGACGTGCCAGGCCACCGAATCCACACCGTCCAATAGACACGGTTGTCCCTTTCCTCCACCTGGCTGGAGGCAGGGCCCCTCTAATCCTCGTCAGAGAATTTGCTGCTCACTTGCTGTAAGAATGACTTGGAGGTCCCCTCCAGAGGATCGGAATCAAGGTCAAACTGTCTACCTGGTCTGGAGAGCTGGCTTCTGGAAACTGGAGCGGCATTTTTCCTAACAGAATCCCCTTTGGTGATTGTTTTACCTCGCAACTCACGTACTCGGGCCTCTAGACTTGAGGTGGGTTTTCCATCCCACTTCCTCATGTCCTCTCCGTGGTCACGCAGGTAAAACCACAGGGTGCCTCGGGGTGTATAGCCTCTGTATTCCCTCTCCTGAGCAGAGAAACGCTTGCCCCTAATAGCTGAGACACTGGCCCGTACAGGTGGGGAGTAGGACATACTCTGTTCGAGTCGCTGGACCTTCTGGGACAATTTATTTACAGCTGAGACAAGGGAGGAAGAGAGACTTTCCTCATATTGGCGGAGTCTGACAGCCACCTCATCCACTGTTGGTGCGTCTTTACCTTTCCAGTTTACAACTGCCAGTGAGTTGGCATGCGAGGAGGGTGCACTCCGCACAAACTTCCTCCACATGGATTGTGAGCACTGGAGTTCATCTGGGTCTGTGGGTACCTGCTCATCGTTTGTGTCACAGTAAACGAGCTCCCGCACAGCTAATTCCCTCAAGTACTGAATACCCCTTTCCATATTGGTCCACTTGCCAGGATAGCATACAAAATCGTCACTGAAGGGGTACCTCTCCCTCACGCCTGACAGAAGTCTCCTCCAGAGGCTGAGGATTTGTTCCTTTTTCCCAATGGCCTTGTCAATGCCCCCATCCCTGGCCAGGGATCCCAGCTGCTTGGCTTCCTTGCCCTCTAATTCCAAGCTGCTGGCCCCGTTATCCCAGCACCGCAGCAGCCAGGTGGCAATGTGCTCGCCAGGGTGGCGGCTGAAATCTTTCCGCATGTCCCGCAGCTCGCCCAGGGGCAGGGACCGGGTGATGATCTCTGTCTCTATCTCCCGCGATGACCCTGGCTCATCGTCATCCCTCCCGGAGCGATCTGCTCTCTTTGCATCTTTCTTTAGTTTTACAGGGGCGACTGCTACTGGCACAGGTTGGTCATTGGGCTCAGCTGTGCTGCCTGCAGCTGGAGCTGGGGCTGGAGCAGCTGCTGTGCCTGCCAGGGAAACCGAGGCAGACCCTGCAGCTGTGGCAGCGGCGCTGCCAGTCTGGCGGGCTGTGACTGCCTGCTGGGCTGGAGGGGCTGCAGGGCCGGCTTGGGGGGCAGCGCCAGTTGCAGCGCCTGCCGCTTCGCTTCCCCTCCTTTCCCCTTTAGGGCACTGAACAGTGTTGAACAGGGCTCGGTAGGCGTGGGCCAGACCCCAGCACATTGTGGTGATCTGTGTCTCTCTGGAATTCCCAGGGTGGCAGCACACTTTTTTCAGATATTTTACCAGATTGTCCGGATTCTGTATTTGTTCAGGGGTGAGTTTAAAACACACCGCAGGTGCCCACTGCTCTAGACATCTGCCCATGCTGTCCCACACACCCAGCCACTCACAGCTATCCAGCCCCGGGGCAGGTCTCTGCACGATGTTCTTAACGACTTGCTTAACCCTAAATAAAACCTGCAACCCATTCAGGAGGCATAACAAAAGGAGAGTGCTGGCCTGAGCATTCCACGGGTACTCGAAATTCTCAAAAGCCGTTAGGACCAGCCTGAGGGAAAGAGGGGGGGCGAAAGAGTGGGGGAAGGTATCCCCTTCGGCTTTCCCCACAGACTGGGTTTGATTATTAACAAAATCTAAGACATAGGATCCGAGGTACGGAAATGACCGCAGTGCCGCATGCAAATACAAGACTAATTTCATGCACAGTGATGTTATCATATCATAAGTCGATATCGTAAGGTAGAGCAAAATTATCATCCTGATCTTTTTCCCAGCGATGATGAACAGCACGGCATTGAATACATACTGCAAATAAGGATTCAGAAACCACAGCCATCTGATCAAAGACAGAAACATTTTTACCGGCGACTATTTAACACAGAAAATGCATATGATAAATTTTAACAAAATCTATGAAAGCAGTTTTAACACCAGCTGCTCAGCCCTGCCGTTATCCCCGCTCCACGTCTGGGCGCCAATTTAAATGTTTTGGTTTCGGCTGCCGCCGGCAACAAAAGCGCCACGCGGCCGCCCCTCCCCCCGCCGGCGTGCGGAGGAGAATGGAAAGAAAGAGGCGGAAACTGGTGGGTCGGGATAAGGGCAGTTTAACAGAACAGCAAACAGAGGGAAAACAGGAACAACAACGATACAAATAAGGAGAAAACACAACCACAAACCGTACAGACAGCCGCTCTCCCGAAACAGGACCGACGCTGCGCCCGCCCAAGCCGCGAGAGCCTTCCCGCCGCGCCGCCCCCCCCACCGGAACTCCGCGTGACGTCACATGGTATGGAATACCGGGCTCTGTTTGGCCAGGTGGGGTCAGCCCCCACCCCCCGGCTGTGCCCCTTCCTGGAGTCCGGTGAAAATTAACCCTGTTCTGGCCAAACCCAGGACAAGGTGGCAAGACAAGCAAGCAGCCCCAGTCTCTGTGCCTCTGTGCGAGCAGTGCCATAGGCAGATGAGACTGAGCAACAGCTTTCCAGGTAAGCTCTTTCTGCCTGCGAGCTATCTGCAGACGTTCGCATTTTCAGAGCAGGGCTGCCTCAGGCCCCGTGCACGCACGCCCAAATCTACGTTTGAACTTTGAGGGGGCAAGACAAGCAAGCAGCCCCAGTCTCTGTGCCTCTGTGTGAGCAGTGCCATGGGCAGATGAGGCTGAGCAACAGCTTCCCAGACTAGCTCTTTCTGGCTGCGAGCTATCTGAAGACGTTCGCATTTTCGAAGCAGGGATGACGGAGGCACCTGCCATGGACCCCCTAAGGTTTGTTTGAAGGTTAGGGGTCAAGACAAGCAAGCAGCCCCAGTCTCTGTGCCTCTGTGCAAGCAGTGCCATGGGCAGATGAGGCTGAGCAACAGCTTTCCAGGCTAGATTTTTCTGCCTGCGAGCTATCTGCAGACGTTCGCATTTTCAGAGCAGGGCTGCCGGAGGTCCCCTGCACGGACCCCCAAAGATACGATTGAAGTTTGAGGTGGCAAGACAAGCAAGCAGCCCCAGTCTCTGTGCCTCTGTGCGAGCAGTGCCATGGGCAGATGAGGCTGAGCAACAGCTTTCCAGGCTAGCTCTTCGAGGCAGCGAGCTATCTGCACACGTTCGCATTTTCGCAGCAGGTCTGACGAAGGTCCCCTGTACGGAACCAAGAAATCTACTTTTGAAGTTTGAAAGGGCAAGACAAGCAAGCAGCCCCAGTCTCTGTGTCTCTGTGCGAGCAGTGCCATGGGCAGATGAGGCTGAGCAACAGCTTTCCAGGCTAGCTCTTTCTGGCTGCAATCTGTCTGCAGACGTTCTCATTTTTAGAGCAGGTCTGCCGGAGATCCCGTGCACAGACCACATAAGCTACGTTTCAAGTTTTGAGGTGGCAAGACAAGCAAGCAGCCCCAGTCTCTGTGCCTCTGTGCGAGCAGTGCCATGGGCAGATGAGACTGAGCAACAGCTTTCCAGGCAAGCTCTTTCTGCCTGCGAGCTATCTGCAGATGTTCGCATTTTCGGAGCAGGGCTGACGGAAGAACCTGCCTTGGACCCCCTAAGGTATGTTTGAAGTTTAGGGGGCAAGACAAGCAAGCAGCCCCAGTCTCTGTGCCTCTGTGCGAGCAGTGCCATGAGCAGATGAGGCTGAGCAACAGCTTTCAAGGCTAGCTCTTTCTGGCTGCCTGTTATCTGCAGACGTTTGCAATTTGGAAGCAGGGCTGACGGAGGCTCCCTGCACGGACCCCCAAAGATACGATTGAAGTTTGAGGTGGCAAGACAAGCAAGCAGCCCCAGTCTCTGTGCCTCTGTGCGAGCAGTGCCATGGGCAGATGAGGCTGAGCAACAGCTTTCCAGGCTAGCTCTTTCTGCCTGCGAGCTATCTGCAGACGTTCGCATTTTCAGAGCAGGGCTGCCGGAGGCCCCCTGCACGGACCACCTAATCTACTTTTGAAGTTTGAGGGGGCAAGACAAGGAAGCAGCCCCAGTCTCTGTGCCTCTGTGTGAGCAGTGCCATGGGCAGATGAGGCTGAGCAAAACTTTCCAGGGTAGCTCTTTCTGCCTGCGAGCTATCTGCAGACGTTCGCATTTTCGGAGCACGGCGGCTTTATGCGCCCGGCACGGACCCCCAAAAAAACGTTTGAAGTTTGAGTGGGCAAGACAAGCAAGCAGACCTAGCGTCTGTGCCTCTGTGTGAGCAGTGCCATGGGCAGATGAGGCTGAGCAACAGCTTTCCAGGATAGCGTCTTCTGGCTACGAGGTATCTGCAGACTCTTGCATTTTCCGAGCAGGTCTGGGAAATGAGCCTGGAAGGCATCACGCCCATGCCCAGGCTGCGTTTCAAGTTGGAGGGGGCAAGACAAGCAAGCAGCCCCAGTCTCTGTGCCTCTGTGCGAGCAGTGCCATGGGCAGATGAGGCTGAGCAACAGCTTTCCAGGCTAGCTATTTCTGGCTGCGAGCTATGTGCAGACGTTCGCATTTTTGGAGCAGGGCTGCCAGATGCGCCCGGCATGGGTCATCAAATATATGTTTGAACTTTGAAGTGGAAAGACAAGCAAGCAGTCTCAGTCTCTGTGCCTCTGTGCGAGCAGTGCCATGGGCAGATGACGCTGAGAAACAGCTTTCAAGGATAGCTCTTTCTGCCTGCGTGCTATCTGCAGCTGTTCGCATTTTGGGAGCAGGGCTGCCGGAGGCCCCCTGCACGGACCCCCAAAGATACGATTGAAGTTTGAGGTGGCAAGACAAGCAAGCAGCCCCAGTCTCTGTGCCTCTGTGCGAGCAGTGCCATGGGCAGATGAGGCTGAGCAACAGCTTTCCAGGCTAGATCTTTCTGCCTGTCTGCTATCTGCAGACGTTTGCAATTTGGAAGCAGGGCTACCGGAGGCCCCCTGCAAGGACCCCCAAAGATACAATTGAAGTTTGAGGTGGAAAGACAAGCAAGCAGCCCCAGTCTCCGTGCCTCTGTGCGAGCAGTGCCATGGGCAGATGAGGCTGAGCAACAGCTTTCCAGGCTAGCACCTTCTGGCTGCGAGCTATCTGCAGACGTTCGCATTTTTGGAGCAGTTCTGTCGGACACGCCTGGCACGGACTCTCAAAGATACATTTGAATATTGAGGGGGCAAGAGAAGCAAGCAGCCCCAGTCTCTGTGCCTCTGTGCGAGCAGTGCCATGGGCAGATGAGGCTGAGCAACAGCTTTCCAGGCTAGCTCTTTCTGCCTGCGAGCTATCTGCAGACGTTCGCATTTTCGGAGCACGGCGGCTTTATGCGCCCGGTACGGACCCCCAAAAAAACGTTTGAAGTTTGAGTGGGCAAGACAAGCAAGCAGACCCAGCGTCTGTGCCTCTGTTTGAGCAGTGCCATGGGCAGATGAGGCTGAGCAACAGCATTCCAGGCTAGCTCTTTCTGACTGCGAGCTATCTGCAGATGTTCGCATTTTTCGAGCAGGGCTTCCGGAGGCCCCCGGCACGGAACAGCTAGGACAAATTTGAAGTTTGAAGAAACAAGACAAGCAAGCAGCACCAGTCTCTGTGCCTCTGTGCGAGCCGTGCCATGGGCAGATGAGGGTGAGCAACAGCTTTCCATGGTAGCGCTTTCTGGCTGCGAGCTATCTGCAGACGTTCCCATTGTGAGAGCATGTCTGCCGGGGGCGCCTGGCACGGACCGCCAAAATTACGTTTGAAGATTGAAGTGGCAAAACAAGCAAGCAGCCCCAGACTCTGTGCCTCTGTGTGAGCAGTGCCATGGGCAGATGAGGCTGAGCGACAGCTTTCCAGGCTAGCTCTTTCTGCCTGTGAGCTATCTGCAGACGTTCGCATTTTCAGAGCAGGGCTGCCGGAGGCCCTCTGCACGGACCCCCAAAGATACGATTGAAGTTTGAGGTAGCAAGACAAGCAAGCAGCCCCAGTCTCTGTGCCTCTGTGCGAGCAGTGCCATGTGCAGATGAGGCTGAGCAACAGCTTTCCAGGCTAGCTATTTCTGGCTGCGAGCTATCTGCAGACGTTCGCATTTTTGGAGCAGTTCTGTCGGACACAGCTGGCACGGACTCTCAATGATGCATTTGAATTTTCAGGTGGCAAGACATGCAAGCAGCCCCAGTCTCTGTGCCTCTGTGCGAGCCGTGCCATGAGCAGATGAGGCTGAGCAACAGCTTTCCAGGCTAGCTCTTTCTGCCTGCGAGCTATCTGCAGACGTTCGCATTTTTGCAGCATGGCTGTCGGACACGCCAGGCACGGTCTCCAAAAGATACATTTGAATTTTGAGATGGCAAGACAAGCAAGCAGCCCCAGTCTCTGTGCCTCTGTGCGAGCAGTGCCATGGGCAGATGAGGCTGAGAAACAGCTTTCCAGGCTAGCTCTTTCTGCCTGCGAGCTATCTGCAGACGTTCGCATTTTTGCAGCATGGCTGTCGGACACGCCAGGCACGGTCTCCAAAAGATACATTTGAATTTTGAGATGGCAAGACAAGCAAGCAGCCCCAGTCTCTGTGCCTCTGTGCGAGCAGTGCCATGGGCAGATGAGGCTGAGAAACAGCTTTCCAGGCTAGCTCTTTCTGCCTGCGAGCTATCTGCAGACGTTCGCATTTTCAGAGCAGGGCTGCCGGAGGCCCTCTGCACGGACCCCCAAAGATACGATTGAAGTTTGAGGTAGCAAGACAAGCAAGCAGCCCCAGTCTCTGTGCCTCTGTGAGAGCAGTGCCATGTGCAGATGAGGCTGAGCAACAGCTTTCCAGGCTAGCTATTTCTGGCTGCGAGCTATCTGCAGACGTTCGCATTTTTGGAGCAGTTCTGTCGGACACAGCTGGCACGGACTCTCAATGATGCATTTGAATTTTCAGGTGGCAAGACATGCAAGCAGCCCCAGTCTCTGTGCCTCTGTGCGAGCCGTGCCATGAGCAGATGAGGCTGAGCAACAGCTTTCCAGGCTAGCTCTTTCTGCCTGCGAGCTATCTGCAGACGTTCGCCTTTTCAGAGCAGGGCTGCCATAGTCGCCCGGCCCGGACATCCAACGATAATTTTGAAGTTTAAGGGGCAAGACAAGCAAGCAGTCTCAGTCTCTGTGCCTCTGTGCTATCAGTGCCATGGGCAGATGAGGCTGAGCAACAGCTTTCCAGGCTAGCTCTTTCTGCCTGCCTGCTATCTGCAGATGTTCGCATTTTTGCAGCATGGCTGTCGGACACGCCAGGCACGGTCTCCAAAAGATACATTTGAATTTTGAGATGGCAAGACAAGCAAGCAGCCCCAGTCTCTGTGCCTCTGTGCGAGCAGTGCCATGGGCAGATGAGGCTGAGAAACAGCTTTGCAGGCTAGCTCTTTCTGCCTGCGAGCTATCTGCAGACGTTCGCATTTTGGGAGCAGGGCTGCCGGAGGACCCCTGCACGGACCACCTAAGCTACCTTTGAAGTTCGAGGGGGCAAGACAAGGAAGCAGCCCCAGTCTCTGTGCCTCTGTGTGAGCAGTGCCATGAGCAGATGAGGCTGAGAAACAGCTTTCCAGGCTAGCTCTTTCTGGCTGCGAGCTATCTGCAGACGTTCGCATTTTCGGAGCACGGCGGCTTTATGCGCCCGGCACGGACCCCCAAAAAAACGTTTGAAGTTTGAGTGGGAAAGACAAGCAAGCAGACCCAGCGTCTGTGCCTCTGTGTGAGCAGTGCCATGGGCAGATGAGGCTGAGCATCAGCATTCCAGGTTAGCTCTTTCTGACTGCGAGCTATCTGCAGACGTTCGCATTTTCCGAGCAGGGCTGCCGGAGGCCCCTGGCACGGAACAGCTAAGACAAATTTGAAGTTTGAAGAAACAAGACAAGCAAGCAGCACCAGTCTCTGTGCCTCTGTGCGAGCAGTGCCGTGGACAGATGAGGCTGAGCAACAGCTTTCCAGGCTAGCTCTTTCTGGCTGCAATCTATCTGCAGACGTTCTCATTTTTAGAGCAGGTCTGCCGGAGATCCCCTGCACAGACCACATAAGCTACGTTTGAAGTTTTGAGGTGGCAAGACAAGCAAGCAGCCCCAGTCTCTGTGCCTCACAGACGCATTTTTGCAGACGTTCACATTTTTGGAGCAGGGCTGCCGCAGGACCCCTGCAAGGACCTCCATATCTAGGTTTGAGGTGTGCGGGGGGCAAGACAAGCAAGCAGCCCCAGTTACCGTGTCTCTATGCGAGCAGTGCCATGGGCAGATGAGGCTGAGCAACAGCTTTCCGGGCTAGCTCTTTCTGCCTGCGAGATATCTGCAGACGTTCGCCTTTTCAGAGCAGGGCTGCCATAGTCGCCCGGCCCGGACATCCAACGATAATTTTGAAGTTTAAGGGGGTAAGACAAGCAAGCAGTCTCAGTCTCTGTGCCTCTGTGCGAGCAGTGCCATGGGCAGATGAGGCTGAGCAACAGCTTTCCAGGCTAGCTCTTTCTGCCTGCCTGCTATCTGCAGATGTTCGCTTTTTCGGAGCAGGGCTGTCTGAGATGCCTGGCACGGACTCCCAAATATACATTTGAATTTTGAGATGGCAAGACAAGCAAGCAGCCCCAGTCTCTGTGCCTCTGTGCGAGCAGTGCCATGGGCAGATGAGGCTGAGCAACAGCTTTCCAGGCTAGCTCTTTCTGGCTGCGAGCTATCTGCAGACATTCGCATTTTCAGAGCAGGGCTGTGGAGGACCCCTGCACGGATCCCCAAATCTACGTTTGAAGTTTGAGGGGGCAAGACAAGCAAGCAGACCCAGTCTCTGTGCCTCTGTGCGAGCAGTGCCATGGGCAGATGAGGCTGAGCAACATCTTTCCAGGCTAGCTCTTTCTCGCTGCGAGCTATCTGCAGACGTTCGCATTTCCAGAGCAGGGCTGCCGGAGGCCCCTCTGCACGGACCCTCAAAGCTACGTTTGAAGTTTGAGTGGGCAAGACAAGCAAGCAGCCCCAGTCTCTGTGCCTCTGTGCGAGCAGTGCCATGGGCAGGTGAGGCTGAGCACCAGTTTACCAGGCTAGCTCTTTCTGGCTGCGAGCTATCTGCAGACATTCGCATTTTCAGAGCAGGGCTGCCAGAGGCGCCCTGCACGGAACACCTAAGCTACGTTTGAAGTTTGAGGTAGCAAGACAAGAAAGCAGCCCCAGTCTCTGTGCCTCTGTGCGAGCACTGCCATGGGCAGATGAGGCTGAGCAACAACTTTCCAGGCTAGCCCCTTCTGGCTGCCCGCTATCTGTAGACGTTCACATTTTCAGAGCAGGGCTCCCTCACCCCCCTGCACGGACTTCCAAATTTACATTTGAAGTTTGAGGGGGCAAGACAAGCAAGTAGCCCCAGTCTCTGTGCCTTTTTAAAGCTATTATGTTCTAAATTGCAGAATCCTACTGCAAGTGTATGGTATTCTCAAAACTGAGACTGGGCTTGATAAACAGTCATTTAGCAGATACATGCAGCCCTAGAAGGTTATCTAATGTGAATTGGCTTCAGTAGGAGTGGTGTATTGTGAAGGGAATAGAGGCTGCTTATTAAAGGACAACAGCAGCAAATGCCAAGCATTTTTGTATACAACCTCTGGCTAGAGTTCAGCTTGTAGCATTCCCTAGACCACTGGTGTTGAGATGATGTGAAGCATCTAGAGAGAAATGAAGGAGCTATAAAGCAGCCTTGTAAATAGTAAAGCCAATTAGGGACTCTTCTTCGCTAGTCCAAACTATCAGTTATACCTCTTTGTTTCAGAAAATTAGCCAGGTGATTAAGACATCCTTTTAATTACAGGTCTTGACTGTAAATAGCTGTTAATTTGTAGCTGGCGGAAGAGCTGCTCAGTTGTGTCTGAGAATAAGTGTCTCTTCTGTTCATTGCAACTGCTGTTGTGAGAAGTACAAAAGACAATTGTCGGGGCTCTTACGCAGTTACTTTCTCCTACAAACAATTTAAGTGCATACTTCCATGTTTTGGTGCTTTATGTAAGTGGTTGCTGTGTATGAAACAAGGCACTGCTGACCACAGGACCCGTGAGCAGCAGGTCAGGATTCCTGTGTCTTGGGAAGTCTGGTATGAGGAGAACTTGCCCATGTGTCAAGGTGGTGGTGCCGCTTCTTTGCTTCTGCTTCCAGATGATTTTCTGATCCCAGATCTTGTTGCCGATCAGGAAAGATAGAAATAGACTGAAACTCCTAGGGCAGAGGAAAGGCTTGAGTGATCCAGGCCCTCAGCATGGAAAATACTGGCTGCTTGGGTTAGTTTTTCAGCAATTTAAGTCACAGATATGATCTGTAATGGGACAGATGACACTAACTGCATCTGACCGTCCTAATATACTCCAGATGTTTATCTTTGCAAATATTGTTAGCTTGCAGTAGACTTTGTGCAAAGATAGCAAGAGGAAGAGAAGTCTGTCTTTGAATTTTAAAGCTTTCTTTGCATGTGTAATTTTGTGTCCTTCTGTCTACGTGACTCACAGCACTACACTGCACATTCTGCGGAGCCCCTGATCTGCTAGTGACATTAACGGCTAGCTGGGTGGTGGTGGAAGGGTGCCAGTTCTTGCAGTGCGATTTCAGTAAGGAATTTCAAACTAGTTAGACTTCCCTAAAATCCAGAAACTCATTTACCAGTTCAGGAAGAGGTGGTGGTGTTGCCTTGTCCTGCCAGTGCTGAGTGCTGTATGTCCTGGGTTCGGCCAGGACAGGGTTAATTTTCACCGGACTCCAGGAAGGGGCACAGCTGGGGGGTGGGAGCTGACCCCACCTGGCCAAACAGAGCCCGGTGTTCCATACCCTGTGACGTCACACTGGGTTCCGGTGGGGGAGGCGGCTCGGCGAGAACCCTCTCGCGGCTCGGGAGCTTGCGACGCCGGTGCGGTCCGAGAGAGCGGGTCTGTTTTTTGTCATGTTTTCTCCTTATCTGTATCGTTGTTGTTCCTGTTCCCTCTGTTTGCTGTTCTGTTAAACTGCCCTTATCCCGACCCTCCAGTTTTCTGCCTGTTTTCTTTCCATTCTCCTCCGCACCACGGCGGGGGGGAGGGGCGGCCGCGTGGCGCTTTTGTTGCAGGCAGCAGCCGAAACCAAAACACTGTAGCTGTCACAAGAAGATGTGCAGATGTTGCAAACCTGCCTGACAATAAGAAAAGCAACTGTTTTGCTACCGTTTTCCTTTAGAACAGCGTCTTTCCCAGGCAGGCGTTTGACCTGTTCGTGGAATAACTGCCATTAGAAGTGGGCCGCGCGGGAAGAGCATGCTGTTCTCCTGGAAGTCAGAAGACTGGCTTCCGTTCCTGCGTGTTGCTGATTTGCTTTATGACCTGCGAGTCCTCTCCCGCTATATTTGCTTTACTTGTTTTCTCGATGGCGATCTGTTCAGCAGAGGAAATGCCTTTTACTTCTGTGCAAGATCTGGGCTCAAGTTGCTTGGGGGGGAAAGTGCAGCTGGTTGAGAAGTCAGTCACTAATTTTTGCTAACCAAAGTGTAGCTGAGATAAATTTGCCTGAAAAGTACTTTCCTTTATTGGAAAGGACTCTATAGCTTTACACGCAATGAATTTAAAACCATGTAGAAACTTCAAAGTGCTTATGCCAGCTGAGCTTTTTGTATTTTAAATGTGTTTGAAGCTGCTTCAGAGCAGAAGCTTTTGCTGCTCTAGGGAAAAAAGCTTTAATTCTAGATACTGCATCAATTTACCAGCGACTGTCAGACTTTCCTTGACCTGTCTCTGTAACGTAGTTTGTAATGGAGAGATCCTTCAGTTAATTGATGGAATAACCTTGTACCTCCAGCTTGAGGCTATTGCTAAGGACGGTTTGCTTGCTTGGATGCGCTGTTTGCTGTAGCCCCTGGCTGGAGTTGATACAGCATTTGAATTCGGGCTGGTAAGGTTTTGTTTCTACTGGTAGTGGAATTGAGACTGAAATAAAGCAGGTGAAATTACGACCTTACTGAAGTCATTAGCAAAGCTGCCATTGACTGAAGTAAGGCTAGGATCTCAGCCAAGGGTTTTGGTTGTTTAATTTATGGTAACATATTAATTGAGTTATATTAAAACAAGGTTTTGAAAAAGTTAATCTTTAGCTTCGTGATACAATCTCCATTCCATAAATATTGTACATAGTGTTACTAAAAGTTTACCTTTTTTGGGCAGGTTGATAGAGGTAGATTTTAATTTATTTTTATAATCTGTGTGTTTGCACTCCTAGGAAAGAACTAAAGTACGCAGATGTCATTATTTCTGTAAATGAAAAGGACTTAATCCTAAATCTTCCTATTCTTTTATAGTATATGGCAGCAGAGCTATCTAACACTCTGTCCTGCAGGAAATATTTGGCATACTTGTAAGCTCCAGGGAGAGGAGAACTAGGATGATAACATCCATTAGCGTTGCTTTTGAATGAGAACTTGCATAAAGACTTTCTCGAGGAAAAAAAAAAAATCACTATTAGATTTAAAGGCTTTTTAGCAAAAGGAATCTATTGCAAGCTTTCGACCTTCCTGTGCTGTATGAAGCTTTACTGGTGCGTATGCCAGAAAATCCTGTTGATTACTGGACTCTTCCAATGTGTGCTGCCCTTCTAGAAAGTCCATATTTGGACTGTATTTATTCTACTATTTTCTCGTCACTGGATGTGTCAGAGTAGATTTTCCTCCTTTAAATTTTGATAAACTTTGTTTCTATGATTTGGCAGAAAAGATTTTGTGCTATTTTAAAGGCACAACTAATAATGCGTTCCCAAGCTCTGACGACAGTTAGAACAAACGGTATTGTTTTAAAACGTAAATGTATATTTTGCTGTACTACTCTTCTTGCTTCTCTTATCTGCTAGAATAGTTTTAGCATTAAGCATATTTTAATACACATCTAGAAACAGGCAAGGCTGCTTTTATTATATTATTATATTGCTTGAAGTCATGAATTATGTTAATGTAAACACTGTAGTAAAAGGGAGACTGTATTGGCACCTGAGGTCTTTTATTCCTGCTTGTCAGTCTTCACATTTGTCTTGTATGTGGAGACTCTGGCCTGGGTAGAAATGGGATTGTTCATTAAGAGTCAAAGTGTGTTCTTCCACTTGTAGCGGTCCCAAAGTACACCCAGTTTGTGTTGCACATCGATGGTATCTTGGCAAAAAGGAAACCGAGTTATCCATTAGCTAATTCTCAGAGTAATCTTCTTTGTAACCAGCTCTTCAAGTAATACCTTCCAAGGTTTCCCATGCAATGAGTAAAGCTAGCATAGTCAACAAGTTTCAAGGAACTACTCTCTCAATCACTGGAAAGTTTTGACTAATTGAGCACAGTGATTTTTAATCTCTGGTATTCTGTATTATTTTTCAGTGATGTTTGTCTTATGAGGAACAATGGAACAAAATGGTTTTGGACAGGTTGATGTAGTTGCTTCTGAGAATTCGGGAGGGTGCGGCGCCGGTGCGGTCCGAGAAAGCGGGTCTGTTTTATTGATGTATGCCATCAATAAAATCAGGTGCCTTGATTAACCCTCTAGTATTGCAGGCCACAACTTGGTAACTGAGGCTGTGATAAATATCCCATAGCTTGTCTGCAGAATCAACTTTTTTTTTAGTGTTTTCAGTTAAAAGTTTTCTCCTGCAAAACCTAGGGACTGATAGTGTTCTGTCAGGTCAAACAGATAAGCTGTTTCACCTGAAGTTTGTACCTAGCTCTTGTAGGCTACTTTTCCGTGATGGGTTTGCTAAGCTGCTGTGAGTGCACTTCCTCAGTCTCCATTGCTGCTTGCTCATGGGTGGAGGAGTGCACATATGGCCACCTCATAGCGAGAGGTCACCTCTGCTAGCGCAGCTGTCCCGTGGGCTTTCCGTCATTTGAGAGGGTTGGAAGGTAAGAAGAAATGAGATTGTTTTAGAGTCCATTCTCTTTGAACATCTGGGGTGATATCCTTTCTGGGGTGATATCCTTTCTGTATATGCAAAGTTAAAATTTCAAGTGCTGTATTGTCTCATTTTTGCAGAGGTTAAGTGTAATGTGAGGATAGGGATGCTTCTAAGCTGCCTATCTGATCAAGAATGCAGGTCTGAAGGTACTAAATACCCAAGTGAATGCAGACTAGCTGCAAAACTGACGTATGCAGCATGGTGGAGGAAGGTGAAGACTGTAAGAATGTGCTTAAACTCCCCCTGCTAAATTAACATTGCTGTTCTGAGTATCTTAGCTGAGAAATATGCAAGCATGCAAAATGTACACTTGTCATTCTTAAAGTAGTTGGTTTCCAACCTTTAATTTCTGAAGGACTGTTGAATGACGGAACTACTTTGACTTTTTCCACACAAATCCCTCTAATGAAATGCGTTTCTGCTTCACACCCGTCAGAGTTGCTAGTGGCAGTCACTGTCTCGCTTGAAATGGGATCTTTCTCCAGTAATTTCCTGTCAGTTAATCATGGCTAAGCGAGACCTGGTAATCCCATTGATGTGCCTGGACTTATCTGAAGACAAGACCTAATTTTTATTTTTTTAAAAAGAGCTGTAGCAACATCATTTGTAATTATAGTGGTATGAACTTGGTCACGCTTCCTGCCTACAATATCATGTATGTAAACACTACAATAAATTCTGTCTCAACACGTTCTGCTTTAACTCTACCTCTGTCTTAATAAGTAAATGTGCATTTGCTGTCTTTATTTATCTCTGTACTGTACCACTCTGCACTAATAAATTCATTTCTTAATGAATTCATGTAGCCGTATGGCCAGAAATATATTTTTTAACTAGTTAAGAGTCTGTGATAAGCAGTGCAAAGAATCTGTTTCTTTAAAATATGTTTTACTGTACTTTGAAACTGGCTTCTAAAGATACTGAATGTTTCCATCAACTTGGTAATACTCATAACCAGCTCCTGGTATATACAATAGATTAAAATGATGCTAAATATAAAAGTGTGTGTGTATAATGATTTTAAGAAAACTAATATATATATGTCTCTGCACTCTGAATAAATCTGTCTCTGGACTTGTGATCAAGGCAGAGGACAGGGCTGTTTCTTGTTACTTAAGGTAACACAGGAATTCAGGCACATAGCAAAAAGCTTTTAATCACACTAATGTGATGCATTCTATCAACATCTTAATGCTAAGCTGATCTTTAGGATGAAGAAAGTATTTTAAACAAACACCATGTAGTTCCCTGCAACATCAGTGCTTTTTGTTCTAGACAGTGAAGGTCTGTTGTGTAGTCAAAGCCGTAAATGGAATGAAATAAGGTTGCTTTAAACAAAGGTTTCATAAGTTGTTGAAAATCAGTTTTGAGGAAAATGTCTGAAATGTTTTGCAGAGGTGAATCTGGTGCTGGGAAGACTGAAAACACGAAGAAGGTTATTCAATACCTTGCTCATATTGCTTCGTCCCATAAAGGAAGAAAGGACCATAATATTCCCGTAAGTTGGGATATTTTATCATTTGTTTATTGTTCTTTTTAAAAACCACCATCTTTGCATTTAAAAAAAACCATAACTTTTTTATTAAAGATAAGCTGTAATGTAATCCACATAATTTTCTCAACCGTTATTTTCTCTTTAGTAGGGGCTGAAATGAGCAGTTACATTAAAATTTCCAGTTGATGTTAGCTGTTTAACTTCTCTTCTGAAATTAAAGGCTTTATGCAACCATTGTAACTAGGAACGGTATCAAAGCTTTCTGATGCAGTGTATGCCAGTTTTCCAAAAATTTAATTAACTTGGGCAAGTCTTAGTAAATTTAGTTCCCTCAGATGCAGTTTTCAGTACTATATTCGTGAACAAGCTTTCTGTTCTTTCAAAAATTATCTTGTAGATAAGAAAAATCATCAAGCTTCAAAACTGCTGTAGACTTGATATGTCTACAAGCGAGCAGCTAATAAAAAGCTCTAGTTTTAGTACATTACAGACAAAAGCATATGCACTTATGTCAGAGTCTTGGGTTTTTTGGTAACTTGTCACTAACTGATTTATGTAGAACTTTCTTCAGATTTACTGCTAGACTTCAAAATTCACAATGAGTTTTTATCCATATTTTGGTTTACAAGATATGGATGGGTTTGAATATCTGTTGCTATGAGCACTTGGATCTCTTTGCAGTGGAATATTAATTCAACTTGCTACAAGCAAGTTGATCGCTATATTTGATACTGGCGTATGTGGTTGGAAGTTTTCAAACTATATCAGACTTAGAAGCATCAGCTTCTGTAATTTCTAGTGTATAACACTTAATATTAAGATATTCTGGAATGTGTCAAGACTCAAACTCCTAGAAAACCAGGAGAGGACTTTTGACCAGTCTGTGAAGAAAAAAAAAGCAAGAATTTGAAGTTGGAGAGAGGGAAAGATTGCTCTGCAGATAGATTTGGAGGCCTTAGGAGGATGCTGTGACTGGAGTGTCGGCAGCATTAGCATTGTCATGTGCTAGGGGAATACATGGCTCTGCAGAATGCTATTTAGAAAGTCATCCTTCAGAACTTGTTTTCTGTGTGGGTTTTGATTTATAAATATTCTTGGATTTATGGCTGTGCAGCCTTGAACAAAACTAGTGTTTTCAAAATTTCTACAGGAGTATAATTGCCTACAACTTTTTGGGGGGGAAGGGAATTATGCAGAGAATGGAACTGCACAGAGTTTGTATACCAAGTACTTCTAAACACACTATTGACAGCTTGGAATGCACCAGGTTGAAGAGACTTCTGTGAGCCTCTTGTCGAGCCTCCTTTCAAAATATGCTTCCCTTTAAAGCTGAGTTTTGAAAACCTTGTGTGATGAAGATTATACAACCTTTCTGCAAAACTTTTCCTGTGCTTAACCACTTAAACAGTCAAAAACAGGGGTTTAAAAAGTACTCCTTGTTTGTTTGGCTGTGTTTCCATAAGCACTTTGTGCCAGTACCTGTGCTAAAAGTAGTCCCCTTTTTGAGTTTTGTCATCGTAACAATTCCTGTGGCCACTCACTGGGCTTGGAGACTGCAGGCTCAAACTACTGTTCTGAAAGTCATAGAATCATAGAATGGTTTGGGTTGGAAAGGACCTTAAAGATCATCTGGTTCCAACCCCCCTGCCATCAGCAGGGACATCTTCCACCAGACCAGGTTGCTCACAGCTCCATCCAACCTGGCCTTGAACCCTGCCAGGGAGGGGGCAGCCACAGCTTCTCTGGGCAACCTGGACCAGTGTTTCATCACCCTCATGGGGAAGAAATGAAGTCCATCTGGCTTTAGATGAAACAAGTTTCCTCTGTTTGTTGCGTGGCTGCATAACTGATATGAAGTGAAGGCACAGAAAAAAGCTGGGGTGGAAGATGTTGGTGAAGGGAAGGATGAGTTGCTCAGTCTAATGCAGTGCTGGCTAATTCTGTTTAAGTTGCTGGTTGAACTGGAATCTAATTCTCTACTTAGCAGCGTGATCAAATGGGACAGGAGTTTAAGACGGTGGGTGTAATCAGCTGCTTCGTGAGCCATCGAAGACTGTCACGATGAAGACTGGAAAAGTTTTTATTCTTTGTAAAACATAGTTCAGACACAGTAAAAAGAATAGGGTAGTGTCCTGAATAGAAGTTTGATACTTTGATTGTGCGCTTCATTCAATGCACTGCTATAGTAAGCACTGAATTAAGTATACGTTTATGAAAAATGCAAAATGTTCACATAACCTAAACCGTTTTGAAAATACAAATGAGTCTCGCTTCTGTAACAATTAATTTTTATTTATATACTGCAGATGAAGAATGTCTAATCTACACACCTAACACTCAAAAGTTAGGAAGTGTCAGAATTGGTTATATTTAAGCAGCCCTAACTTGTTCCTGTTCACATATACATTAGAAAACTGTAGAGGGCTGGTGGTGATCTGTAGTATTCATCTGTACAGCCTTTGCACTGACCTGTGCACAAAGATGATGCTAAACAGGCTTGTTAAATAGACAGCAAGTCATGGATTTACTTTTATCCATCCTGTAACGAAGAATTATCAGTGCTATGCATATTACTGAGACTTCTGAAAGTTGCATGAATTTTTTTTTATGAACAATTTGTATGCTGATGAAGGAATAATTATCTTCCCGACACCATTCTGAAGTGTAGGGTTAACTTTGTCTCTTTTGCCTGACAGGCAAACCTTTACAGGGTGCTGTAGAAGTATTACAAACAAACGCAGCCCCCAGTTTGACACCTCAGGCCATGGCCAGAGTAACAGTAATGGTCTGCCATGCCACAAATGCTCACCATGTACGTTCTCCAGCGGCACTGGCTGTGAAACGTTTGGCTTACGCAAGGAGCATCACATAGGAGCTCTACTCATCCCTTCAACAGCCTTCTTGTGTCTGGCATTCAGCTGTTTGTCTGTGACACTTTTCTTTCCCAGCCGCCCTGTTTCATCACAGCTGGTGGCTGTGTGCCTGCAGAGGAGTCCTGCGTAGCCCTTGGCACGTCATCCCCAGGCAGGGGTCCTGTGGGGAACGGAGCCAGTAACACAGTGTAACCACAGAGGGTGGAATTACAGCGCCGAACAGCCTGAATACTAACGTTTCCTAGTTTTTGAGTGTTTGAATCTGTAGCCACACTGTCTCATTTCTGTTTAATCACAAAGAATGTTAAAGGTATTGTCTTGGGCACAGTGCTAGGAAGTGTGGGTGGGTGGTGGTGGTAAAAAGGTAGAAGAGAAGCTTTAGTGCTTGTGGGACTTGGCAGAGCTAGGTGAGACTAGGGTAGTCCCTTAAATTAGGAATTGAGTCTGGGCTTTCTAGAGCCAGGTGATGGAGAGCAGGGAGAAGCGCATGGCAGTGAGTTATGAACAGGTTCATCTATAGATTGAAGGTGGAATGAAAGTGAGCCTGAATCCTTGTCTGCAGTGTGCTTGGTTGAGCATCAGAACTAACACGTGTACAGTTCTAGTTGGTGCGTAACAAGGGAGAAAAGATGGAAGATATCTGTTGTAAATAACTGGAAGCTTTAGCTTCACATCCAACACATCTGCGCTCTAATGAATTTGGGGGGAGTGGGGTGGTAGTGTTAAGAACTTTGCCAGTAAATCTGAATATTTTATCTGCACCAGGCATATTGTGGTTTATTCGGTTGTTAACCAGGTCATACATGGACCAGCTTTCTAAAGGCAACCATTGTGCTTTAGCCTGGGCATCTCAGACCAAAGGTGACCCACACTGGTGTCTGTTGGTCTGGTCAGCTATCCCATGCTCCTAGGCCAGCATAGGAGCCTCTCTTTCCTTTGCTCTCAATTATTCCTCTGTAGACTCAGGTGGTGTGGAGAAAAGGTTATTTAGAATGAAAGGGTGAGGAAGAGAACAAGGATAGGTAACTGGTGAGTGGAGGGGGGGGCTCATGTGTCCAGAGAGGGTTTTTGACAGATTAAGCAAGGAGGGTAGGGAGAAAACAGAGTCTTCTAAACTACTTGGCTTTGTGGCTCATCAATCCTGTGTGCACTAAGTGGCATGGGAAAGAGAGAAAAGAATGAAATCGTGTTAATGCATGTGTTAGAGCTGCTTTAATATGGTTAAGTAATGAGTCCTAATTCTGACTCTTGGGCTCTGCTTTAGTTTAGAAACTTTGTGTTTTTGAATGGGGAGGGAAGTCAGTGCAAAATGTAGAAATAACTAAAAAAACGTTTGCATACACAGCTTTCCAAAAGAAGGAAAAGTGCTGGTTGTCACTCACTGCCTGGGGGCTGCCATGAACTTGCAGGTTCTCCAGGCTGCGTGAGGTTAAGGGGGTACTCTAAGCTGGACTGTGGACATACCTGGACCCTATTCATGGTCAGATACCTGAAATGGGCAGGTGTGTTCCATCGTGGTAGTGTGTGAAGTAAAGTTCTATAAATAACTGCATCCATCTACCACCGCTGTATCCAGTTCTAGGCATTCTGGTACTGTGTACCTCTGGTTCAGGTGAATGGAATTAGACTTTTGTTCACTTCCCTGCTCCTCAAAGCCTTCACATCCCAAACCCACTCTTATTGTCACTAAAAATTCAGGTTTCTAGGTGGTGCCGTTTTAAGCTTCAGAAATAGAAGCATAGAATCACTTAAGCTGGAAAAGACCTTTAAGGTCCTCGAGTTCAACCGTAACATAATTACTGGTACTTGCAGGTTAATGATGGCTTTCAGTGACTGCATTTGCCTTTGTAGCTGAAATACTAAATTGTTTAATCTGTTTTATGAATTTCAGAAGAAATATAATTGGCTTTGAAGTACGGGTTCATGGGTAGGCTCATTCAGACTGAAGCTCTCCTTGGTGAGGATTTCCCAGATGAGCTTTAACTGCCCTAATTGAAACACAGAAGTTAAGTGTGTGTCTGATTATGTTCCGTTCTGTTTCTAAGTGAGGACAGAAATGGACACCCTGAGGAAGCAGTCTATCCTGTCTGAAGATAAGCAAAAGAAATGCCTCTTAAGTTCCCAGGTGTACCTATCCTTCTCCAGTGATTTCGGAAGGAGCGGTAGCTTCATATTGAAACATCTAACCTTATTTTTAGATCCTGAGTTGTTTTCTGAGCAGGTATGATGCAGCTTTGCAAAATTCACATCACTTAGCTGAGTAAACTAAACCTTTGCTAGCTGCTTTACAGAACTCTGTCAAAACCTGTTATTCTTCACGAAAACAGTGCTAGTTGCTAGTTATTTAAATTAGTAGACATAAACGGAAGAAGTGTGCGTCTGTCTTGGTGTGAAAATTTCTTGTGGTCTGAGTTTCACCACCGCGTTTTCTCCCTAGGCTCTCTGGTGTGAAGCTCAAGATTGTTAAATTTGCTGACTGAGACAAGGGAATAGGGGAACTGAAAATTTCTGCGTTTCTGCAGAAACTGCAAATTTGGATTTTGGGGATTTTTTTGTTTTGCTTTATTACACTCATGTTCCATTTACCCTTTTTTCTGGCAAAAGTTAAAGGTATTCCAGTTTTTTAAGACTTTGCTTCTCATGTGGACGGTAATTCTTGAAAGAAAGCTTCTGTCTCGATTGTAGGATTGCTTTTCTTAAGTACTTGAAGTACAGGGCAAAAACAAAGCCACAGGCTCTGTAAGTATTGCTTTCCTCTTGGTTCTTTCATAACCTTTTTGATTTTTGAAAAATAGTGATGATCTTATCCATACAAAAACACCTTGCAGTGACTAAGGCTGTCGAGACAGTTACTTGGTGTTGTGGGTTTATTTTTGTTGTTGTTTGTCAAAACTGTGGAAAGCAGGGCTGCCGGAGGCCCGGCCAGTCTGACTAATTGAAGTCTTGCTTGTCTTGCAAGCCCCCCTTTCTGTTTGTTGGAGGACCAAAATTCCAAATTTCTGAAGGTGAGACCAGTATGCGTGGTGGAGATTCTGCTCTTAAGTGATGGTAGTACCAAGTGATAGCTCTCAAAGCATTTCAGGCTGCTGTTGCGTTATCTATAGAGTTTGCGCCTGAAGACTTGTGGGTTTGACCAAGTGGAAGCTGAGACACTGAGAGCTTTAAAAGGGAGATATTTGCCATGCATTCTTTCCAATTCCATGGGCCTTCCAAACCTAAGAGCTGGAAACAGTGTTTATCATAGCTACTGTTGTTCATTGCAAACAGAGTTCCAAAAGTGTAAAACAAATGCTGTGCTAAAACCAGACCTCCTGTGTGTTCAATTCCAAGTCTCGCTTTCTTGGAAAACAAGTGTTCATGTCTCTGTACGGTTCCAGTTGATCCGTAGTATTGACAGGTCAGTCACTTGAAATGAAATCTGTATTATATCTGGTGTATGAGACCTTTGGAATAAGATTTTCCATGGACTTTCTCAATTGCCATAGTGACCAGTACAACTAACTGCAGTGGACAGGACTTTCCCCTACTTGGACTTCTGTTAGCTCATAATTTTTGTGTTACTGTAGCTAGCAATAACACCTAGTTTTGTATTTTTGACTTGTTGCCTTTCTTTCCTTTTCATGATGTACCAAGGAACATTATTTTCTTTTATTTAATTTCAGTTGGCTGATGCTAAGAAAAAGGTAGATGATGACTTGGGAACCATTGAAGGCTTGGAGGAAAACAAAAAGAAATTACTGAAGGACGCGGAGTCCTTAAGCCAACGCCTAGAGGAGAAGGCAATGGCTTATGACAAACTGGAAAAGACAAAGAATCGCCTGCAGCAAGAGCTGGATGACTTGATGGTAGACCTAGATCATCAGCGCCAGATTGTTTCTAACCTGGAGAAAAAGCAGAAGAAGTTTGATCAGGTAGTCTAGTTTCCTGTCATCTTGCTGATTTCTATGATTTTTAAATGGCATCTTGTTTGTGTTGATTGATAAATCTTTTGGGAGCAGCTTGGCCTTTGTTAGGAGTAACTTGTTGCTTCTAATTTCAGTGAGCTAAATGCCATCTTGGAGTCTTGTTAGATCAAGTAATAAGCTCTTTATATACAAAAAAGAAATTCTGTTGGAACAAAAAGTTCAGACTATTATTGTAATCCCTCAGGATAGACTAAGAAAGGGTGTGAAGACTGAACGATGGAAATAATAGGAAAATTATTTCATCTTTATTAGTAGCTTGCTTTCCTCACCTCATTTCAGAGCAGCTGTAGCTGTTTTCTTACTAGCCTTTGGATCAAGACTGAGAGACTAGACAGCTTCTGAATGCCAGTTAAACTTAGAGCATTAACCACTTCAGTGACTAAAACACCTCTGAGGCAGGAAGGACTTGATTATAGAACTGATGAGATGGATTAATTATTTCTTATATTCAGATGCTGGCAGAAGAAAAGAACATTTCTGCCAGATATGCAGAGGAAAGAGATCGTGCTGAAGCAGAGGCAAGGGAGAAGGAAACCAAAGCACTGTCTCTGGCTCGGGCTTTGGAAGAAGCCCTGGAAGCTAAGGAAGAGTTTGAAAGACAGAACAAACAGTTGCGGGCAGATATGGAAGACTTAATGAGCTCGAAAGATGATGTGGGCAAAAATGTAAGTAACTTTCCACACCCTATTTTGTTATGAACTGCACAGGGAACAACACAGGAAAATTCCCTGGTTGGAGAAATGTTTTTGACACAAATATGGAACGTTTTGAGGCTGATTTGTAACCCAAAATTCTGGAGGAATTAATGCTCAGAACAAGAGGGTGGTCTATATTAAGATGAGGCCTGTTCAAAAGATGTGAAGACTTGGAGAGCAGCAGTTGCTGGCCAAATGCCTAATGGCACTTGTGCTGCATTTAAGAGCTTGTCTTACTACCACTACTTTTTCTCTGTGAATATTGCACAGCTCATCTCTCCATTCATCTGCACGGATGTTTGTTTGGTTCTCTAATCTGTATCTTAGAGATGCTGCTCTCCCTGTTCTGATTGTCCAGTTTGGAGCATCACAAAGTGTAGTGTACTGAGTTCATATAATGTCTACTTTTGCTGTTAACTGCTGATTTTGAGAGGGTCTGATTAATGTTTGTGGCTTAGGTCCATGAACTGGAGAAATCAAAAAGAACTTTAGAGCAACAGGTTGAAGAGATGACGACTGAGCTTGAGGAACTGGAAGATGAACTGCAGGCCACAGAAGATGCTAAACTTCGTTTGGAGGTGAACATGCAAGCTATGAAAGCCCAGTTTGAGAGAGATCTGCAAGCCAGAGATGAACAGAATGAAGAGAAAAAGAGGATGCTGGTTAAACAAGTGTGTATCTTACTGTGCTTCATAGCGGGAAGGGCGTGATGATCTTTTGACAAAGCTCTATGGCTTTGAGAACTTGCTACCAGGAAAATAAAACTCTGTGCTTAAAGATCCCATCCTATAGAAGTCCCAAGCACGGATCTTTACCAACAAGACAATAGGTCTTTTTGTGGATTAGCCACTGTTCATGTTAGTCTGCCAGTGATGGTCCTCCAATTCAACTGTACCTTGCCTCAAAAGCACTCAACATGCAAGTAGATTTGGCTGTTGCTGCATGGGTGTCCTTCAAGCCCGTCCTGTTTGGTGTACAGCAACAAATCCATGGATGCCGACATAGACTGAAAGACTGTAATTAAGTGAACAGTTTCTTAAATGAAAAACGTAGCAAAGATTCCAGATTTGCCAGACTCGAGTCTCTTCAGATCTGCTTTATGATACTAGAATTCTAAAGACATGCCTTTAAAATTTCGTGCTTGTAGGAGAAGATAGATCTAAATTAACATTTCTAAAGCTTTAAGGAAAAAGCACCTGATATTTCAAGATTTATCACAAGAAAAAAAAAAACTTACTGAGAATTACCTGTATAGAGATCTCCTAGAAATAAATAAAAGCATTGACCTGGAAGGCTTTTGAAGTTCCCTGCAATGCTGAATTGCTATTGTCTTGCACTGGACAAGAGCTCCTGACCTGGCATGAGGAGGGAGGCTTGATTCAAAAGAAACATATTCCTTCATGTTGGTAACCTGTGGCACTTCTGGCTCACTTTTATTGTTGTATGAGTTCATCTTAGTTCTTGTTAGTTGCTTTCTTAGATACTTTGCTTCTCTGTTTTCTTTTGAAAAAAAGAAAAGTTGTTGGTGTATACATTCTAGTAGCACATCTGTTTCAAAGAGAATTATTTCTTTTTGTTTTTCTTGAGAATGTGTGGTGATTCTATGTCGTATTTTCCTCTTAGTGGTTCGATCAGAATTAGCAACATCTGCCCCCAAGTCATACCTAAATGTAGACAGATGTACTGGGCCAGAAGCTGATCATGAAGTAGCTGAACAGATGAAATGGAAATGCTTCAGACGCTGAGCTCTTTTCTTTATTTTCCTTTTGTCAGTTCAGAGATCTCTGCTTCCAGTTTGTGGATTTTTTTGCCGTCTGCAGTGTCTTCCCATGTAGCTTGAGTTCTGTAGGCTCTTCGAATCGAGTAATGCTAATTCTGATCTGCAAAGGCCTTTTGGATTCATCAGCCATTTTGTTAGGATTTTGTGTTTGCTCTGTTCCTGGAGCTTGAGCCTGTTAAATCCCTTGATTTCACAGGTGCGAGAGCTGGAGGCAGAACTGGAAGATGAGCGCAAACAGAGGGCTCTTGCTGTGGCAGCCAAGAAGAAAATGGAGATGGATATGAAAGACCTGGAAGGTCTGATAGAAGCTGCACACAAGGCTCAAGATGAAGCAATCAAACAGCTACTTAAGCTCCAGGTAGGCACAGCAAATCAGCTGAGCTGCTTTCCCTCCTGCTGACAGTCTGTCAAGGGTGCTGCTTTTCGTTACATGCATTTGTAGTGTGAAGGCAAGAAGGAGTATCAGACTCAGCTATGCTGGCATACGTCACAGTATCTGGCCTGAACTTATCAGCCACTCAAAACTCCTCTCATCCTTTTGTTGCTAAGGAGTTAAGATTGTGATTCAAATTCTAATGTAGAAGTTATTCTTTCTCCCCTTTCTCATGGCTAGGAAAAGAAGCTGATGGAGGATCGAGTTGCTGAATGTACTTCTCAGCTGGCTGAAGAAGAAGAAAAGGCCAAAAACTTGGCCAAACTCAAGAACAAACAGGAAATGATGATCACTGATTAGGAAGGTTTGTTCTTGCTACATTTGCCTGTTAACAGGTTGTACATCATGCGAGAAAGAAGTGGAGCACTTATTACAGTGTATGCAGTATCTGGTCCAGTCCGCTAAGTGTAACCTTATATGTAGATACCTTAATAGCTGTTGCTTTTATCTAAATCTTGAAAGAATAATTTATTGCTTGCAAGCCTTGTTGCATTTGGCTGCTCAGTCTTTCTCGTGTTTAATTTGTTAGCTTTTCATTTTTGAGAATCCATTTTATTTAATGATACACTCCAGAAATTCATGTTGTTGCATGCATCCCTTAGTAACAAGGTAAAACATCTGTCTCTTGGGAAGGCACTACACTTTTCTATAATAACACATTAGAACAACATGTTTCTGGAAAAATGTTAGTAGGCATTCATTAGTCTTCTAATATATTTTGAATAAGCAAATCTGAATTGTTCTGCCTTTCTTGATGCTTTGTTTATCTAAAATGGTTCAATTTCTTTGGCCATTTATTTCTGATTGTTTTGCCTGTGTTGTCACGACTGAATTAGCCCTATATGTAACCTTTCATGATGTTATGGTGGGTTTTTTAATTACTTATGGTTGTAAATAGGTATTGTGCAACATTAATAGACTGCCAAGCCAAAGTTGCAAAATATAAGGCAATGTTGCTATCTGCCCTAATTTGGAAATATTTTTTTCACTTACTGTTATGGGCTGTCTTGCTACATATTTTAATACTGATGTGCTTATGGAAAAATACCGAAGTTTAGTCTTATCTGTGTAGGAAGGTATTGAAGTAATACGAATAATAGATGATTGATGTACCTTTTATTTCAAAAGCCTATTCAGGGACTTTAAGATGGGCATAAGTAAGCTGTACTCATTGGAAAATAATGCTTGAGTAGTTGTGTACTTAAATTGGGACTAGTGTTTCTGAAGATACTTGACAGATGTGGTTGGTTATGGTGCTGTTCCCAGAGTGATGACCTTAGAAATGGAAATTAAAGCTTAAATGTAAGGCATGCAACTGCTTGGCTAGTAAAGCACAGTAAAATGACACTCTTTGAGACAATTCAAGAAGCCGTGAAGGTCACTCTGCTAGGGTCTTGACACTGGTAAGTACCGAAATTTGGGGGGGGGGCAACAAAAACCCACAAAACCCCAAAAAAAACCCACTAATTCAGTTTACTGTGAGTTTTCCCCATTGCGAAATTGTGTCTTATGACACTCTTCTGTCACCTGCCAGAAATATAATGTAAAAACAGAGAAAAGTGCTATTTTTTTTTTTTGAATGAGGAGCTGTTTAGAGAAAAACAATGTTACTTTAGATTGTCTGGAAAATCCCAAATACCCCTCGGTAGCTCTAAGATATGATTCTTGAACATGGCTCCGTTTCCATGTAGAAGATGTGCTGATCTTGTAGCAGGCTTAGGAGGGGTGTGAGAAACCCCTGCACTGAGAACCCACAAAGTATTGAACAAGTCTAATAACTTACATTTATTCTAATAGATGTTGAATTGTGCTAATGCTATGCTAAGCAAAACCTTCCTGTGACTTCAATATATTACATACCTGGTCATTAGCTAACTGTAGACAATGCAGCCAATAACTATCTTAATCAGACCACAGGCAGATCATCTGAATGTATTTTATTGCTAGGGCACTGATAACTGGATGGTTTTCACAAAGAAATACCTTAGGGCAGGAGTATCTTGGCTACACAAGGAAATTACTGGAGGCTATCAGGGTTGCAAAGTGTTGCTAAATATCAATGGGGTGTGAGTTAGTGGTACAGATACTTGCAAAAATTGTTTATCCAAGTTTTCTTTAAGTTACACTATTTTCCAGTAGACCTTTTGGAGTCTAGCCTAGCCCTTCCACAACTACGCAAGCCATAATTTTTTCCAGTCTGTAGTTCTTCATTTTTGAATCCTGATGTCTGCGATCACCTGGCCGAGCAGCTCAAACTGCTCTTCTGTTAGATTCTATTCCTTATTTTTCTGTCAACATGTGATTATGTTTGTTACCTTACTTCAAACTTTTTTCTCCAGTCATTGACTTTTTCTTGACTTTCTATCTGAATCATGCAGTTCTACTTTGCTATTTCATCTTTCCCAGTCACCCTTCCAGCTGCAGTCTGGAGAAAGAATTGACACAGTGTATATTAAACTTCCCACCCTTCTTGCTGTCCCATTGCCCTGCCCCTGAACCTTCTGAGGATAACAACAGGAAAAAATTGCTTATAAATATAATCCTTTACTTACATAGAGCGCTTAAAAAAGGAGGAGAAGACCCGTCAAGAATTAGAAAAAGCTAAAAGAAAACTTGATGGTGAAACAACAGACCTACAGGACCAAATAGCTGAGCTGCAAGCCCAGATTGAAGAACTGAAGATCCAGCTGGCCAAGAAAGAGGAAGAACTGCAGGCTGCTCTTGCTAGGTCAGATCATGATGGAGCTTTATGACTACAGAAGTGTGGTAGAAACCTACTTTCCCAGACAGAATTTCAGCTGACTGCAAACTGATGAGTTAAAACTGGGAGTGTTCAAGCAGAAGCCAGTTCATGTTTGTACTACAGCACCTCTAGACACCTGTGTGTTTTGCGTAGACAGGACAAAAAAGGAACTCAATCTTTCACCACCATCCTTGCTCTATAAAGTTCCAAAACCAATGTTTCATCAGGGCTTAATAGCACTTTGGCTCTGGAAGCTTTTTAGTCTCCCAGAGTTCAGCCTCAGGAGGGGGAAAAGACATGTAATCGTCGAGAGTGTTCTTAGTTCGTCCAAATACTGGATAATGTCTGTCCAACTCAATCAAAGATCTGTGTGGTAGTCTCGCAGCCACATGTTATAAACTAAACACCACCTGAGTTTTCTGAGTAATGATCTATAACTTTGCAGGAAGAGACAGTCCTACAGACAAGGGTAAACCCTTGGGAGTGTTGAGGTCTACAAAACTGGAACACCTGAATGCAAACTGGAAAGCTTGATCATTCCAGTAGTGCATCTGTAGTACCTGGGGCACTGCGCTCATTAGGATCTTGAGAATAACAGTGCAGTAGTGGCTTTGTCTATGAAATTTTAGGAGGTGGATTTTGTTCAAGTGGGAAAGATGAGTTATTTTTTGAGTACACAACTTATACTAGACTTATAAGAAGAGATCTGAAGCTATGAAATATCATTAACTGTTGTGGTTCTGTTTAACAGAGGTGATGAAGAAGCAGTTCAGAAAAACAACGCACTGAAAGTGATAAGAGAGTTGCAGGCTCAAATTGCAGAACTGCAGGAGGATCTTGAATCTGAGAAGGCATCTTGCAACAAGGAGGAAAAGCAGAAAAGAGATTTAAGTGAAGAGCTGGAGGCTTTAAAAACTGAACTAGAAGATACCTTGGATACCACTGCAGCACAGCAAGAGCTGAGGTAGGATCATGTGTCTGTATAAGCAGGCACCATTAAAATTCACCTTGAATTTACAAAAGACTAAAATGTTGATTTTTGATAACTATTGATGCTTCCTCTAGGACAAAGCGAGAGCAGGAGGTGGCTGAACTGAAGAAAGCAATTGAAGAGGAAACCAAAAACCATGAAGCACAGATCCAGGAAATCAGGCAGAGGCATGCTACTGCCCTGGAAGAGGTCTCTGAACAACTGGAACAGGCCAAAAGGGTGAGCAGAAAATTAATTACAGAAATACATTTTTCAGCTTCAGGACTTTTATAAGTAACATAAGTGGCGTGGTCACTTCCAGTGATATCTGCAGATCTAAATTGTCCTCTGTACATACTCAACTACTGCAGTTGAATCAAATATATCCTGCTGGTTTGAACATATAGCAACTTTTCAGATAGATGCCAAGACTATCTAAAAGTTTTTGTTAGACCTGGAAACAGTGCACCTAGAGATAAGCTGATGTAGTACTTTTGTGGGAATTCTCGAGCAGCCTATGTGCTTATTTGGTGAAAAGCAGTTCTCTGCCTAAGCGAACTGCGGAATGGTTCCAAATAAGGTAATTGTCATGTCGACACTCACAAATAACAAACTGTGAGTACGGGTAGCGTAAAAGTTCTTCCAGCCACTCTTCACTTTATGCTTGTACCGTGACCTCCAGTGCTAGATATCTGTGGAGTATCTTGCTGATTTGCAGAGTTCTATTGTGTCTCTGGTAACCCCTGCCAGAGCAGAGGAAGCGGCACACCTGAACAACGTGGTTCCTACTAGTGCAGCTTCAGTGTCTTTGTTCAGAAGTAGAATTAATCCAACACTGCCAAAAAAAAAAAAAAGTATCTCTAGCTTGTAAAATTTTATTTCTAGTCATTCACAGATATATGTGTGGACAGTTCATATACTGTAGTAATATTTTTATGTAGGAATATTTCAGAAGCCTCCTTAGTTTAAAATACTACGTGAGAAATATAGTAGTTAAATCTGATGGAAATTATAGCTTATTCACCTGAAAATCTTACGTGTTTCCTGTGCTCCTTATTCATTAAATATTCTCAATAAGAGCATAAAAAGACAGAAAAATACCCTACAATCTTAAACAAAGGTCCTGTGATAAGATTGTCAGTTCTGGCAATATAGTAAGAATGGCACTTAAACATCCCTTATGGCAATTACTACCTTTTTAAAAAGGTTTTTGACAAATGTCAGTGCAGTGGTGAAAAGTGCTTTATTATGCACCTCCAGGCTGTTATGCCTACTAAAATCAGGGCAGCTGTAGCTGATTGATATCTTTCCTTTTATTTCTGTGAGATGAGCCATGCTGATCTGTTCATGGGCACATTCCTTCCTGCTCAGTGCTACTCACATGGTCCTTTTACAGCACTGACATCCCAGATCTTACTGAATTCATAGAAATATCTTCTGGTCCTCGCTGTTACCTGTGATATCTGAGAGTGGATTAACTTGCATTACCTTAATTTTTTTGGCTAACATATGCAAAATGTTACACAGCAGGATTTTAAATGCTCCCTACTTACAACTTGCTGAGCAGTTGTTTTATCTTTGAACTTATAATCCTGATTTGCTGGACTGAATATTTTTAGCAGAAAACTTTATTGATATGTAAAAAAGTGTTGAAGTTCTTCCCTTTTGTTTTTCCTAGTTCAAAGCAAATCTTGAAAAAAACAAGCAAGGCCTAGAGTCCGACAACAAGGAGTTGGCCTGTGAAGTGAAGGTACTGCAGCAGGTCAAGGCAGAGTCTGAACATAAGAGGAAGAAGCTCGATGCTCAGGTGCAAGAGCTAACTGCTAGGGTCACAGAAGGAGAAAGACTGAGGGTGGAGCTGGCGGAGAAAGCTAACAAGCTGCAGGTAAGGCTGTATGGAATTCCTAAACTGCTGAACTATACACAAGAAAGTAAAAGCTTTAACCATGTACAGAAGTGGCTAGGAGGAATGACTATCAAAGATGCAGTTAGGTCTACAGGAATGGGGACTGTAGCTGATGTGGGAGGTGATCTCAGTCATGTACTCGTGTACTTGAGGGGCTTGAAAGTGGTGACACACCTCAGATAGCTGGAGAGCCATGACATGAATCCTGAACTTTTTGGACTATGTAAGAATCACAGTGGCTTTGAAGTACATGGCTTCCCATTTTGGAGACCAAATCTTGTAGGAGGCTCTGCTGACAGCTGGCCTACAGGTTTTTGGCTTGGATGTGGAGTTGAGTAGAGTGGGCTGAGCTCATTTGTAGGCTTGAGCAAAAATGTACTGATTGATGATGACCACACGTTTCCTTTTGTGCTTCAAAAGGAACTTGACAGATAGGGATTGCAAGTAAAGGGCTGTTCCTCTGCGAAATGGAGAAAACAGACAAAATGCAGTCAGAGCTGACTTCTTAGCCACAGCAAAGAGTATTATGAGTAAATCAAGCTAAAGTGCTTGAAAAAGGGAATGGTCCCATTCTTTTGGGGGGAAGCGTTTTGGCAGTCTCTCACTGTATATACAAGTAGCATAGCCTAAAATAGCAAGAATTGGCACCTGGCATTGACCTTTTCTCTTGCAGTGATGCTTTAAACCCAGCTGCCACCCTGATAATCCTTGAATTAATGGTACTGTAAAATACACGGTCCTATAAAATACATGATCCTATAATGAAAAATAGCTTTAAATATGACTGTAGATGTTGGAATGACATGCTCTGCTAAATATCATGGCTAACTCTTATTATGTTCTGTCTTAAGTTCAGGACTGACACGTTTCTAACCAAACTTCAGTATTCTTAGCTTGTTGTACCTGGGATGTGTTGTTGTCTTGCCTTCCATGGAATTTGTTGAGGTTTTGTGTTCCGTGTCAGATGTAGGCTTTGCCATGGATCTGCTGTGCGTTATTACCTTTAGACTGCTTGCTTTGCAGAACGAGTTGGATAATGTCTCAAGTCTCCTGGAGGAAGCAGAGAAGAAAGGCATTAAGTTTGCCAAGGATGCGGCTAGTTTGGAATCTCAGCTTCAGGATACACAGGTGTGTGTGCAGTGAAGCTTGAACTTAGCGCTGAAGCTTTGTTCCTCATTGAAATGCTAACTGCATAACAGAAAATACATTTTCATTCATGGTTTGGAAAGCCCCACGGGTAGAAGCTGTATTTCCTATTGAAGTCTAGTGAAATGCGATGTATGATGATTGCTCAGCTACATGTGGAGCCAGTTTTTCATTATCTAAGATTTACTGCTTGATAGACTGTAGCCTTTCAGTTTCTCTTTTTTATTTCTTAGTCTCTGTGGGAGATAAGTATTAAGTCAAAAAAACCTTTCCAAGTAGAATGTTAATGCAAATAAGGTCCTTGGGGTGTGTGAAAGGCACGAGGGACAATACCCTGTCTTTTACTGACTTAGGCTGAAGTTCTTTACTGACTTCAGCTTAAGTTGTTGAAACTGCCAGTGTTTGCTTTTTGGGTTAAATAGTGCAGCTTGATACATGTATTCATCACTTAAATATACTCTTTTTTTTTTTTCCCTGTATAAAAATGCTAATGGTGACTATTTGAGTAATGTTCATTACAGTTGGAGAGTTCTGTGAGGAACAGGGTGGGGGAAGAGAGGGCTGGTGGTTACACTTTTCATTAGTCTCGGTTGTGACAGATGTTTCCACTGCCAAATTACAGCTGTCTTTAAACTGACCTTTACATTTAAGCAATGCAGTGAATCTTGAAAGCATGCTGTCATTGCAGGATTGGTTGCTATATATTCGTCTCAGGTGGTTTAAAATAAGGACTCTATATGCTTGTCGGAAAAGAAAGATATATTTTGAAGGCAACTGCTGTTCTTGTCCCTTTGAAGATACAAAAGTATCATCCATTGGCTTCTATGAACAGACAGTGGCATGGATTGTCTGAGAAATACGCTTCATAAAGGCTTAAGTGTGCCCCAAATGACTGAGCAGTACCTTTTTGAAAACCCAAATTACGGATGGCTTCATAAGCATGTCGTTGTACAAAACTGCTGAGAGAAAAATAATCAAACCTGAACCTCCAAGTAGAGTACTGGAGGCTGGTGGGCCAAGGCCACACTTAACACGCTATGAACCAAACTGAACTTTGAATATGCCTGTTTGTGTAACAGGAGCTGCTTCAGGAAGAAACCCGCCAGAAACTCAACCTGAGCAGTAGGATTAGGCAGCTGGAAGAGGAGAAGAACAACCTGCAAGAGCAGCAGGAAGAGGAAGAGGAGGCCAGAAAGAATTTGGAGAAACAGATGTTTGCCTTACAATCACAGGTAAGCTGTTGTACATGGCAAGACTTCTGTAAGGGCTGCACGTTCCAGGTGAGATGAATTGGTGTCCTAAACCTCTTGCAAAAATGTCATGTAACTTGCACGTATGCTCGACCACACTTTGGAATAAAATTTTCCATGGACTTTCTCAATTGCCATAGTGACCAGTACAACTAACTGCAGTGGACAGGACTTTCCCCTACTTGGACTTCTGTTAGCTCATAATTTTTGTGTTACTGTAGCTAGCAATAACACCTAGTTTTGTATTTTTGACTTGTTGCCTTTCTTTCCTTTTCATGATGTACCAAGGAACATTATTTTCTTTTATTTAATTTCAGTTGGATGATGCTAAGAAAAAGGTAGATGATGACTTGGGAACCATTGAAGGCTTGGAGGAAAACAAAAAGAAATTACTGAAGGACGCGGAGTCCTTAAGCCAACGCCTAGAGGAGAAGGCAATGGCTTATGACAAACTGGAAAAGACAAAGAATCGCCTGCAGCAAGAGCTGGATGACTTGATGGTAGACCTAGATCATCAGCGCCAGATTGTTTCTAACCTGGAGAAAAAGCAGAAGTTTGATCAGGTAGTCTAGTTTCCTGTCATCTTGCTGATTTCTATGATTTTTAAATGGCATCTTGTTTGTGTTGATTGATAAATCTTTTGGGAGCAGCTTGGCCTTTGTTAGGAGTAACTTGTTGCTTCTAATTTCAGTGAGCTAAATGCCATCTTGGAGTCTTGTTAGATCAAGTAATAAGCTCTTTATATACAAAAAAGAAATTCTATTGGAACAAAAAGTTCAGACTATTATTGTAATCCCTCAGGATAGACTAAGAAAGGGTGTGAAGACTGAACGATGGAAATAATAGGAAAACTATTTCATCTCTATTAGTAGCTTGCTTTCCTCACCTCATTCCAGAGTAGCTGTATCTGTTTTCTTACTAGCCTTTGGATCAAGACTGAGAGACTAGACAGCTTCTGAATGCCAGTTAAACTTAGAGCATTAACCACTTCAGTGACTAAAACACCTCTGAGGCAGGAAGGACCTGATTATAGAACTGATGAGATGGATTAATTATTTCTTATATTCAGATGCTGGCAGAAGAAAAGAACATTTCTGCCAGATATGCAGAGGAAAGAGATCGTGCTGAAGCAGAGGCAAGGGAGAAGGAAACCAAAGCACTGTCTCTGGCTCGGGCTTTGGAAGAAGCCCTGGAAGCTAAGGAAGAGTTTGAAAGACAGAACAAACAGTTGCGGGCAGATATGGAAGACTTAATGAGCTCGAAAGATGATGTGGGCAAAAATGTAAGTAACTTTCCACACCCTATTTTGTTATGAACTGCACAGGGAACAACACAGGAAAATTCCCTGGTTGGAGAAATGTTTTTGACACAAATATGGAACGTTTTGAGGCTGATTTGTAACCCAAAATTCTGGAGGAATTAATGCTCAGAACAAGAGGGTGGTCTATATTAAGATGAGGCCTGTTCAAAAGATGTGAAGACTTGGAGAGCAGCAGTTGCTGGCCAAATGCCTAATGGCACTTGTGCTGCATTTAAGAGCTTGTCTTACTACCACTACTTTTTCTCTGTGAATATTGCACAGCTCATCTCTCCATTCATCTGCACGGATGTTTGTTTGGTTCTCTAATCTGTATCTTAGAGATGCTGCTCTCCCTGTTCTGATTGTCCAGTTTGGAGCATCACAAAGTGTAGTGTACTGAGTTCATATAATGTCTACTTTTGCTGTTAACTGCTGATTTTGAGAGGGTCTGATTAATGTTTGTGGCTTAGGTCCATGAACTGGAGAAATCAAAAAGAACTTTAGAGCAACAGGTTGAAGAGATGACGACTGAGCTTGAGGAACTGGAAGATGAACTGCAGGCCACAGAAGATGCTAAACTTCGTTTGGAGGTGAACATGCAAGCTATGAAAGCCCAGTTTGAGAGAGATCTGCAAGCCAGAGATGAACAGAATGAAGAGAAAAAGAGGATGCTGGTTAAACAAGTGTGTATCTTACTGTGCTTCATAGCGGGAAGGGCGTGATGATCTTTTGACAAAGCTCTATGGCTTTGAGAACTTGCTACCAGGAAAATAAAACTCTGTGCTTAAAGATCCCATCCTATAGAAGTCCCAAGCACGGATCTTTACCAACAAGACAATAGGTCTTTTTGTGGATTAGCCACTGTTCATGTTAGTCTGCCAGTGATGGTCCTCCAATTCAACTGTACCTTGCCTCAAAAGCACTCAACATGCAAGTAGATTTGGCTGTTGCTGCATGGGTGTCCTTCAAGCCCGTCCTGTTTGGTGTACAGCAACAAATCCATGGATGCCGACATAGACTGAAAGACTGTAATTAAGTGAACAGTTTCTTAAATGAAAAACGTAGCAAAGATTCCAGATTTGCCAGACTCGAGTCTCTTCAGATCTGCTTTATGATACTAGAATTCTAAAGACATGCCTTTAAAATTTCGTGCTTGTAGGAGAAGATAGATCTAAATTAACATTTCTAAAGCTTTAAGGAAAAAGCACCTGATATTTCAAGATTTATCACAAGAAAAAAAAAAACTTACTGAGAATTACCTGTATAGAGATCTCCTAGAAATAAATAAAAGCATTGACCTGGAAGGCTTTTGAAGTTCCCTGCAATGCTGAATTGCTATTGTCTTGCACTGGACAAGAGCTCCTGACCTGGCATGAGGAGGGAGGCTTGATTCAAAAGAAACATATTCCTTCATGTTGGTAACCTGTGGCACTTCTGGCTCACTTTTATTGTTGTATGAGTTCATCTTAGTTCTTGTTAGTTGCTTTCTTAGATACTTTGCTTCTCTGTTTTCTTTTGAAAAAAAGAAAAGTTGTTGGTGTATACATTCTAGTAGCACATCTGTTTCAAAGAGAATTATTTCTTTTTGTTTTTCTTGAGAATGTGTGGTGATTCTATGTCGTATTTTCCTCTTAGTGGTTCGATCAGAATTAGCAACATCTGCCCCCAAGTCATACCTAAATGTAGACAGATGTACTGGGCCAGAAGCTGATCATGAAGTAGCTGAACAGATGAAATGGAAATGCTTCAGACGCTGAGCTCTTTTCTTTATTTTCCTTTTGTCAGTTCAGAGATCTCTGCTTCCAGTTTGTGGATTTTTTTGCCGTCTGCAGTGTCTTCCCATGTAGCTTGAGTTCTGTAGGCTCTTCGAATCGAGTAATGCTAATTCTGATCTGCAAAGGCCTTTTGGATTCATCAGCCATTTTGTTAGGATTTTGTGTTTGCTCTGTTCCTGGAGCTTGAGCCTGTTAAATCCCTTGATTTCACAGGTGCGAGAGCTGGAGGCAGAACTGGAAGATGAGCGCAAACAGAGGGCTCTTGCTGTGGCAGCCAAGAAGAAAATGGAGATGGATATGAAAGACCTGGAAGGTCTGATAGAAGCTGCACACAAGGCTCAAGATGAAGCAATCAAACAGCTACTTAAGCTCCAGGTAGGCACAGCAAATCAGCTGAGCTGCTTTCCCTCCTGCTGACAGTCTGTCAAGGGTGCTGCTTTTCGTTACATGCATTTGTAGTGTGAAGGCAAGAAGGAGTATCAGACTCAGCTATGCTGGCATACGTCACAGTATCTGGCCTGAACTTACCAGCCACTCAAAACTCCTCTCATCCTTTTGTTGCTAAGGAGTTAAGATTGTCCCCCACGTACTTCTATTCAATAGTCATCATTTTCAACCCTTTGCATAAGGATTTACTGAGGATTACTTTTGAGGCTGAATCTTTAAAATTTTTGGTTGTTTGTATTTTTGAATTTACTGATTTCAGCTCAGCTCTTGCTGATTGCTACTTCCTCTAGTTGAGGAAGCCAAAAATGCTCCAGAGAAATAGGAGGAGTTAATTTTAGTTGCTTTGAAAAAGCTCCAAGATGCCTATTCTTTTTAGATTGGCAAGAAGAATCCAGTACTTGTGTCAAGGATTTATTTCCCATTCCCAGAGAAATACTCCGTCTTTAGTAGAGGTCAGTTTTCCCAAGGCTTTCAGTGCCATGGCCCAAAGCTGCAGGAGTATGAGGCCGTGGCAAGACCATGTAAAGCATAGAGCAAACTGCATTGCCTTTCTGCCCTGTCCACTCTATTCCTTGGCAATCCTACTTCAACTGAATGAGGGCAATTTTGGAACTTGGTCCAGGCGCTGGATGAGAAGGGAATGGAGATTAAAGGAAGAAATGCTGGTACCTAGCAGTAGCGGCTTCTCTATTCCCAGAGGCTGAGTCAGTTACAGAGTTCATACCTGATGTCTGTACACTTTCATGCAAGCACCTGAAATAAGTGGTCTCATGACTAGTAGTATTGCGAAGATGCAGGTACAACTTAAATGCAGTTTCTCCAGCTTTATTCTTTTAGCATCTGAAGTCAAACTTGTGTGAACTAAGATATCAGTCTGTGTTAAGTGTCTTACGGGAAGGATAAGTATGTGCTTCTACGTTATATGTGCAAAATGGTGAATTGTGGTACTTCTACACTGAGAAGTTTCTTACCTTGAGTACTTGTAATAGGTTTTATCAGTCAATTTAAGTAAATAGGTTTGTTTTTTTCCAAGACAATTGCAAGAGCATTACCTATCTACTACAAAGGTATCTCTACTACCTCTACTAGAGGTTTTTTCCTACAAGAAATCTACTAATAAATGAAGTGAAGTCTTCTAATGGGATATTTCTGATGAGGAGTGAGTGATGGAAAGATGAGAAAATGAAGGGTTTAGACTGAAAGAGGGTAGATTTAAATTGGATATAAGAAAGAAATTCTTCACTCTGAGGGTGATGAGGCACTGGCCCAGGTTTCCCAGAGAAGCTGTGGCTGCCCCCTCCCTGGCAGTGTTCAAGGCCAGGTTGGATGGGGCTTTGAGCAGCCTGGAAGGTGTCTCTGCCCGTGGCAGAGGGATAGAACTCTGATCTTTCAAGGTCCTGTCCAACCCAAACCATTCTATAATTCTATGAAAATAAGAACTGAAAATAAATATATTTAAGTGGAATGAAGCCACTTTAGGAGGAAGGTCTTGCCTCCTAAGGGCAAAAAAGCTTCAGAGCTACTAATAAATCTTGTGGTTGTCCTGCTGTATCATGGCTTATTCTTTCCTCTGCTCTCCAACTGCAGGCTCAAATGAAAGACTACCAGCTGGAGCTAGAAGAAGCCCGTGCATCCAGAGATGAGATCTTTGCACAGTCCAACGAAAGTGAAAAGAAGCTCAAAGGTCTTGAAGCAGAAATACTCCAGCTCCAAGAGATGAGATTGAAATCCAAGAAATCTGTTTTTCTTTCTAGAGAAAAGGGGAAGGCCAGAGGGTGTTTGTTTTTTTTTAAAAAAAGAAAAAGTAAAAAGCCATCCAGTGAATTGAACAGAAAAGTGGGAGCCTGGAGATGTTTCTCTTCCTCACTGCCCCAGGTCATTAGTGAGCTTCTTATAGCTTTGTAGGAATCCTTCTAGTAGTCTGGACTTCCTTTCCCTGCCTGGGTAGCAGGGAAGCCTTACTACTGCTTAAACAGATTTCAAGCCTCACTAAAATTTGCAAGGTGGTTTGAGAGTCTCTGGAAGCTGTGGTGCACAGTGTCAGTACTAAAACTGGTCACTGGAAGTATATAAAAACCTAACAATCTCTCCAGTACCTCAGTGGACCATGTAAGTCTGTGGAGGTTTATCTCTCTGCTATCTGAGGTCCTCATCCCTTTCTTTTACGGGCATCTGTTCCCTCATTGTTGGCAATTCATGTAAGAGCTCCAAGTCGTGCTACATATCGCTGTCACTTATCCCCGATTATCTCCGTTGTCTGCCACAAGGTTAAACGTTTGAGGTTTGAAGGCAACAGAATTGCCTTGTGTGAGAGACGGCCTCTTTTTACCCTGTTAGCTGCAAAGGTTGAAGCAATCACTCAGCTTACACTGCACTTAATGTTTGAGACTTTTAGCTACAACTTACTAGAGCTTCTCCATGTCATTCTTTCACAGACTTCAAACTTGTCAGTCTTGCACTTGCAGTGCATTAGATTGTGTCCTTCTTGGTGAATGTCTGGGTGTTTCTACCACTCAATACAATTTCACAATACAAGATTCAGCGCTGTTATACTTTTGTGCTAAAAATTCATTTTCTATACTTTGCTTTCAGTCATGCTACGTACTCTGTCGGAACCTAAAAAATTTGCTTAATTTAGTGCCCACGTTATACTTAATGAATTAGAGCATGTGACAGAACGGTTTTATCCTCCTGCTTAGGGCTTGAATGTTACTGGCTTTTTCAGGGGACGGGGAGAAGTAAATTCATAGTAGTCATGTGGCAGTTACGGGAGGGAAAGATCAAGGTGATGCGTCCTCCTAGCTTTTACAGCTGTTGGTTCTGTTTATCCATTAAAAGACCTCGGCGATATCACACTTCACAGCATCTCCCAGAAGTTATTAGAAGGCATAGTTGTTTGCATAAGTTTTGAGATTCCTAATGCTGTAATGAATATTTCCTAAACCTTCACAGGAGTTTGCTGCGTCTGAAAGAGCTCGTCGTCATGCTGAGCAAGAAAGGGATGAGTTGGCTGATGAGATTGCAAACAGCGCTTCGGGAAAGTGAGTCATCAAATGTATTAATTGTGCATCTGAAGAACTTCAGGCACCAGCAGCTGCAGTTCTTGGTAGCCTGCTTGCAATTTCTGTATTGACCTGTTGTCCCGATAAAAATTCCTTCTTGTTACGAAGAGAATTGCTTACACAGTAGCTTCTCGTTACAGTTTGGAATGTCTAAAGTATCAAAAGCCAAATAGCCAGTTGCTTTGTATCAGATCTGAGCGTGTCTTGACCCAAATACTTCTTTTCTAGGTCAGCGCTGCTGGATGAGAAGCGCCGGCTGGAAGCTCGGATTGCACAATTGGAGGAAGAGCTCGAGGAAGAGCAGAGCAACATGGAGCTTCTCAATGAGCGGTTCCGAAAGACCACGTTGCAGGTGAGTCCGTTGGTGGCAATGCTGTAGGGGCAATCTATGTTTCAGTGTGCAGATAAGTGGAGGATCTCAATAGCACCAAATGATCTTCTATCCTTCTCCTCTGAAAGGTTGACACGCTGAATTTTGAGCTAGCTGGGGAGCGGAGTGCTGCCCAGAAGAGTGAAAATGCACGGCAGCAGCTAGAAAGGCAGAACAAAGAGCTGAAAGCCAAGTTGCAGGAACTGGAGGGATCTGTGAAGTCGAAGTTCAAGGCAACAATTTCTACTCTAGAAGCCAAGATTGTGCAGCTAGAAGAACAGCTTGAGCAGGAAGCCAAGTAAGGAGAAAAAGAAAAAAAAAATCTGTTTGCTTGTGTTTGCCATGTCTTAAACCTCTGTGCCTTAGGTTTTTGTAGGCTGAGATATGAGATTCCGGCAAAGGCATTGGGGTTTCTGATCAGGAAACCTACTGTTTGGGGGACACATTTTGACAAGACAGCTGCAAAGTAACTGGGGTTGAAATTTTCAGAAACTATTTGCTCCGTAACTAAAGCTGCTGAATTAACTCTGGACATTAACCAGGTGAATATGTTGACTGGTAGTCCCAGGATGCACAAGGTGATGCAGAAGTTTCTTGAGACAAGATGAAACATCGCCTTGAGACACCTGGTCTCTTTGGTTAGAGGAAGCCAGTTGAAGAGCTTAGGTGTGACAGCTTTAGTTGGTTGAGATGAATCCTGTACTCTGCAGAAGTCTTTCTGCAGTGAGCTCTTCCTGTCTATCCTTGTCATCTTGGTCCTCCAAATATATGTATTTGTTTTAAGCTAGTTCCTCCCAGAATCTGAAGGTCTTATAACAATCTTTGTTCTTTTTGTGCTTTTGGCTCTATGGGAGGAACATGTTACTGGTTAGCAATAACTCTGTAAGAAGCACCTTTATATCCCTCTTTTGAGCCTGCATACCATACTGGTATTGCTCCAGTGCTAAGGCTTCATGTTTTCAAAGCTGCATCCCAGCCAACCACCAGCACGCTAAAACTGTTGCTGCTGTTGATGGTGGCAGGCGTGTTAGGAGAACTCAAATATCAGTTACACCATGAGGCGAGAACCTTTCAGAAGGAACAGATTTTGTCTTCCTGGCCTTCAAGTACTGGGACAAATGACGGCTTTTGATTATTCTAGGGAAAGAGCAGCTGCTAACAAACTGGTCCGTCGTACGGAGAAGAAATTGAAGGAAGTCTTCATGCAGGTAGAGGATGAGCGTCGACACGAAGACCAGTACAAGGAGCAGGTAGGTGGAAGGGCTTAGCTTTTGAGGCCTATTTCTCAGAAAAGGTAAATAAAACCATACTGTAAGTAGAAAGGGCTTGCTAAGAAGCATGTTAATGAAAAGATGTTGGGGAATCTATCTGGATGACTAAACCACTAGAGTAGTTCCCAGTGGTCAAAACCTCCCCGTGATAGCTCTGATGTGATGGTCCGTTACGCATCCTGGTCTCCCAGACCTAGGAGCTCTGCAGTGTTTCCAGGAGCCCGGGCTGGAGTCTGCAGTGAGGCTGTGTTGGTTCATCTCCAGCTGGAGTGGTTGGGTGGACAGGACGTTGGCTAACTCCTGGTCGTGGCGTTGCAGCTGTCTAGTTTGATCCTGAGTCCCTGGGTTTATATTTCAGATGGAAAAGGCAAATGCCAGAATGAAGCAGCTCAAACGCCAGCTGGAGGAGGCTGAAGAGGAAGCCACACGTGCAAATGCTTCCCGACGTAAACTTCAGCGTGACCTGGACGATGCCACAGAGGCTAACGAGGGCCTGAGCCGGGAGGTCAGCACCCTGAAGAACAGGCTAAGGTAGGTGGTGCCAGTGGCGGTGGGCAGGGTTTGTCTGAGCCCTCGTGTGCCCACAGACTCTCCGCAGTGCATCCTTGGGGAGTATCCAGCTGTGGCGCTGCTGGTGTTAGGGATGTTCAGCTCAGGAAGTGTGGGCTGGATGAGTGCTCGGTGCGGTGGATTGAGAACTGGCTGAATGGCAGAGCTCAGAGGGCTGTCATCAGCGGCGCCGAGTCTGGTTGGAGGCCGGTAACTAGTGGTGTGCCTCAGGGGTCAGTACTGGGCCCAGTCTTGTTTAACTTCATCAGTGACCTGGATGAAGAGATGGAGTGTACCCTCAGCAAGTTTGTTGATGACACCAACCTGGGAGGAGTGGTAGATACACCAGCAGGCTGTGCTGCCATTCAGCGAGACCTGGACAGGCTGGAGAGTTGGGCAGAGAGGAACCTGATGAGGTTCAACAACGGCAAGGGCAGGGTCCTGCACCTGGGGAGGAACAACCCCAGGCACCAGTACAGGCTGGGGCGGACCTGCTGGAGAGCAGCTCTGCAGAGAGGGACCTGGGTGTTCTGGCGGACGACAAGTTGACCATGAGCCAGCAGCGTGCCCTGGCTGCCAAGAAGGCCAATGGGATCCTGGGGTGCATTAGGAGGAGTGTGGGCAGCAGGTTGAGGGAGGTTCTCCTTCCCCTCTACACTGCCCTAATGAGGCCCCATCTGGAGTGCTGTGTCCAGTTCTGGGCACCCCAGTTCAAGAAAGATGAGGAGCTACTGGAGAGAGTCCAGCGGAGGGCTATGAGGATGGTGAGGGGACTGGAGCATCTCTCCTACGAGGAGAGGCTGAGGGAGCTGGGCTTGTTCAGCCTGAAGAAGAGAAGGCTGAGAGGGGACCTTAGAAACGCTGATAAATATCTGCAGGGTGGGTGTCAGGAGGACGGGGCCAGACTCTTTCCAGTGGTGCCCAGCGACAGGAGAAGGGGCAATGGGCACAAACTGAAGCAGAGGAAGTTCCAGCTGAACACGAGGAAGAACTTCTTCCCTCTGAGGGTGACGGAGCCCTGGCCCAGGCTGTCCAGGGAGGCTGTGGAGTCTCCTTCTCTGGAGATATTCCAGACCCGCCTGGACGCGGTGCTGTGCAGCCTGCTCTGGGTGACCCTGCTTGGGCAGGGGGTTGGGCTGGGTGACCCACAGAGGTCCCTTCCAACCCCCACCATTCTGTGATTCTGTGATTTTTCCAGTGGCTGGTACCAATCCCTTTTTTTCCCATACCCACTCCAGTGGGAATGTCTCAGCATTTTCCTTGAGAGCAGCTCTTGGAGATCAAGGTCTCTACTGAGTACAGATGGGAGACAGCAGCAGACTCACGTTTGCTGCAGAACAAAACCATCTCGGGGGTAGAGAGAGGCTTATAGGAGCGGCAGGAGGGGTGCAGCACAGCGCTGCACAAACGAGTAGTTGGTATTATTTTAGAGACCCTGCTCTGTTTAGGACTTGGTCTGTGCTCGGTGCTTGTACAGAGGCAACATTTTAGGTTGCTTGGGACTTGCAAAATTAAGATGATGGTACGCGCTAAACAGGAATACCAGAATACCGGAATGTTTGCGCACAGCCTGTCTTCTCCTTGGTCAGAGAAGGGGTTTCAAGACCCTGGGTGTGAAATTTGCCCCATGGCTGGGGGCAAACTGTTCCCCCATGGTTCAGTGCGGAGGTCTTCCCGGAGCAGCCACCAGCATGGGGCCATGGGCTGTGGGCGAGCCACGACCCTTCATGGATTGTCTGGTTGCAGTTCGCAGGAGGGGGGGCCCCATCACCTTCTCCTCGAGCCTATCCGGGAGACGCCAGCTGCACATCGAAGGGGCCTCGCTGGAGCTCTCGGACGACGACGCGGAGAGCAAAGGCAGCGACGTGAACGAAGCGCAGCCGGCGCCCGCCGAGTAGAGCCCCGTCACACCGTTTGCATGCAGAGACCTTTGACACAACAGTCGGCAGGAGGAGGAGGACTTTCCTGACCACCCAACTGCCTTGTGGCCATCAATCTGCCTTACGAGACGTCGGCATGCTACAAGGTTACTTATCCTAGGTCAACTATGTTTTAAGGCTCTCCAGCCTCACCATACTGTACCCTGCTTCAGATATAGTTACAACTGCTTTTTTTCTGTAGTAAATAAAATGGAGTTGTCTCTGTTCAGTGCATCTATTTTCCAGATACTCATTGTATAGCCATTTTATAAAGCATCATGTGAAGGATGGAACTTTTTTTTTTATCAACACGGAAACTTCATTCCCAGAGGGTAGGTGGTTGGGGCAGACCCATCGTCATGACTATGCATGCTTTGTTGTACAGACAGCATCCTTCCGTTTCTCCTGTGCTCAGGCGGCCCGTGGCTGTATCGAGTCTGGTGGATCATTGAAGACCAAACTGCACCTGTATTTTTTTTTCTTTTCTCCTAATTGTTGTGATCAGCACACAATTAGCAAGTGAACTGTGAAAAGGCCTTGGGAAGTGTTAGAGGGAGATGTAGGGATGAACGAGTAGCGTCCATTTTTAACCTGCAATACCCTTTTGAAGTGTTCTCAGCACCTGCTTCATCAGTTAGCGTTCCTGCAGTACGGGCAAACTGAAACAGCGTTGCCGTTCCTCATCTGTACAGTACTTCTGCGTTTGTAGAGACCCGCTATCACCACGCCCGACAGATCTGTGTATATATTAAGGCTACTATAATGTGAACACCAGTGGAAAATAAACAGACAATGCAGGCGAAATTAATTTATTAATTTAGGGTCGAGTGAGTTAGCCTTCAAGCCGCAGAGCCGAGCGGCTGCACGGTGCGTGGAGGCCGAGGCGGTGCGGCGGCTCCGGCGGGAGCGGCTCCGGGGCCGCGCGGGGCGGGTGCGGAGCCGGCGGTGACAGGGGTTCAGCGACGGATGTTGCCTGCCTAGGAGTTGACATGCCAGTGGATGTGAGTCCTTTTTGTTGTTGTTGTGTTTTGTTTTTTTTTTTTTATTTTGAACAGTATTACAGCGAGTAGTTAGCATTCTTTTTGTTTAAATAGCTGAAAAACTGACATTACCGAAAGTGCCTTAGACACTACAGTACTAAGACAATGTTACATATATAATTTGCCTATATAACAATGATTTAATGTATTAATTTTGACTGTGCTTCGTATCACGTACCTCTCTAGTCCAAGTGGTATTATTGATATTAGTGACAATGAATCAGTGTTAACTAGGAACCTTCCTCTGCCACATACTCAAAAACCGTGGATTTCCTTTTTTGGTTAAAAGCTTTAACATCTGTCACAAAGCTTTTGTTGTGTGTGTTTGGATACTTTTAATCAAACTGGCTGTTGACCACCAGGCATCTGACTGCAAATATCTTGTTTTCTTGTATACCCATATTTCTAGACAATGATTTTTGTAAGACAATAAATTTATTCATTATAGATATGGCCGCCTGCTCTGTTTACTTACAGGAAGAGCTATATAGCTCCTGAGGCTGGCGTAGACCTTAATAAACAAGAATATGACTGGAAGCTGCATTTACCCTTCTTCCTCTTTTGTTTGCTCAGGGTTTTTTTTCTCTTTTGACCTAAACACAGTGTAAATGGCCTGGTCAGGGTTGAGCCTTTGTGTTGCCATTAGAGTCCAAAGTCACCTCCTGCTGACCTGCAGGGCTGGGACCCAGGCAGAGGCCCCATGGCTGCCTTCAGCGGGGTCTGGGCTTTCTGCTGGGCGGTGGAATCTCCTGTTTCGGAGGTCCCAGTGTGCAGTACCTGCTCCCCTGGCCCAAGGCAGTGATGGCGTTGGGTAAGGCCAAGGCTGGCACTGGTGCCCTGGGGCTGGTCCCTGCACAGAGAAGGTGGACCAGCGTGGGGAGCTGATAGGAGCAGGGAGATGGTGGGCTTAAAACTGGAGTGAGAGGAGAGGGATGGGGGAGAGCAGGAAGCCCCTGCCTGGGCTCTACAGTCCAGGGCTGCTGTCAGTGGTCCCTCTGGTCCCAGCAAGCCTGGGCTGAGGGAGCCTCCAGCACCGAAGGGCTGCTGGGGACCAGAGCTGATCCCAGGCACCCGCTCCTGGAACCACCGACTCTGCACCTCCAAGCACCGAGTTAAAACGCATGCAGCTTATCATTGCAAATGAATTCATTTACCCATGACCAAGGTGGGGAATACGACCTTTTCATGCCTAGTGGAGAAAAATTGAAACAGTTCATGCACACGATAAAGACGTTCTTGGCCATAACCCTGGACGCAAGGAATGGGGCAAAGCAAAGGTGTTCAGCTGAACCTCACCAGACCTCTCCCCTTCCACCTCTGCCCGGGCAGACGAGGGGTCTTATTTCAGCGACAACCAGCACTCCCACCATACTCCACGGCCGCAAGCGTGTGACCCAGATAAAAGCCTGGAGCATTGCAAAGCACGTTACAGGACATGGGATTACTCACCTGCATCCGAGGTACCCACACGTCCCTCTTTTCCAGTAAAACTTTTTCATAAGGCGGACTAGGGAACGGGAAGACCGCCCTGCTTTCACTGCCTGATGTATTACGATCAGGGTTGGGGTAACTGTGTCCACTGTGTAAATATCCCTACGTGCTTCACGCCACTGTTACAAGTGTGCAAGCAGAGGTGCTTCTCACATTCAAACCTGAGCTTGTTTGAATAAAACAAAGCCCAGCAGATTGACCAAAATAACCTAAGCATAAACACCATCTACAAGGACTTTGATAAGAGTGCAGGCAGGGGAGTGGGGGAGCAGTGAACACGGAGTTCATGCCTCAAGCAACAAACACTACGTGCTGGCTCACATGCTGCCTCAGCTCTGCTGTTCAAGTGCCAAGGCTCTGCAGAGCCCATCAAAGTCAGAGCCATTTTGCTCCCCTACTGGATCGAAGTTAATAACCAATTAAGAAATATTACAACACCAAAAAAAACAAGTATCTATTCGAGAACATCCTCAGGTGCTGTTCTGCCATGCCCGGGCATCCGAACAGTAACAGCACATTCCTGAAGGAACAAGTCTGCAGGAATCTAATCTCACAGCAGACATTGAGTTTTGAAAAAGTAGGCAAGTCCTGACTCTTCCAATTCCCCAGCAAAGCCTTACTGCGGGCCCAGCTGTCCTCCAGGCCTCTGCTAAAGTGACGCTCCCCTGTGTCAGCTCCTGCCCATCGCTGTCTTCGGCTGCCTGCTCTGCTCCGCTCAGCAAGCAAAGAGCAGATGTTTGACAGGAGATGGAGACTGGCCAAACACTTTAACCAACAAAATGGCAGAGGAAGGAAAGTAAGTGGAAATGTAATGCTGCAGCTGAGTTACCTCTGTCCCATTCCCACCACCCAACAACCGGCTGCTCTTTAGGCAGCGGCTGCAGATGGGATGGCATCTACAATCACATGTGGCTGTTTCAGGCTCCAGCAACAATGAGGGGCAGGGAGGAGAGTACAGGGGCTGGGGAGAGAGGAGGAGAAGGGATAAGCAAGGCATGCCTTGCCTCAGCCCCTCGTGCCCAGCCACCGCCGCATGCTCCAGGTCCGACTCCTGCCAGCGCGGCTGGAGCTGGGCGGCTGCTGCAGCGTGCGGGCGTGATGGGGCTGACCACATTGCGGTTCAGAGCTCGGTTCAGCTTACACGTGCAAAGTTGTACAGGTTTTACACAGCAGCCACGGAGATGCGTGCCCAGCACAGACACTGCGATCAGCACCAGCACTCAGAGACCTCCACAGGGGCAGCAAGATTGAGCAGGAGCCGAAGCGGGGAAGAGGCACGGGCCATCCGCTGTCAACAGCATGTGGGCACGCAGAGGAGGAGGACAGGACAGCAGGGATCTCTAACAACCTGCCGATAAGGACGTCAGTCATTTCCACCCCCTTTTCTAGCCCACTAACATCCTCCAGCTCTGCTGTAGAAGTTAGTTTTCAGGAGGGTGGGTTTCTAAGCCTTTTTCAGCTACAACCTGCTGGTAACTCCAGGCAGCCAGCCCAGATAGCAAGTGTGATGACAATCCAGATAATTAAAAGTGACCCCACCCCACACAGCAATCAGCTTATTTGTCACACCACAACTCGATATAGCCATGCTGCCTCCTAAGAACAGCTATAATCTCTCCCTAGCAACTACCCTGACAGCTTGTACCTGAAATATCGCCCGTGCCCTGCAAGTGTGAGCTGCCGTGGTGATGCACAGACCCCAGCCAGCCTTGCAGTGCACAGACGACCCAAAAGTCTGTCCGATTTGCACAGGACACTGACTTTGTTATGTCTCCAAACTCTTCTTTTCCGAAACCAGCAAACAACAGTGACTCTAAAAAAACTCTGAATACCAGTTTCTAAGATGCAACTTGCCCAGCTACCCACGTAGCAACACAATTCAGCTCAAACGAGGATGATGGTAGGAAGCTCAGCTTGTCTGCTCTGTATACGGCACTCTTCAGGTCGGCAACTGCTCATTTACTTCTCCAAAATAAATTCTGTATTGAGGATGTGCGGAAAGCCCTGACCACGGGCGAGTCACGGGAGACACACGGGGTCGTTTCTCCTGTGAAAGCAGTTTCTGGCTTCACGGCTGACGCACAGCACAGACAGCATGGAAGCAGTTGCTCCCTTGATCAGCCAGAACTATGCCCTTAATGACGTTTTCTTTTTCCCCTCATAGAGGGGGAAGTAGAGCAAACAGGGCACCACCCTCCAAGCGAGCATTTGCTGCCTGCACTCAGCTGTTCTCACCAAGGGAACCTCCAGATTTGCCATCACGTACTTCCCCCGTGTGAGCACACCAGTAGCTATGGCAACTGCACCGCTACTTACTTGAGATCCTTTCGAAGGGCACGTTCACTTCACCAGCAGGTTTGCTGCCTCGGTTGATTTTTTTATTACCTGAGATGCAGCTGCCAAGAGATTCGGCAGCAGAGGGACAGGACAGGCACTGACACCCTGCCAGCTACGAGACAATCACGCTTGCTTTGCTCTGTGCTTTACAGAAATCAGCACTGTCACCCTCCCCATCCTCTTGAGACTGGCTCCACAATTTATTTGTCCTATAGGATGAAAGCTGTGGTGGGCTAAAGACAAACCAAGAATAACTTCTGCTCCAAGTAGCATCCTGAAACACACTCCCTTTCAGGATAAAATCATATCCTTACTTACCCTTTGTCGAAGAAAGAAGTATGTCCCGGATGAGGGTACTTTGTGCCATTGCTGTTCATCACGCCGCTGTTAACATTCCCTGAAATGTAGGATTTCCATGATGCCTGGTCCTTTGCAAAATTTCTGCAAACAGCTAATTTGGATTCTAAGGCCTGTGAAGGGGAAAAAAAAAATGACGTCAAAAAAGTAATACCATTAAGAGGAAGTATTTTGCTGCTCAAGTTCAGGCTTTGTCATGACCCCAAGATCACCACGATCAGGAACCCAGTGTGATCACCTTTGGCGAAAGCTGAACTGAATGGGAACAAAGCTGTCATTTTCTCTGTCATCCAACCACAAAGGAAACCCACACAACGAGACGCTGACGCAGACTGCCACGCGTGACTCAGTTCCATCAGGGCTCAGATTTTACAACATATCAACACTCAATCAATTACCTAAAATAAGGAAGCCAATTCCTAGCAGAAGTTACCAAAACTTCCTGCTTCAGCAGCTGCAGTAAGGCTGGCATAAGCTAATCAGAAGTCTAAGACAGAGCCTAAAGCAGAATCCTCAAGTTTTGCGAGGGACTTTGTATTTGGGAGTTTGTATTTGGAAATTCGAATTTTTTTCTCCAGGGCAATGCCTTCTAGCATTTCTTTCTTAATCTTGGCCTGCAAAACAAAGCCAGTTTCTTAAGTGCCATTGGTATGCTTCAGAACAAGAAGTGCTACAGCATCAGATGAGGAACCCAAGGCAGCAACTAAGCCTGTCTCTGTGGTCTGTACCTCATCTGTACTACTTCGCAGCAAGCCTGGTGAGATCTTGTTCCCCTGTACAAGGTGACAGTCTCTGCCTCATCTGCTGACTCCTGCCAGAAGGGAGGCCAAAATCCTGATTCTCTCCTTCACTGCAGCACACCCCCTGCCCTTTCTGCTGTCTGTCACAAACTGAGGCTTTGCTTCAATAGCAGTCCGGTCTAGCAGAAAGTCCTTGCAACAATTTATTACATCCACCCTGCTCATGGGAGCATTCATACACTTGCAAATGCATACAGCGGAGACAAAACCTCATCTCCCCAAACACGGGGCTTGGTCCCATTCCACGTAGAAAAATATTCCACTGATAAGACACTGGCATGCTATCACAAGTAAATGAACACTACACAGTGTTCTAGAAATCCATGCAAGCTTACTCAGTGGCTATATAGGCAGATATATTGTGGTCAGCAGGTCGAGGGAGGTTCTCCTTCCCCTCTACTTGGTCCTAGTGAGGCCCCATCTGCAGTACTCTGTCCAGTTCTGGGCTCCCCAGTTCAAGAAAGATGAGGAGCTACTGGAGAGAGTCCAGCGGAGGGCTGCAAAGATGGTGAGGGGACTGGAGCATCTCTCCTACGAGGAAAGGCTAAGGGAGCTGGGCTTGTTCAGCCTGGAGAAGAGAAGGCAGAGAGGGGCCTGTGTCTCGGAGCAGGCTGGGAACAACCATGCTTATTTGGCATTTCCTGTCCTTGCAGAGTAATCACACGGGATTGTGCTTAAGCTCTCAAAATCCCCTGCAGACTCTTACTCACAATGATCCCATTTTAAACATGTCACACCATAACCCCGAGTTATCCTGCTGCCCTTTCAAACCAGCTACGAGCTCACCGACTCCAAACATGAACAATGAGTTAATTTTTAATTTCAAACTTTGCTAAAACAACTGTCTGTACTGCAGCTATTGCTGTTCTCAGTGCTAACCACAAGAGACAGAGGGAAGCCAGCACCGGCGGCGAGACACGGAGGCTACCCATGCTTCCACTCAGAACACCAGCCACTGAGGCATGTCAACAAGCTTCTCATAACTCAAGAGTCGCCTTCATTCAACTGGAAAGCCTGGCATCCTAAACAACACTGTAACAGATGTTTAAACCACTTCTTCCTTGCTTATTGTGGTAATCCCTTTAAAGGCTCACGCATTTCACTTCCCCATCAACTACAGATGGGAACATTTGGCTTTCTCCTGATTTATTTTCTCACTTTCTTATCACAGGCTTCTACTTTTTTTTCTGTTTTCAGCACCTGTTGCAGATCTCCCCAGGCATGATCTCAGCTCCCCTCCCATGACACACAGTTACTGTGCAGCAGGCACCCAGAGTCTGAGTGCCAGTTCTGCACCTGGGTCTCACTAGAGAGGAAGCCACAGGCCACACCTGAGGTAAGAACAAGTGGCTGACAGTGTCTAACCCCATACACCAAAGTGCTGAGAAACTTCTTACTCCAAATATGAATTTCATCACCCAAAGTTGGAATCAGAACCTTAGTAATATGCTTTACAAATCAAGATCACTAAAAAAAATACATTATCACATACTAAACACTGAATATGGATGCTTTGGAAACTACAGCACAGGCCAAGACCTTATGATTGTGCACAAGGATGAAAGCTCAGTGACAACCCCACCGAGACAGGAATACTTCAGTTCAGAGCACTCACCCCCACTTTCCGCAACAGATCTCCCACAATGTTGAGCGCAGATATTCTAGCCGAAGGAGTAAGGGGGCTGGTACCAAATCCGTTTGGTATAGCTGCAGACACAGACACATTTTATTACCTGTTCCACTTCTCCACAGGTTTTTTTTTTTGGTTTATTTTTGTTTGTTTCAATTTCAATAAATCAACTCCAACGTAAAAAAGTAAATATAAAATCCTACTGCAGGCTATTCACACAATTACCCCACAATAACACGCAGACTACATGATCACTAGCCATGGAAAAACGAAAAAGCTTAATTCCTGTCCACTGCCCTCTTTCCCATTAGAACTACACACAGAGTTCTCGCACTCTCCATCTGCAAGGCTATTGCCCGCAATCCATCTAATCCAGCCAGAGCTTCCCCTGGAATCTATTCTTTCTAATTTGAAAAATAACGTATTAATCCTTGCAGTTGTCCAGAGCCTTCCAGACAGGGAAGCGGACTGGACTAACACCCTGCTGCCTCATAGAGAAAACAAGACCCCCAAAAAGTATGTGTTGTAACAGGGGCAGTCTAGACTGTTTGAATTACTGCCCACCATTTACTCACCACTGCTGCTCCACATTTAAGCAGAAATATCAGCCACTGCAATTCCCTGCGATCTCAAAGGTCTTCAGAGCTCTGCTGCAGGCATCCACTGCAGAGCACAAACCCTTGCCCCGGTAAAAGCAGTATCTAAGCTTCACCGTACTGCTTCTCCATGCTGTTTACTGATTATACTCCTTAAGTGCACCTGATGCTGCCCCAGGATTTAAACACACCTGATCCAATGCAGGTGGGATCCACACCTACCTACACTTACTTCAAGTTCACCAACAAGCACCTGGCCTGAAATTGTTTGTTAACAAGCTGCAGGTACTGCCTAACAACTAGACACAGTTTCTACAAATTATACCTTTTGGGGAAGGAAAACTATTTTCCGATCCTTTTCCAGCAGGTGTAGCTGGCAAGAAGAGAGATGCCTGGACAGACGAATCCATCTTTTCACAGTCTAGAGTCGGAGAACTGGGCGCTGACTTTCGGGTGACTTTTTGTTGCCTCTCCCGTACTGCTAGCTATTGCCGTAAGTCTGAGGGTTGAAAGAATAAAAAAACCACACGTCTTGGTGACCGAGTTCCCTAATAAACACTGTCTCTATTCATTTGGGAGGGATGAGGAGGAAACACTTTGCAACAACTCTGTATTAACTGCTACTGCTGGCTTTCTGCAGCAGCGAGAACCCCCACCTCAGGGCAGTCACAGCCCCAGACCATCACTGCCTGTCACGTGTAAGCACAGCAGGTGACTTTTCCGCAGTATCTTCCCCATCTGTGGTGCGAGTTCCATGGAAAGTGCATTAAGCGAACGGCAGCCGGTCCCAAATGCCTGCGGAATTACACTCCGCTCCTGCTCAAACAGCCGTGGGGAAAAGGGAGGAATGACCCATTCTTACGTTTCCAACTCCCCACATCATTCTTCCTGTTAACCTCTGAGCTATCTGCAGATGTTCGCATTTTCAGAGCAGGGCTGCGGGAGGCCCCCGGTACGGAACAACTAAGCTACGTTTGAAGTTTGAGGTGGCAAGACAAGCAAGCAGCCCCAGTCTCTGTGCCTCTGTGTGAGCAGTGCCATGGGCAGATGAGGCTGAGCAACAGCTTTCCAAGCTAGCATTTTCTGGCTGCGAGCTATCAGCAGACGTTCGCATTTTCGGAGTAGGCCTGCCGGAGACGCCCGGCAAGGACCCCCAAAGTTACGTTTGAAGTTTGAGGTGGCAAGACAAGCAAGCAGCCCCAGTCTCTGTGCCTCTATGCGAGCAGTGCCATGGGCAGATGAGGCTGAGCAACAGCTTTCCAGGCTAGCTCTTTCTGGCTGCGAGCTATCGGGAGACGTTCGCATTTTCAGAGTAGGACTACCCGAGGCACCAGACACGGACCACCTAAGATACTTTTCAAGTTTAAGGTGGCAAGACAAGCAAGCAGCCCCAGTCTCTGTGCCTCTGTGCGAGCAGTGCCATGGGCAGATGAGGCTGAGCAACAGCTTTCCAGGCTAGCTCTTTCTGCCTGCGAGCTATCTGCAGACGTTCGCATTTTCAGAGCAGATCTGCTAGAGGCCCCTTGCATGCACACCCTAAGCTACGTTTGAAGTTTGAGAGGGCAAGACAAGCAAGCAGCACCAGTCTCTGTGCCTCTGTGCGAGCAGTGCCATGGGCAGATGAGGCTGAGCAACAGCTTTCCAGGCTAGATCTTTCTGCCTGCGAGCTATCTGCAGATGTTCGCATTTTCAGAGCAGCACTGCCGGAGGCCGCCGACACGGACCACCTAAGCGACGTTTGAAGTTTGAGTTGGCAAGACAAGCAAGCAGCCCCAGTCTCTGTGCCTCTGTGCGAGCAGTGCCATGGGCAGACGAGTCTGAGAAACAGCTTTCCAGGCTAAATCTTTCTGGCTGCGAGCTATCTGCGGACGTTCTCATTTTTGGAGCAGGCCTGTTGGATTCCCCTGCATGGAACCCCAAATCTACTTCTGAATTTTGAGGTGGCAAGACAAGCAAGCAGCCCCAGTCTCTGTGCCTCTGTGCGAGCAGTGCCATGGGCAGATGAGGCTGAGCAAGAGCTTTCCAGGCTAGCTCTTTCTGCCTGCCAGCTATCTGCAGATGTTCGCATTTTCAGAGCAGGGCTGCTGGAGGCGCCCTGCACGGACCACCTAAGACACTTTTAAAGTTTGAGGGGGCAAGACAAGCAAGCAGCCCCAGTCTCCATGCCTCTGTGTGAGCAGTGCCATGGGCAGATGAGGCTGAGCAACAGCTTTCCAAGCTAGCTCTTTTTGTCTGCGGGCTATCTGCAGACGTTCGCATTTTCGCAGCAGGTCTGCAAGAGGCTCCCTATACGGAATCTCAACGATAAGTTTGAAGTTTGAGGTGGCAAGACAAGCAAGCAGCCCCAGTCTCTGTGCCTCTGTGCGAGCAGTGCCATGGGCAGATGAGGCTGAGCAACAGCTTTCCAGGCTAGCTCTTTTTGGCTGCAAGCTATCTGCAGACGTTCGCATTTTCAGAGCAGGACGGTCTCAGGCCCCCTGCACGGACCCCCAAAGCTACGTTTGAAGTGTGATGTGGCAAGACAAGCAAGCAGCCCCAGTCTCTGTGCCTCTGTGCGAGCAGTGCCATGGGCAGATGAGGCTGAGCAACAGCTTTCCAGGCTAGCTCTTTCTGCCTGCGAGCTATCTGCAGACGTTCGCATTTTCAGAGCAGGGCTGCCAGAAGCACCCGGCACAGACCCCCAAAGTAACGTTTTAAGTTTGAGGTGGCAAGACAAGCAAGCAGCCCCAGTCTCTGTGCCTCTGTGCGAGCAGTGCCATGGGCAGATGAGGCTGAGCAACAGCTTTCCAGGCTAGCTCTTTCTGGCTGCCAGCTATATGCAGACGTTCGCATTTTCAGAGCTGGGCTGCTGGAGGCCCTATGCATGGACCACTTAAAATACGTTTGAAGTTTGAGGGGGCAAGACAAGCAAGCAGCCCCAGTCTCTGTGCCTCTGTGTGAGCAGTGCCATGGGCAGATGAGGCTGAGCAACAGCTTTCCAACCTAGCATTTTCTGACTGCCAGCTATCTGCAGACGTTCGCATTTTCGGAGTAGGCCTGTCGGAGACGCCCAGCAAGGACCCCCAATGTTACGTTTTAAGTTTGAGGTGGCAAGACAAGCAAGCAGCCCCAGTCTCTGTGCCTCTGTGCGAGCAGTGCCTTGGACAGATGAGGCTGAGCAACAGCTTTCCAGGCTAGCTCTTTCTGGCTGCGAGCTATGTGCAGATGTTCGCATTTTTAGAGCAGCACTGCCGGAGGCCGCCAGCACGGACCACCTTAGCGACGTTTGAAGTTTGAGGTGGCAAGACAAGCAAGCAGCCCCAGTCTCTGTGCCTCTGTGCGAGCAGTGCCATGGGCAGACGAGGCTGAGAAACAGCTTTCCAGGCTAGCTCTTTCTGGCTGCGAGCTATCTGCGGACGTTGGCATTTTTGGAGCAGGCCTGTTGGATTCCCCTGCATGGAACCCCAAATCTACATTTGAATTTTGAGAGGGCAAGACAAGCAAGTAGCCCCAGTCTCTGTGCCTCTGTGCGAGCAGTGACATGGGCAGATGAGGCTGAGAAACAGCTTTCCAGGCTAGCTCTTTCTGGCTGCGAGCTATCTGCAGACGTTCGCATTTTCGCAGCAGGACTGCCGGAGGCTTCCTGCACGGACGACCTAAGCTAAGTTTGAAGTTTGAGGGGGCAAGACAAGCAAGCAGCCCCAGTCTCTGTGCCTCTATGCGAGCAGTGCCATAAGCAGATGAGGCTGAGCAACAGCTTTCCAGGCTAGCTCTTTCTGCCTGCGAGCTATCTGCAGACGTTTGCATTTTCGGAGCAGTGCTGCCGGAGGCTCCCGGAATGGACCACCTAAGTTGCGTTTGAAGTTTGAGGGGGCAAGACAAGCAAGCAGCCCCAGTCTCTGTGTTTCTGTGCGAGCAGTGCCATGGGCAGATGAGGCTGAGCAACAGCTTTCCAGGCTAGCCCTTTCTGGCTGCGAGCTATCTGGAGACGTTCGCATTTTCAGAGCAGGGCTGTCGATAGTGTCCGACACGGAATCCCAAATCTATGTTTGAAGTTTGAGGGGCCAAGACAAGCAAGCAGCACCAGTCTCTGTGCCTCTGTGCGAGCAGTGCCATGGGCAGACGAGGCTGAGAAACAGCTTTCCAGGCTAGCTCTTTCTGGCTGCGATCTATCTGCGGACGTTCGCATTTTCGGAGCAGGCCTGTTGGATTCCCCAGCATGGAACCCCAAATCGACTTTTGAAGTTTGAGGTGGCAAGACAAGCAAGCAGCCCCAGTCTCTGTGCCTCTGTGCGAGCAGTGACATGGGCTGATGAGGCTGAGCAACAGCTTTCCAGGCTAGTTCTTTCTGGCTGCAATTTATCTTCCGACATTCGCATTTTCGCAGCAGTACTGCCGGAGGCACCTGGCATGGAACCCCTCAGCTATGCTTGAAGTTTGAGCTGGGAAGACAATCAACCAGCCCCAGTCTCTGTGTCTCTGTGCGAGCAGTGCCATGGGCAGATGAGGCTGAGCAACAGCTTTCCAGGCTAGCTCTTTCTGGCTGCGAGCTATCTGCAGACGTTCACAATTTCAGAGCAGGGAGGCTGGAGGCGTCCGGAACGTACCACCAAAGCTACGTTTGAAGTTTGAGGGGGCAAAACAAGCAAGCAGCCCCAGTCTCTGTGCCTCTGTGCAAGCAGTGCCATGGGCAGATGAGACTGAGCAACAGCTTTCCAGGCTAGCTCTTTCTGGCTGCGAGCTATCTGCAGACGTTCGCATTTTGGGAGCAGGGCTGCCAGAGATGCCTGGCATGGACCACCTAAAATACATTTGAAGTTTGAGGGGGCAAGACAAGCAAGCAGCCCCAGTCTCTGTGCCTCTGTGCGAGCAGTGCCATGGGCAGATGAGGCTGAGCAACAGTTTTCCAGGCTAGCTCTTTCTGGCTGCGAGCTATCTGCAGACGTTCGCATTTTTGAAGCAGGGCTGCCGGAGGCTTCCTGCACGGACCACCTAAGCTAAGTCTGAAGTTTGAGGGGGCAAGACAAGCAAGCAGCCCCAGTCTCTGTGCCTCTATGCGAGCAGTGCCATGGGCAGATGAGGCTGAGCAACAGCTTTCCAGGCTAGCTCTTTCTGGCTGCGAGCTATCTGCAGACGTTCGCATTTTCGGAGCAGGGATGCCGGAGGAGCCCGGAATGGACCACCTAAGTTGCGTTTGAAGTTTGAGGGGACAAGACAAGCAAGCAGCCCCAGTCTCTGTGCCTCTCTGCAAGCAGTGCCATGGGCAAATGAGGCTGAGCAACAGCTTTCCAGGCTAGCCCTTTCTGGCTGCGAGCTATCTGCACACGTTCGCATTTTCAGAGCAGGGCTGTCGATAGTGTCCGACACGGAATCCCAAATCTATGTTTGAAGTTTGAGGGGGCAAGACAAGCAAGCAGCACCAGTCTCTGTGCCTCTGTGCGAGCAGTGCCATGGGCAGACGAGGCTGAGAAACAGCTTTCCAGGCTAGCTCTTTCTGCCTGCGAGCTATCTACGGACGTTCGCATTTTTGTAGTAGGCCTGTTGGATTCCCCTGCATGGAACCCCACATCTACTTTTGAATTTTGAGAGGGCAAGACAAGCAAGCAGCCCCAGTCTCTGTGCCTCTGTGCGAGCAGTGCCATGGGCAGATGAGGCTGAGCAACAGCTTTCCAGGCTAGCCCTTTCTGCCTGCGAGCTATCTGCAGACGTTCGCATTTTCAGAGCAGGGCTGCTGGAGGCGACCTGCACGGACCACCTAAGACACTTTTGAAGTTTGAGGGGGCAAGACAAGCAAGCAGCCCCAGTCTCCATGCCTCTGTGCGAGCAGTGCCATGGGCAGATGAGGCTGAGCAACAGCTTTCCAGGCTAGCTCTTTCTGGCTGCGAGCTATCTGCAGACGTTCAGAATTTCAGAGCAGGGAGGCTGGAGGCGTCCGGAACGTACCAGCAAAGCTACGTTTGAAGTTTGAGGGGGCAAAACAAGCAAGCAGACCCAGTCTCTGTGCCTCTGTGCGAGCAGTGCCATGGGCCGATGAGGCTGAGCAAGAGCTTTCCAGGCTAGCTCTTTCTGCCTGCGATCTATCTGCAGACGTTCGCATTTTCAGAGCAGGGCTGTCGGAATTGTCCGACATGGAACCCCAAAGATACGTTTGAAGTTTGAGGGGGCAAGACAAGCAAGCAGCTCCAGTCTCTGTGCCGCTATGCGAGCAGTGCCATGGGCAGATGAGGCTGAACAACAGCTTTCCAGGCTAGCTCTTTCTACCTCTTAGCTATATGCAGACGTTCGCATTTTGGAAGAAGGGCTGCCGGTCGCCCACTTCACGGACCTCCAAAGATAAGTTTGAAGTTTGATGTGGCAAGACAAGCAAGCAGCCCCAGTCTCTGTGCCTCTGTGCGAGCAGTGCCATGGGCAGGTGAGGCTGAGCAACAACTTTCCAGGCTAGCTCTTTCTGGCTGAGAGCTATCTGCAGACGTTCGCATTTTGGGAGCAGGGCTGCCGGAGTCGCCCGGAACGCACCACCTAAGCTACGTTTGAAGTTATAGGGGGCAAGACAAGCAAGCAGCCCCAGTCTCTGTGCCTCTGTGCGAGCAGTGCCATGGGCAGATGAGGCTGAGCAACAGCTTTCCAGGCTAGCTCTTTCTACCTCTGAGCTATATGCAGACGTTCGCATTTTGGGAGAAGAGCTGCCGGACGCCCACTTCACGGATCTCCAAAGATACGTTTGAAGTTTGAGGGGGCAAGACAAGCAAGCAGCCCCAGTCTCTGTGCCTCTGTGCGAGCAGTGCCATGGGCAGATGAGGCTGAGCAACAGCTTTCCAGGCTAGCTCTTTCTGGCTGCGAGCTATCTACAGACGTTCGCATTTTCAGAGCAGGGCCGACGGAGGGCCCCTGCACGGACCCCCAAAGCTACGTTTGAAGTTTGAGGTGGCACAACAAGCAAGCAGCCCCAGTCTCTCTGCCTCTAAGCGAGCAGTGCCATGGGCAGATGAGGCTGAGCAACAGCTTTCCAGGCTAGCTCTTTCTGGCTGCGAGCTATCTGCAGACGTTCGCATTTTTGAAGCAGGGCTGCCGGAGGCGCCCGGAATGGACCACCTACGTTGCGTTTGAAGTTTGAGGGGGCAAGACAAGCAAGCAGCCCCAGTCTCTGTGTTTCTGTGCGAGCAGTGCCATGGGCAGATGAGGCTGAGCAACAGCTTTCCAGGCTAGCTCTTTCTGCCTGCGACCTATCTGCAGACATTCCAATTTCAGAGCAGGGATTCTGGAGGCCCCCTGCATTGACCCCCAAAGCTACGTTTGAAGTATGAGGTGGCAAGACAAGCAAGCAGCCCCAGTCTCTGTACCTCTGTGCGAGCAGTGCCATTGGCAGATGAGGTTGAGCAACAGTTTTCCAGGCTAGCTCTTTCTGCCTGCGAGCTATCTGCAGACATTCTCATTTTCAGAGCAGGGCTGCCGGAGGCCCCCTGCACGGACCCCCAAAGATACGTTTGAAGTTTGAGGGGGCAAGACAAGCAAGCAGCCCCAGTCTCTGTGCCTCTGTGCGAGCAGTGCCATGGGCAGATGAGGCTGAGAAACAGCTTTCCAGGATAGCTCTTTCTGCCTGCGACCTATCTGCAGACATTCCAATTTCAGAGCAGGGATTCTGGAGGCCCCCTGCAGGGACCCCCAAAGCTACGTTTGAAGTGTGAGGTGGCAAGACAAGCAAGCAGCCCCAGTCTCTGTACCTCTGTGCGAGCAGTGCCATTGGCAGATGAGGCTGAGCAACAGTTTTCCAGGCTAGCTCTTTCTGCCTGCGAGCTATCTGCACACGTTCGCATTTTCGGAGCATCGCTGACGGAGGCGCCCGGCACGGACGACCTAAGCTACGTTTGAAGTTTGAGGGGGCAAGACAAGCAAGCAGCCCCAGTCTCTGTGCCTCTGTGCGAGCAGTGCCATGGGCAGATGAGGCTGAGCAACAGCTTTCAAGGCTAGCTCTTTTTGTCTGCGGGCTATTTGCAGACGTTCACATTTTCCGGGCAGCTCTGCAGGAGGCCCCCTGCACGAACTCTCAACGATACGTTTGAAGTTTGAGGTGGCAAGACAAGCAAGCAGCCCCAGTCTCTGTGTTTCTGTGCGAGCAGTGCCATGGGCAGATGAGGCTGAGCAACAGCTTTCCAGGCTAGCTCTTTCTGCCTGCGAGCTATCTGCAGACATTCGCATTTTCAGAGCAGGGCTGCCGGAGGCCCCCTGCACGGACCCCCAAAGCTACGTTTGAAGTTTGAGGGGGCAAGACAAGCAAGCAGCCCCAGTCTCTGTGCCTCTGTGCGAGCAGTGCCATGGGCAGATGAGGCTGAGAAACAGCTTTCCAGGATAGCTCTTTCTGCCTGCGACCTATCTGCAGACATTCCAATTTCAGAGCAGGGATTCTGGAGGCCACCTGCAGGGACCCCCAAAGCTACGTTTGAAGTGTGAGGTGGCAAGACAAGCAAGCAGCCCCAGTCTCTGTACCTCTGTGCGAGCAGTGCCATTGGCAGATGAGGCTGAGCAACAGTTTTCCAGGCTAGCTCTTTCTGCCTGCGAGCTATCTGCACACGTTCGCATTTTCGGAGCATCGCTGATGGAGGCGCCCGGCACGGACGACCTAAGCTACGTTTGAAGTTTGAGGGGACAAGACAAGCAAGCAGCCCCAGTCTCTGTGCCTCTGTGCGAGCAGTGCCATGGGCAGATGAGGCTGAGCAACAGCTTTCCAGGCTAGCTCTTTCTGGCTGCGAGCTATCTGCAGACGTTCGCATTTTCGGGGCAGGGCTGCCGGAGGCGCCCGGAATGGACCACCTAAGTTGCGTTTGAAGTTTGAGTTGGCAAGACAAGCAAGCAGCCCCAGTCTCTGTTTCTGTGCGAGCAGTGCCATGGGCAGATGAGGCTGAGCAACAGCTTTCCAGGCTAGCTCTTTCTGGCTGCGAGCTATCTGGAGACGTTCGCATTTTCAGAGCAGGGCTGTCGATATTGTCCGACACGGAACCCCAAATCTATGTTTGAAGTTTGAGGGGGCAAGACAAGCAAGCAGCCCCAGTCTCTGTGCCTCTATGCGAGCAGTGCCATGGGCAGATGAGGCTGAGCAACAGCTTTCCAGGCTAGATCTTTCTGGCTGCGAGCTATCTGCAGACATTTGCAATATCAGATCAGGGCTGCCAGAATCTTCCGACACGGACACCCAAATGTACGTTTGAAGTTTGAGGTGGCGAGACAAGCAAGCAGCCCCAGTCTCTGTGCCTCTCTGCGAGCACTGCCATGGGCAGATGAGGCTGAGCAACAGCTTTCCAGGCTAGCTCTTTCTGCCTGCGATCTATCTGCAGACGTTCGCATTTTCAGAGCAGGGCTGTCGGAATTGTCCGACATGGAACCCCAAAGATACGTTTGAAGTTTGAGGGGGCAAGACAAGCAAGCAGCTCCAGTCTCTGTGCCGCTATGCGAGCAGTGCCATGGGCAGATGAGGCTGAACAACAGCTTTCCAGGCTAGCTCTTTCTACCTCTTAGCTATATGCAGACGTTCGCATTTTGGAAGAAGGGCTGCCGGTCGCCCACTTCACGGACCTCCAAAGATACGTTTGAAGTTTGATGTGGCAAGACAAGCAAGCAGCCCCAGTCTCTGTGCCTCTGTGCGAGCAGTGCCATGGGCTGGTAAGGCTGAGCAACATCTTTCCAGGCTAGCTCTTTCTGGCTGAGAGCTATCTGCAGACGTTCGCATTTTGGGAGCAGGGCTGCCGGAGTCGCCCGGAACGCACCACCTAAGCTACGTTTGAAGTTTGAGGGGGCAAGACAAGCAAGCAGCCCCAGTCTCTGTGCCTCTGTGCGAGCAGTGCCATGGGCAGATGAGGCTGAGCAACAGCTTTCCAGGCTAGCTCTTTCTACCTCTGAGCTATATGCAGACGTTCGCATTTTGGGAGAAGGGCTGCCGGACGCCCACTTCACGGACCTCCAAAGATACGTTTGAAGTTTGAGGGGGCAAGACAAGCAAGCAGCCCCAGACTCTGTGCCTCTGTGCGAGCAGTGCCATGGGCAGATGAGGCTGAGAAACAGCTTTCCAGGCTAGCTCTTTCTGGCTGCGAGCTATCTACAGACGTTCGCATTTTCAGAGCAGGGCTGACGGAGGGCCCCTGCACGGACCCCCAAAGCTACGTTTGAAGTTTGAGGTGGCACAACAAGCAAGCAGCCCCAGTCTCTCTGCCTCTAAGCGAGCAGTGCCATGGGCAGATGAGGCTGAGCAACAGCTTTCCAGGCTAGCTCTTTTTGGCTGCGAGCTATCTGCAGACGTTCGCATTTTCAGAGCAGGACGGTCTCAGGCCCCCTGCACGGACCCCCAAAGCTACGTTTGAAGTGTGATGTGCAAGACAAGCAAGCAGCCCCAGTCTCTGTGCCTCTGTGCGAGCAGTGCCATGGGCAGATGAGGCTGAGCAACAGCTTTCCAGGCTAGCTCTTTCTGCCTGCGAGCTATCTGCAGACGTTCGCATTTTCACAGCAGGGCTGCCAGAAGCACCCGGCACAGACCCCCAAAGTAACGTTTGAAGTTTGAGGTGGCAAGACAAGCAAGCAGCCCCAGTCTCTGTGCCTCTGTGCGAGCAGTGCCATGGGCAGATGAGACTGAGCAACAGCTTTCCAGGCTAGCTCTTTCTGGCTGCCAGCTATCTGCAGACGTTCGCATTTTGGGAGCAGGGCTGCCAGAGATGCCTGGCATGGACCAACTAAAATACATTTGAAGTTTGAGGGGGCAAGACAAGCAAGCAGCCCCAGTCTCTGTGCCTCTGTGCGAGCAGTGCCATGGGCAGATGAGGCTGAGCAACAGTTTTCCAGGCTAGCTCTTTCTGCCTGCGAGCTATCTGCACACGTTCGCATTTTCGGAGCATTGCTGATGGAGGCGCCCGGCACGGACGACCTAAGCTACGTTTGAAGTTTGAGGGGGCAAGACAAGCAAGCAGCCCCAGTCTCTGTGCCTCTGTGCGAGCAGTGCCATGGGCAGATGAGGCTGAGCAACAGCTTTCCAGGCTAGCTCTTTTTGTCTGCGGGCTATCTGCAGACGTTCACATTTTCCGGGCAGCTCTGCAGGAGGCCCCCTGCACGGACTCTCAACGATACGTTTGAAGTTTGAGGTGGCAAGACAAGCAAGCAGCCCCAGTCTCTGTGTTTCTGTGCGAGCAGTGCCATGGGCAGATGAGGCTGAGCAACAGCTTTCCAGGATAGCTCTTTCTGCCTGCGAGCTATCTGCAGACATTCTCATTTTCAGAGCAGGGCTGCCGGAGGCCCCCTGCACGGACCCCCAAAGATACGTTTGAAGTTTGAGGGGGCAAGACAAGCAAGCAGCCCCAGTCTCTGTGCCTCTGTGCGAGCAGTGCCATGGGCAGATGAGGCTGAGCAACAGCTTTCCAGGCTAGCTCTTTCTGGCTGCGAGCTATCTGCAGACGTTCGCATTTTCGGGGCAGGGCTGCCGGAGGCGCCCGGAATGGACCACCTAAGTTGCGTTTGAAGTTTGAGGGGGCAAGACAAGCAAGCAGCCCCAGTCTCTGTTTCTGTGCGAGCAGTGCCATGGGCAGATGAGGCTGAGCAACAGATTTCCAGGCTAGATCTTTCTGGCTGCGAGCTATCTGGAGACGTTCGCATTTTCAGAGCAGGGCTGTCGATATTGCCCGACACGGAACCCCAAATCTATGTTTGAAGTTTGAGGGGGCAAGACAAGCAAGCAGCCCCAGTCTCTGTGCCTCTGTGCGAGCAGTGCCATGGGCAGATGAGGCTGAGCAACAGCTTTCCAGGCTAGCTCTTTCTGGCTGCGAGCTATCTGCAGACGTTTGCAATATCAGAGCAGGGCTGCCAGAATCTTCCGACACGGACACCCAAATGTACGTTTGAAGTTTGAGGTGGCGAGACAAGCAAGCAGCCCCAGTCTCTGTGCCTCTGTGCGAGCACTGCCATGGGCAGATGAGGCTGAGCAACAGCTTTCCAGGCTAGCTCTTTCTGCCTGCGATCTATCTGCAGACGTTCGCATTTTCAGAGCAGGGCTGTCGGAATTGTCCGACATGGAACCCCAAAGATACGTTTGAAGTTTGAGGGGGCAAGACAAGCAAGCAGCTCCAGTCTCTGTGCCGCTATGCGAGCAGTGCCATGGGCAGATGAGGCTGAACAACAGCTTTCCAGGCTAGCTCTTTCTACCTCTTAGCTATATGCAGACGTTCGCATTTTGGAAGAAGGGCTGCCGGTCGCCCACTTCACGGACCTCCAAAGATACGTTTGAAGTTTGATGTGGCAAGACAAGCAAGCAGCCCCAGTCTCTGTGCCTCTGTGCGAGCAGTGCCATGGGCTGGTAAGGCTGAGCAACATCTTTCCAGGCTAGCTCTTTCTGGCTGAGAGCTATCTGCAGACGTTCGCATTTTGGGAGCAGGGCTGCCGGAGTCGCCCGGAACGCACCACCTAAGCTACGTTTGAAGTTTGAGGGGGCAAGACAAGCAAGCAGCCCCAGTCTCTGTGCCTCTGTGCGAGCAGTGCCATGGGCAGATGAGGCTGAGCAACAGCTTTCCAGGCTAGCTCTTTCTACCTCTGAGCTATATGCAGACGTTCGCATTTTGGGAGAAGGGCTGCCGGACGCCCACTTCACGGACCTCCAAAGATACGTTTGAAGTTTGAGGGGGCAAGACAAGCAAGCAGCCCCAGACTCTGTGCCTCTGTGCGAGCAGTGCCATGGGCAGATGAGGCTGAGAAACAGCTTTCCAGGCTAGCTCTTTCTGGCTGCGAGCTATCTACAGACGTTCGCATTTTCAGAGCAGGGCTGACGGAGGGCCCCTGCACGGACCCCCAAAGCTACGTTTGAAGTTTGAGGTGGCACAACAAGCAAGCAGCCCCAGTCTCTCTGCCTCTAAGCGAGCAGTGCCATGGGCAGATGAGGCTGAGCAACAGCTTTCCAGGCTAGCTCTTTTTGGCTGCGAGCTATCTGCAGACGTTCGCATTTTCAGAGCAGGACGGTCTCAGGCCCCCTGCACGGACCCCCAAAGCTACGTTTGAAGTGTGATGTGCAAGACAAGCAAGCAGCCCCAGTCTCTGTGCCTCTGTGCGAGCAGTGCCATGGGCAGATGAGGCTGAGCAACAGCTTTCCAGGCTAGCTCTTTCTGCCTGCGAGCTATCTGCAGACGTTCGCATTTTCACAGCAGGGCTGCCAGAAGCACCCGGCACAGACCCCCAAAGTAACGTTTGAAGTTTGAGGTGGCAAGACAAGCAAGCAGCCCCAGTCTCTGTGCCTCTGTGCGAGCAGTGCCATGGGCAGATGAGACTGAGCAACAGCTTTCCAGGCTAGCTCTTTCTGGCTGCCAGCTATCTGCAGACGTTCGCATTTTGGGAGCAGGGCTGCCAGAGATGCCTGGCATGGACCAACTAAAATACATTTGAAGTTTGAGGGGGCAAGACAAGCAAGCAGCCCCAGTCTCTGTGCCTCTGTGCGAGCAGTGCCATGGGCAGATGAGGCTGAGCAACAGTTTTCCAGGCTAGCTCTTTCTGCCTGCGAGCTATCTGCACACGTTCGCATTTTCGGAGCATTGCTGATGGAGGCGCCCGGCACGGACGACCTAAGCTACGTTTGAAGTTTGAGGGGGCAAGACAAGCAAGCAGCCCCAGTCTCTGTGCCTCTGTGCGAGCAGTGCCATGGGCAGATGAGGCTGAGCAACAGCTTTCCAGGCTAGCTCTTTTTGTCTGCGGGCTATCTGCAGACGTTCACATTTTCCGGGCAGCTCTGCAGGAGGCCCCCTGCACGGACTCTCAACGATACGTTTGAAGTTTGAGGTGGCAAGACAAGCAAGCAGCCCCAGTCTCTGTGTTTCTGTGCGAGCAGTGCCATGGGCAGATGAGGCTGAGCAACAGCTTTCCAGGATAGCTCTTTCTGCCTGCGAGCTATCTGCAGACATTCTCATTTTCAGAGCAGGGCTGCCGGAGGCCCCCTGCACGGACCCCCAAAGATACGTTTGAAGTTTGAGGGGGCAAGACAAGCAAGCAGCCCCAGTCTCTGTGCCTCTGTGCGAGCAGTGCCATGGGCAGATGAGGCTGAGCAACAGCTTTCCAGGCTAGCTCTTTCTGGCTGCGAGCTATCTGCAGACGTTCGCATTTTCGGGGCAGGGCTGCCGGAGGCGCCCGGAATGGACCACCTAAGTTGCGTTTGAAGTTTGAGGGGGCAAGACAAGCAAGCAGCCCCAGTCTCTGTTTCTGTGCGAGCAGTGCCATGGGCAGATGAGGCTGAGCAACAGCTTTCCAGGCTAGATCTTTCTGGCTGCGAGCTATCTGGAGACGTTCGCATTTTCAGAGCAGGGCTGTCGATATTGCCCGACACGGAACCCCAAATCTATGTTTGAAGTTTGAGGGGGCAAGACAAGCAAGCAGCCCCAGTCTCTGTGCCTCTGTGCGAGCAGTGCCATGGGCAGATGAGGCTGAGCAACAGCTTTCCAGGCTAGCTCTTTCTGGCTGCGAGCTATCTGCAGACGTTTGCAATATCAGAGCAGGGCTGCCAGAATCTTCCGACACGGACACCCAAATGTACGTTTGAAGTTTGAGGTGGCGAGACAAGCAAGCAGCCCCAGTCTCTGTGCCTCTGTGCGAGCACTGCCATGGGCAGATGAGGCTGAGCAACAGCTTTCCAGGCTAGCTCTTTCTGCCTGCGATCTATCTGCAGACGTTCGCATTTTCAGAGCAGGGCTGTCGGAATTGTCCGACATGGAACCCCAAAGATACGTTTGAAGTTTGAGGGGGCAAGACAAGCAAGCAGCTCCAGTCTCTGTGCCGCTATGCGAGCAGTGCCATGGGCAGATGAGGCTGAATAACAGCTTTCCAGGCTAGCTCTTTCTACCTCTTAGCTATATGCAGACGTTCGAATTTTGGAAGAAGGGCTGCCGGTCGCCCACTTCACGGACCTCCAAAGATAAGTTTGAAGTTTGATGTGGCAAGACAAGCAAGCAGCCCCAGTCTCTGTGCCTCTGTGCGAGCAGTGCCATGGGCAGGTGAGGCTGAGCAACAACTTTCCAGGCTAGCTCTTTCTGGCTGAGAGCTATCTGCAGACGTTCGCATTTTGGGAGCAGGGCTGCCGGAGTCGCCCGGAACGCACCACCTAAGCTACGTTTGAAGTTTGAGGGGGCAAGACAAGCAAGCAGCCCCAGTCTCTGTGCCTCTGTGCCAGCAGTGCCATGGGCAGATGAGGCTGAGCAACAGCTTTCCAGGCTAGCTCTTTCTACCTCTGAGCTATATGCAGACGTTCGCATTTTGGGAGAAGGGCTGCCGGACGCCCACTTCACGGACCTCCAAAGATACGTTTGAAGTTTGAGGGGGCAAGACAAGCAAGCAGCCCCAGTCTCTGTGCCTCTGTGCAAGCAGTGCCATGGGCAGGTGAGGCTGAGAAACAGCTTTCCAGGCTAGCTCTTTCTGGCTGCGAGCTATCTACAGACGTTCGCATTTTCAGAGCAGGGCTGACGTAGGGCCCCTGCACGGACCCCCAAAGCTACGTTTGAAGTTTGAGGTGGCACAACAAGCAAGCAGCCCCAGTCTCTCTGCCTCTAAGCGAGCAGTGCCATGGCCAGATGAGGCTGAGCAACAGCTTTCCAGGCTAGCTTTTTTTGGCTGCGAGCTATCTGCAGACGTTCGCATTTTCAGAGCAGGACGGTCTCAGGCCCCCTGCACGGACCCCCAAAGCTACGTTTGAAGTGTGATGTGGCAAGACAAGCAAGCAGCCCCAGTCTCTGTGCCTCTGTGCGAGCAGTGCCATGGGCAGATGAGGCTGAGCAACAGCTTTCCAGGCTAGCTCTTTCTGCCTGCGAGCTATCTGCAGACGTTCGCATTTTCAGAGCAGGGCTGCCAGAAGCACCCGGCACAGACCCCCAAAGTAACGTTTTAAGTTTGAGGTGGCAAGACAAGCAAGCAGCCCCAGTCTCTGTGCCTCTGTGCGAGCAGTGCCATGGGCAGATGAGGCTGAGCAACAGCTTTCCAGGCTAGCTCTTTCTGGCTGCCAGCTATCTGCAGACGTTCGCATTTTCAGAGCAGCGCTACGGGAGGCGCCCGGCATGGACCACCTAAGATACGTTTGAAGTGTGAGGTGGAAAGACAAGCAAGTAACCCCAGTCTCTGTGCCTCAGTGCGAGCAGTGCCATGGGCAGATGAGGCTAAGCAACAGCTTTCCAGGCTAGCTCTTTCTGGCTGCGAGCTATGTGCAGACGTTCGCATTTTCAGAGCAGGGCTGTCGGAAGTGTCCGACAAGGAACCCCAAAGATATGTCTGAAGTTTGAGGTGGCAAGACAAGCAAGCAGCCCCAGTCTCTGTGCCTCTGTGCGAGCAGTGCCATGGGCAGATGAGGCTGAGCAACATCTTTCCAGGCTAGCTCTTTCTGGCTGCCAGCTATCTGCCGACGTCCGCATTTTCAGAGCAGGGCTGACGGAGGGCCCCTGCACGGACCCCCAAAGCTACATTTGAAGTTTAAGGTGGCAAGACAAGCAAGCAGCCCCAGTCTCTGTGCCTCTATGCGAGCAGTGCCATTGGCAGATGAGGCTGAACAACAGCTTTCCAGGCTAGCTCTTGCTACCTCTGTACTATATGCAGACATTCGCATTTTGGGAGAAGGGCTGCCGGACGCCCACTTCACGAAACCCCAAAGATACGTTTGAAGTTTGACGTGGCAAAAAAAGCAAGCAGCACCAGTCTCTGTGCCTCTGTGCGAGCAGTGCCATGGGCAGATGAGGCTGAGCAACAGCTTTCCAGGCTAGCTCTTTTTGTCTGCGGGCTATCTGCAGACGTTCACATTTTCCGGGCAGCTCTGCAGGAGGCCCCCTGCACGGACTCTCAACGATACGTTTGAAGTTTGAGGGGGCAAGACAAGCAAGCAGCCCCAGTCTCTGTGCCTCTGTGCGAGCAGTGCCATGGGCAGATGAGGCTGAGCAACAGCTTTCCAGGCTAGCTCTTTCTGGCTGCGAGCTATCTGCAGACGTTCGCATTTTCGGGGCAGGGCTGCCGGAGGCGCCCGGAATGGACCACCTAAGTTGCGTTTGAAGTTTGAGGGGGCAAGACAAGCAAGCAGCCCCAGTCTCTGTTTCTGTGCGAGCAGTGCCATGGGCAGATGAGGCTGAGCAACAGCTTTCCAGGCTAGATCTTTCTGGCTGCGAGCTATCTGGAGACGTTCGCATTTTCAGAGCAGGGCTGTCGATATTGTCCGACACGGAACCCCAAATCTATGTTTGAAGTTTGAGGGGGCAAGACAAGCAAGCAGCCCCAGTCTCTGTGCCTCTGTGCGAGCAGTGCCATGGGCAGATGAGGCTGAGCAACAGCTTTCCAGGCTAGCTCTTTCTGGCTGCGAGCTATCTGCAGACGTTTGCAATATCAGAGCAGGGCTGCCAGAATCTTCCGACACGGACACCCAAATGTACGTTTGAAGTTTGAGGTGGCGAGACAAGCAAGCAGCCCCAGTCTCTGTGCCTCTGTGCGAGCACTGCCATGGGCAGATGAGGCTGAGCAACAGCTTTCCAGGCTAGCTCTTTCTGCCTGCGATCTATCTGCAGACGTTCGCATTTTCAGAGCAGGGCTGTCGGAATTGTCCGACATGGAACCCCAAAGATACGTTTGAAGTTTGAGGGGGCAAGACAAGCAAGCAGCTCCAGTCTCTGTGCCGCTATGCGAGCAGTGCCATGGGCAGATGAGGCTGAATAACAGCTTTCCAGGCTAGCTCTTTCTACCTCTTAGCTATATGCAGACGTTCGAATTTTGGAAGAAGGGCTGCCGGTCGCCCACTTCACGGACCTCCAAAGATAAGTTTGAAGTTTGATGTGGCAAGACAAGCAAGCAGCCCCAGTCTCTGTGCCTCTGTGCGAGCAGTGCCATGGGCAGGTGAGGCTGAGCAACAACTTTCCAGGCTAGCTCTTTCTGGCTGAGAGCTATCTGCAGACGTTCGCATTTTGGGAGCAGGGCTGCCGGAGTCGCCCGGAACGCACCACCTAAGCTACGTTTGAAGTTTGAGGGGGCAAGACAAGCAAGCAGCCCCAGTCTCTGTGCCTCTGTGCCAGCAGTGCCATGGGCAGATGAGGCTGAGCAACAGCTTTCCAGGCTAGCTCTTTCTACCTCTGAGCTATATGCAGACGTTCGCATTTTGGGAGAAGGGCTGCCGGACGCCCACTTCACGGACCTCCAAAGATACGTTTGAAGTTTGAGGGGGCAAGACAAGCAAGCAGCCCCAGTCTCTGTGCCTCTGTGCAAGCAGTGCAATGGGCAGGTGAGGCTGAGAAACAGCTTTCCAGGCTAGCTCTTTCTGGCTGCGAGCTATCTACAGACGTTCGCATTTTCAGAGCAGGGCTGACGTAGGGCCCCTGCACGGACCCCCAAAGCTACGTTTGAAGTTTGAGGTGGCACAACAAGCAAGCAGCCCCAGTCTCTCTGCCTCTAAGCGAGCAGTGCCATGGCCAGATGAGGCTGAGCAACAGCTTTCCAGGCTAGCTTTTTTTGGCTGCGAGCTATCTGCAGACGTTCGCATTTTCAGAGCAGGACGGTCTCAGGCCCCCTGCACGGACCCCCAAAGCTACGTTTGAAGTGTGATGTGGCAAGACAAGCAAGCAGCCCCAGTCTCTGTGCCTCTGTGCGAGCAGTGCCATGGGCAGATGAGGCTGAGCAACAGCTTTCCAGGCTAGCTCTTTCTGCCTGCGAGCTATCTGCAGACGTTCGCATTTTCAGAGCAGGGCTGCCAGAAGCACCCGGCACAGACCCCCAAAGTAACGTTTTAAGTTTGAGGTGGCAAGACAAGCAAGCAGCCCCAGTCTCTGTGCCTCTGTGCGAGCAGTGCCATGGGCAGATGAGGCTGAGCAACAGCTTTCCAGGCTAGCTCTTTCTGGCTGCCAGCTATCTGCAGACGTTCGCATTTTCAGAGCAGCGCTACGGGAGGCGCCCGGCATGGACCACCTAAGATACGTTTGAAGTGTGAGGTGGCAAGACAAGCAAGTAACCCCAGTCTCTGTGCCTCAGTGCGAGCAGTGCCATGGGCAGATGAGGCTAAGCAACAGCTTTCCAGGCTAGCTCTTTCTGGCTGCGAGCTATGTGCAGACGTTCGCATTTTCAGAGCAGGGCTGTCGGAAGTGTCCGACAAGGAACCCCAAAGATATGTCTGAAGTTTGAGGTGGCAAGACAAGCAAGCAGCCCCAGTCTCTGTGCCTCTGTGCGAGCAGTGCCATGGGCAGATGAGGCTGAGCAACAGCTTTCCAGGCTAGCTCTTTCTGGCTGCGAGCTATCTGCAGACGTTCGCATTTTCATAGAAGGGCTGCCGGAGGCGCCCGGCACGGACCACCTAAGCTGCGTTTGAAGTTTGATTTGGCAAGACAAGGAAGCAGCCCCAGTCTCTGTGCCTCTGTGCGAGCAGTGCCATGGGCAGATGAGGCTGAGCAACATCTTTCCAGGCTAGCTCTTTCTGGCTGCCAGCTATCTGCCGACGTCCGCATTTTCAGAGCAGGGCTGACGGAGGGCCCCTGCACGGACCCCCAAAGCTACATTTGAAGTTTAAGGTGGCAAGACAAGCAAGCAGCCCCAGTCTCTGTGCCTCTATGCGAGCAGTGCCATTGGCAGATGAGGCTGAACAACAGCTTTCCAGGCTAGCTCTTGCTACCTCTGTACTATATGCAGACATTCGCATTTTGGGAGAAGGGCTGCCGGACGCCCACTTCACGAAACCCCAAAGATACGTTTGAAGTTTGACGTGGCAAAAAAAGCAAGCAGCACCAGTCTCTGTGCCTCTGTGCGAGCAGTGCCATGGGCAGATGAGGCTGAGCAACAGCTTTCCAGGCTAGCTCTTTTTGTCTGCGGGCTATCTGCAGACGTTCACATTTTCCGGGCAGCTCTGCAGGAGGCCCCCTGCACGGACTCTCAACGATACGTTTGAAGTTTGAGGTGGCAAGACAAGCAAGCAGCCCCAGTCTCTGTGTTTCTGTGCGAGCAGTGCCATGGGCAGATGAGGCTGAGCAACAGCTTTCCAGGCTAGCTCTTTCTACCTCTTAGCTATATGCTAAGAATATGCCTGGAAATATGCCAGGCTGTATGCCTGGAAACTGAATAACAGCTTTCCAGGCTAGCTCTTTCTACCTCTTAGCTATATGCAGACGTTCGCATTTTGGAAGAAGGGCTGCCGGTCGCCCACTTCACGGACCTCCAAAGATACGTTTGAAGTTTGATGTGGCAAGACAAGCAAGCAGCCCAGTCTCTGTGCCTCTGTGCGAGCAGTGCCATGGGCAGGTGAGGCTGAGCAACAACTTTCCAGGCTAGCTCTTTCTGGCTGAGAGCTATCTGCAGACGTTCACATTTTGGGAGCAGGGCTGCCGGAGTCGCCCGGAACGCACCACCTAAGCTACGTTTGAAGTTTGAGGGGGCAAGACAAGCAAGCAGCCCCAGTCTCTGTGCCTCTGTGCCAGCAGTGCCATGGGCAGATGAGGCTGAGCAACAGCTTTCCAGGCTAGCTCTTTCTACCTCTGAGCTATATGCAGACGTTCGCATTTTGGGAGAAGGGCTGCCGGACGCCCACTTCACGGACCTCCAAAGATACGTTTGAAGTTTGATGTGGCAAGACAAGCAAGCAGCCCCAGTCTCTGTGCCTCTGTGCGAGCAGTGCCATGGGCAGATGAGGCTGAGAAACAGCTTTCCAGGCTAGCTCTTTCTGGCTGCGAGCTATCTACAGACGTTCACATTTTCAGAGCAGGGCTGACGGAGGGCCCCTGCACAGACCCCCAAAGCTACGTTTGAAGTTTGAGGTGGCACAACAAGCAAGCAGCCCCAGTCTCTGTGCCTCTGTGCGAGCAGTGCCATGGGCAGATGAGGCTGAGCAACAGCTTTCCAGGCTAGCTCTTTTTGGCTGCGAGCTATCTGCAGACGTTCGCATTTTCAGAGCAGGACGGTTTCAGGCCCCCTGCACGGACCCCCAAAGCTACGTTTGAAGTGTGATGTGGCAAGACAAGCAAGCAGCCCCAGTCTCTGTGCCTCTGTGCGAGCAGTGCCATGGGCAGATGAGGCTGAGCAACAGCTTTCCAGGCTAGCTCTTTCTGCCTGCGAGCTATCTGCAGACGTTCGCATTTTCAGAGCAGGGCTGCCAGAAGCACCCGGCACAGACCCCCAAAGTACCGTTTTAAGTTTGAGGTGGCAAGACAAGCAAGCAGCCCCAGTCTCTGTGCCTCTGTGCGAGCAGTGCCATGGGCAGATGAGGCTGAGCAACAGCTTTCCAGGCTAGCTCTTTCTGGCTGCGAGCTATGTGCAGACGTTCGCATTTTCAGAGCAGGGCTGTCGGAAGTGTCCGACAAGGAACCCCAAAGATATGTTTGAAGTTTGAGGTGGCAAGACAAGCAAGCAGCCCCAGTCTCTGTGCCTCTGTGCGAGCAGTGCCATGGGCAGATGAGGCTGAGCAACAGCTTTCCAGGCTAGCTCTTTCTGGCTGCGAGCTATCTGCAGACGTTCGCATTTTCATAGAAGGGCTGCCGGAGGCGCCCGGCACGGACCACCTAAGCTGCGTTTGAAGTTTGATTTGGCAAGACAAGCAAGCAGCCCCAGTCTCTGTGCCTCTGTGCGAGCAGTGCCATGGGCAGATGAGGCTGAGCAACATCTTTCCAGGCTAGCTCTTTCTGGCTGCCAGCTATCTGCCGACGTCCGCATTTTCAGAGCAGGGCTGACGGAGGGCCCCTGCACGGACCCCCAAAGCTACATTTGAAGTTTAAGGTGGCAAGACAAGCAAGCAGCCCCAGTCTCTGTGCCTCTATGCGAGCAGTGCCATTGGCAGATGAGGCTGAACAACAGCTTTCCAGGCTAGCTCTTGCTACCTCTGTACTATATGCAGACGTTCGCATTTTGGGAGAAGGGCTGCCGGACGCCCACTTCACGAAACCCCAAAGATACGTTTGAAGTTTGACGTGGCAAGACAAGCAAGCAGCCCCAGTCTCTGTGCCTCTGTGCGAGCAGTGCCATGGGCAGATGAGGCTGAGCAACAGCTTTCCAGGCTAGCTCTTTCTGTCTGCGAGCTATCTGCAGACGTTCGCATTTTCAGAGCAGGGCTGCTGGAGGTGCCCTGCACGGACCACCTAAGACACTTTTAAAGTTTGAGGGGGCAAGACAAGCAAGCAGCCCCAGTCTCCGTGCCTCTGTGCAAGCAGTGCCATGGGCAGATGAGGCTGAGCAACAGCTTTCCAGGCTAGCTCTTTTTGTCTGCGGGCTATCTGCAGACGTTCGCATTTTCGGGGCAGCTCTGCAGGAGGCCCCCTGCACGGACTCTCAACGATTTGTTGGAAGTTTGAGGTGGCAAGACAAGCAAGCAGCCCCAGTCTCTGTGTTTCTGTGCGAGCAGTGCCATGGGCAGATGAGGCTGAGAAACAGCTTTCCAGGCTAGCTCTTTCTGCCTGCGAGCTATCTGCAGACATTCTCATTTTCAGAGCAGGGCTGCCGGAGGCCCCCTGCACGGACCCCCAAAGCTACGTTTGAAGTTTGAGGGGGCAAGACAAGCAAGCAGCCCCAGTCTCTGTTTCTGTGCGAGCAGTGCCATGGGCAGATGAGGCTGAGCAACAGCTTTCCAGGCTAGCTCTTTCTGGCTGCGAGCTATCTGCAGACGTTCGCATTTTCGGGGCAGGGCTGCCGGAGGCGCCCGGAATGGACCACCTAAGTTGCGTTTGAAGTTTGAGGGGGCAAGACAAGCAAGCAGCCCCAGTCTCTGTTTCTGTGCGAGCAGTGCCATGGGCAGATGAGGCTGAGCAACAGCTTTCCAGGCTAGCTCTTTCTGTCTGCGAGCTATCTGGAGACGTTCGCATTTTCAGAGCTGGGCTGTCGATATTGTCCGACACGGAACCACAAATCTATGTTTGAAGTTTGAGGGGGCAAGACAAGCAAGCAGCCCCAGTCTCTGTGCCTCTGTGCGAGCAGTGCCATGGGCAGATGAGGCTGAGCAACATCTTTCCAGGCTAGCTCTTTCTGCCTGCGAGCTCTCTGCAGACATTCGCATTTTCAGAGCAGGGCTGCCGGAGGCCCCCTGCAGGGACCCCCAAAGCTACGTTTGAAGTTTGAGGGGGCAAGACAAGCAAGCAGCCCCAGTCTCTGTGCCTCTATGCGAGCAGTGCCATGGGCAGATGAGGCTGAGCAACAGCTTTCCAGGCTAGCTCTTTCTGGCTGCGAGCTATCTGCAGACGTTTGCAATATCAGAGCAGGGCTGCCAGAATCTTCCAACACGGACACCCAAATGTACGTTTGAAGTTTGAGGTGGCGAGACAAGCAAGCAGCCCCAGTCTCTGTGCCTCTGTGCGAGCACTGCCATGGGCAGATGAGGCTGAGCAACAGCTTTCCAGGCTAGCTCTTTCTGCCTGCGATCTATCTGCAGACGTTCGCATTTTCAGAGCAGGGCTGTCGGAATTGTCCGACATGGAACCCCAAAGATACGTTTGAAGTTTGAGGGGGCAAGACAAGCAAGCAGCTCCAGTCTCTGTGCCGCTATGCGAGCAGTGCCATGGGCAGATGAGGCTGAATAACAGCTTTCCAGGCTAGCTCTTTCTACCTCTTAGCTATATGCAGACGTTCGAATTTTGGAAGAAGGGCTGCCGGTCGCCCACTTCACGGACCTCCAAAGATACGTTTGAAGTTTGATGTGGCAAGACAAGCAAGCAGCCCCAGTCTCTGTGCCTCTGTGCGAGCAGTGCCATGGGCAGATGAGGCTGAGCAACAGCTTTCCAGGCTAGCTTTTTTTGGCTGAGAGCTATCTGCAGACGTTCGCATTTTCAGAGCAGGACAGTCTCAGGCCCCCTGCACGGACCCCCAAAGCTACGTTTGAAGTGTGATGTGGCAAGACAAGCAAGTAACCCCAGTCTCTGTGCCTCTGTGCGAGCAGTGCCATGGGCAGATGAGGCTGAGCAACAGCTTTCCAGGCTAGCTCTTTCTGCCTGCGAGCTATCTGCAGACGTTCGCATTTTCAGAGCAGGGCTGCCAGAAGCACCCGGCACAGACCCCCAAAGTAACGTTTTAAGTTTGAGGTGGCAAGACAAGCAAGCAGCCCCAGTCTCTGTGCCTCTGCGCGAGCAGTGCCATGGGCAGATGAGGCTGAGCAACAGCTTTCCAGGCTAGCTCTTTCTGGCTGCCAGCTATCTGCAGACGTTCGCATTTTCAGAGCAGCGCTACGGGAGGCGCCCGGCATGGACCACCTAAGATACGTTTGAAGTGTGAGGTGGCAAGACAAGCAAGTAACCCCAGTCTCTGTGCCTCAGTGCGAGCAGTGCCATGGGCAGATGAGGCTAAGCAACAGCTTTCCAGGCTAGCTCTTTCTGGCTGCGAGCTATGTGCAGACGTTCGCATTTTCAGAGCAGGGCTGTCGGAAGTGTCCGACAAGGAACCCCAAAGATATGTCTGAAGTTTGAGGTGGCAAGACAAGCAAGCAGCCCCAGTCTCTGTGCCTCTGTGCGAGCAGTGCCATGGGCAGATGAGGCTGAGCAACAGCTTTCCAGGCTAGCTCTTTCTGGCTGCGAGCTATCTGCAGACGTTCGCATTTTCATAGAAGGGCTGCCGGAGGCGCCCGGCACGGACCACCTAAGCTGCGTTTGAAGTTTGATTTGGCAAGACAAGCAAGCAGCCCCAGTCTCTGTGCCTCTGTGCGAGCAGTGCCATGGGCAGATGAGGCTGAGCAACATCTTTCCAGGCTAGCTCTTTCTGGCTGCCAGCTATCTGCCGACGTCCGCATTTTCAGAGCAGGGCTGACGGAGGGCCCCTGCACGGACCCCCAAAGCTACATTTGAAGTTTAAGGTGGCAAGACAAGCAAGCAGCCCCAGTCTCTGTGCCTCTATGCGAGCAGTGCCATTGGCAGATGAGGCTGAGCAACAGCTTTCCAGGCTAGCTCTTTTTGTCTGCGGGCTATCTGCAGACGTTCACATTTTCCGGGCAGCTCTGCAGGAGGCCCCCTGCACGGACTCTCAACGATACGTTTGAAGTTTGAGGTGGCAAGACAAGCAAGCAGCCCCAGTCTCTGTGTTTCTGTGCGAGCAGTGCCATGGGCAGATGAGGCTGAGCAACAGCTTTCCAGGCTAGCTCTTTCTACCTCTTAGCTATATGCTAAGAATATGCCTGGAAATATGCCAGGCTATATGCCTGGAAACTGAATAACAGCTTTCCAGGCTAGCTCTTTCTACCTCTTAGCTATATGCAGACGTTCGCATTTTGGAAGAAGGGCTGCCGGTCGCCCACTTCACGGACCTCCAAAGATACGTTTGAAGTTTGATGTGGCAAGACAAGCAAGCAGCCCCAGTCTCTGTGCCTCTGTGCGAGCAGTGCCATGGGCAGGTGAGGCTGAGCAACAACTTTCCAGGCTAGCTCTTTCTGGCTGAGAGCTATCTGCAGACGTTCACATTTTGGGAGCAGGGCTGCCGGAGTCGCCCGGAACGCACCACCTAAGCTACGTTTGAAGTTTGAGGGGGCAAGACAAGCAAGCAGCCCCAGTCTCTGTGCCTCTGTGCCAGCAGTGCCATGGGCAGATGAGGCTGAGCAACAGCTTTCCAGGCTAGCTCTTTCTACCTCTGAGCTATATGCAGACGTTCGCATTTTGGGAGAAGGGCTGCCGGACGCCCACTTCACGGACCTCCAAAGATACGTTTGAAGTTTGAGGGGGCAAGACAAGCAAGCAGCCCCAGTCTCTCTGCCTCTAAGCGAGCAGTGCCATGGGCAGATGAGGCTGAGAAACAGCTTTCCAGGCTAGCTCTTTCTGGCTGCGAGCTATCTACAGACGTTCACATTTTCAGAGCAGGGCTGACGGAGGGCCCCTGCACAGACCCCCAAAGCTACGTTTGAAGTTTGAGGTGGCACAACAAGCAAGCAGCCCCAGTCTCTCTGCCTCTAAGCGAGCAGTGCCATGGGCAGATGAGGCTGAGCAACAGCTTTCCAGGCTAGCTCTTTTTGGCTGCGAGCTATCTGCAGACGTTCGCATTTTCAGAGCAGGACGGTTTCAGGCCCCCTGCACGGACCCCCAAAGCTACGTTTGAAGTGTGATGTGGCAAGACAAGCAAGCAGCCCCAGTCTCTGTGCCTCTGTGCGAGCAGTGCCATGGGCAGATGAGGCTGAGCAACAGCTTTCCAGGCTAGCTCTTTCTGGCTGCGAGCTATGTGCAGACGTTCGCATTTTCAGAGCAGGGCTGTCGGAAGTGTCCGACAAGGAACCCCAAAGATATGTTTGAAGTTTGAGGTGGCAAGACAAGCAAGCAGCCCCAGTCTCTGTGCCTCTGTGCGAGCAGTGCCATGGGCAGATGAGGCTGAGCAACAGCTTTCCAGGCTAGCTCTTTCTGGCTGCGAGCTATCTGCAGACGTTCGCATTTTCATAGAAGGGCTGCCGGAGGCGCCCGGCACGGACCACCTAAGCTGCGTTTGAAGTTTGATTTGGCAAGACAAGCAAGCAGCCCCAGTCTCTGTGCCTCTGTGCGAGCAGTGCCATGGGCAGATGAGGCTGAGCAACATCTTTCCAGGCTAGCTCTTTCTGGCTGCCAGCTATCTGCCGACGTCCGCATTTTCAGAGCAGGGCTGACGGAGGGCCCCTGCACGGACCCCCAAAGCTACATTTGAAGTTTAAGGTGGCAAGACAAGCAAGCAGCCCCAGTCTCTGTGCCTCTATGCGAGCAGTGCCATTGGCAGATGAGGCTGAACAACAGCTTTCCAGGCTAGCTCTTGCTACCTCTGTACTATATGCAGACGTTCGCATTTTGGGAGAAGGGCTGCCGGACGCCCACTTCACGAAACCCCAAAGATACGTTTGAAGTTTGACGTGGCAAGACAAGCAAGCAGCCCCAGTCTCTGTGCCTCTGTGCGAGCAGTGCCATGGGCAGATGAGGCTGAGCAACAGCTTTCCAGGCTAGCTCTTTCTGTCTGCGAGCTATCTGCAGACGTTCGCATTTTCAGAGCAGGGCTGCTGGAGGTGCCCTGCACGGACCACCTAAGACACTTTTAAAGTTTGAGGGGGCAAGACAAGCAAGCAGCCCCAGTCTCCGTGCCTCTGTGCAAGCAGTGCCATGGGCAGATGAGGCTGAGCAACAGCTTTCCAGGCTAGCTCTTTTTGTCTGCGGGCTATCTGCAGACGTTCGCATTTTCGGGGCAGCTCTGCAGGAGGCCCCCTGCACGGACTCTCAACGATTTGTTGGAAGTTTGAGGTGGCAAGACAAGCAAGCAGCCCCAGTCTCTGTGTTTCTGTGCGAGCAGTGCCATGGGCAGATGAGGCTGAGAAACAGCTTTCCAGGCTAGCTCTTTCTGCCTGCGAGCTATCTGCAGACATTCTCATTTTCAGAGCAGGGCTGCCGGAGGCCCCCTGCACGGACCCCCAAAGCTACGTTTGAAGTTTGAGGGGGCAAGACAAGCAAGCAGCCCCAGTCTCTGTTTCTGTGCGAGCAGTGCCATGGGCAGATGAGGCTGAGCAACAGCTTTCCAGGCTAGCTCTTTCTGGCTGCGAGCTATCTGCAGACGTTCGCATTTTCGGGGCAGGGCTGCCGGAGGCGCCCGGAATGGACCACCTAAGTTGCGTTTGAAGTTTGAGGGGGCAAGACAAGCAAGCAGCCCCAGTCTCTGTTTCTGTGCGAGCAGTGCCATGGGCAGATGAGGCTGAGCAACAGCTTTCCAGGCTAGCTCTTTCTGGCTGCGAGCTATCTGGAGACGTTCGCATTTTCAGAGCTGGGCTGTCGATATTGTCCGACACGGAACCACAAATCTATGTTTGAAGTTTGAGGGGGCAAGACAAGCAAGCAGCCCCAGTCTCTGTGCCTCTGTGCGAGCAGTGCCGTGGGCAGATGAGGCTGAGCAACATCTTTCCAGGCTAGCTCTTTCTGCCTGCGAGCTCTCTGCAGACATTCGCATTTTCAGAGCAGGGCTGCCGGAGGCCCCCTGCAGGGACCCCCAAAGCTACGTTTGAAGTTTGAGGGGGCAAGACAAGCAAGCAGCCCCAGTCTCTGTGCCTCTATGCGAGCAGTGCCATGGGCAGATGAGGCTGAGCAACAGCTTTCCAGGCTAGCTCTTTCTGGCTGAGAGCTATCTGCAGACGTTCGCATTTTGGGAGCAGGGCTGCCGGAGTCGCCCGGAACGCACCACCTAAGATACGTTTGAAGTTTGAGGGGGCAAGACAAGCAAGCAGCCCCAGTCTCTGTGCCTCTGTGCGAGCAGTGCCATGGGCAGATGAGGCTGAGCAACAGCTTTCCAGGCTAGCTCTTTCTACCTCTGAGCTATATGCAGACGTTCGCATTTTGGGAGAAGGGCTGCCGGACGCCCACTTCACGGACCTCCAAAGATACGTTTGAAGTTTGAGGGGGCAAGACAAGCAAGCAGCCCCAGTCTCTCTGCCTCTAAGCGAGCAGTGCCATGGGCAGATGAGGCTGAGCAACAGCTTTCCAGGCTAGCTCTTTTTGGCTGCGAGCTATCTGCAGACGTTCGCATTTTCAGAGCAGGACGGTTTCAGGCCCCCTGCACGGACCCCCAAAGCTACGTTTGAAGTGTGATGTGGCAAGACAAGCAAGCAGCCCCAGTCTCTGTGCCTCTGTGCGAGCAGTGCCATGGGCAGATGAGGCTGAGCAACAGCTTTCCAGGCTAGCTCTTTCTGGCTGCGAGCTATGTGCAGACGTTCGCATTTTCAGAGCAGGGCTGTCGGAAGTGTCCGACAAGGAACCCCAAAGATATGTTTGAAGTTTGAGGTGGCAAGACAAGCAAGCAGCCCCAGTCTCTGTGCCTCTGTGCGAGCAGTGCCATGGGCAGATGAGGCTGAGCAACAGCTTTCCAGGCTAGCTCTTTCTGGCTGCGAGCTATCTGCAGACGTTCGCATTTTCATAGAAGGGCTGCCGGAGGCGCCCGGCACGGACCACCTAAGCTGCGTTTGAAGTTTGATTTGGCAAGACAAGCAAGCAGCCCCAGTCTCTGTGCCTCTGTGCGAGCAGTGCCATGGGCAGATGAGGCTGAGCAACATCTTTCCAGGCTAGCTCTTTCTGGCTGCCAGCTATCTGCCGACGTCCGCATTTTCAGAGCAGGGCTGACGGAGGGCCCCTGCACGGACCCCCAAAGCTACATTTGAAGTTTAAGGTGGCAAGACAAGCAAGCAGCCCCAGTCTCTGTGCCTCTATGCGAGCAGTGCCATTGGCAGATGAGGCTGAACAACAGCTTTCCAGGCTAGCTCTTGCTACCTCTGTACTATATGCAGACGTTCGCATTTTGGGAGAAGGGCTGCCGGACGCCCACTTCACGAAACCCCAAAGATACGTTTGAAGTTTGACGTGGCAAGACAAGCAAGCAGCCCCAGTCTCTGTGCCTCTGTGCGAGCAGTGCCATGGGCAGATGAGGCTGAGCAACAGCTTTCCAGGCTAGCTCTTTCTGTCTGCGAGCTATCTGCAGACGTTCGCATTTTCAGAGCAGGGCTGCTGGAGGTGCCCTGCACGGACCACCTAAGACACTTTTAAAGTTTGAGGGGGCAAGACAAGCAAGCAGCCCCAGTCTCCGTGCCTCTGTGCAAGCAGTGCCATGGGCAGATGAGGCTGAGCAACAGCTTTCCAGGCTAGCTCTTTTTGTCTGCGGGCTATCTGCAGACGTTCGCATTTTCGGGGCAGCTCTGCAGGAGGCCCCCTGCACGGACTCTCAACGATTTGTTGGAAGTTTGAGGTGGCAAGACAAGCAAGCAGCCCCAGTCTCTGTGTTTCTGTGCGAGCAGTGCCATGGGCAGATGAGGCTGAGAAACAGCTTTCCAGGCTAGCTCTTTCTGCCTGCGAGCTATCTGCAGACATTCTCATTTTCAGAGCAGGGCTGCCGGAGGCCCCCTGCACGGACCCCCAAAGCTACGTTTGAAGTTTGAGGGGGCAAGACAAGCAAGCAGCCCCAGTCTCTGTTTCTGTGCGAGCAGTGCCATGGGCAGATGAGGCTGAGCAACAGCTTTCCAGGCTAGCTCTTTCTGGCTGCGAGCTATCTGCAGACGTTCGCATTTTCGGGGCAGGGCTGCCGGAGGCGCCCGGAATGGACCACCTAAGTTGCGTTTGAAGTTTGAGGGGGCAAGACAAGCAAGCAGCCCCAGTCTCTGTTTCTGTGCGAGCAGTGCCATGGGCAGATGAGGCTGAGCAACAGCTTTCCAGGCTAGCTCTTTCTGGCTGCGAGCTATCTGGAGACGTTCGCATTTTCAGAGCTGGGCTGTCGATATTGTCCGACACGGAACCACAAATCTATGTTTGAAGTTTGAGGGGGCAAGACAAGCAAGCAGCCCCAGTCTCTGTGCCTCTGTGCGAGCAGTGCCATGGGCAGATGAGGCTGAGCAACATCTTTCCAGGCTAGCTCTTTCTGCCTGCGAGCTCTCTGCAGACATTCGCATTTTCAGAGCAGGGCTGCCGGAGGCCCCCTGCAGGGACCCCCAAAGCTACGTTTGAAGTTTGAGGGGGCAAGACAAGCAAGCAGCCCCAGTCTCTGTGCCTCTATGCGAGCAGTGCCATGGGCAGATGAGGCTGAGCAACAGCTTTCCAGGCTAGCTCTTTCTGGCTGAGAGCTATCTGCAGACGTTCGCATTTTGGGAGCAGGGCTGCCGGAGTCGCCCGGAACGCACCACCTAAGATACGTTTGAAGTTTGAGGGGGCAAGACAAGCAAGCAGCCCCAGTCTCTGTGCCTCTGTGCGAGCAGTGCCATGGGCAGATGAGGCTGAGCAACAGCTTTCCAGGCTAGCTCTTTCTACCTCTGAGCTATATGCAGACGTTCGCATTTTGGGAGAAGGGCTGCCGGACGCCCACTTCACGGACCTCCAAAGATACGTTTGAAGTTTGAGGGGGCAAGACAAGCAAGCAGCCCCAGTCTCTGTGCCTCTGTGCGAGCAGTGCCATGGGCAGATGAGGCTGAGCAACAGCTTTCCAGGCTAGCTCTTTCTGGCTGCGAGCTATCTGCAGACATTCGCATTTTCAGAGCAGGGCTACGGGAGGCGCCCGGCATGGACCACCTAAGATACGTTTGAAGTGTGAGGTGGCAAGACAAGCAAGTAACCCCAGTCTCTGTGCCTCAGTGCGAGCAGTGCCATGGGCAGATGAGGCTAAGCAACAGCTTTCCAGGCTAGCTCTTTCTGGCTGCGAGCTATGTGCAGACGTTCGCATTTTCAGAGCAGGGCTGTCGGAAGTGTCCGACAAGGAACCCCAAAGATATGTTTGAAGTTTGAGGTGGCAAGACAAGCAAGCAGCCCCAGTCTCTGTGCCTCTGTGAGAGCAGTGCCATGGGCAGATGAGGCTGAGCAACATCTTTCCAGGCTAGCTCTTTCTGGCTGCCTGCTATCTGCCGACGTCCGCATTTTCAGAGCAGGGCTGACGGAGGGCCCCTGCACGGACCCCCAAAGCTACATTTGAAGTTTAAGGTGGCAAGACAAGCAAGCAGCCCCAGTCTCTGTGCCTCTATGCGAGCAGTGCCATTGGCAGATGAGGCTGAACAACAGCTTTCCAGGCTAGCTCTTGCTACCTCTGTACTATATGCAGACGTTCGCATTTTGGGAGAAGGGCTGCCGGACGCCCACTTCACGAAACCCCAAAGATACGTTTGAAGTTTGACGTGGCAAAAAAAGCAAGCAGCACCAGTCTCTGTGCCTCTGTGCGAGCAGTGCCATGGGCAGATGAGGCTGAGCAACAGCTTTCCAGGCTAGCTCTTTCTGTCTGCGAGCTATCTGCAGACGTTCGCATTTTCAGAGCAGGGCTGCTGGAGGTGCCCTGCACGGACCACCTAAGACACTTTTAAAGTTTGAGGGGGCAAGACAAGCAAGCAGCCCCAGTCTCCGTGCCTCTGTGCAAGCAGTGCCATGGGCAGATGAGGCTGAGCAACAGCTTTCCAGGCTAGCTCTTTTTGTCTGCGGGCTATCTGCAGACGTTCGCATTTTCGGGGCAGCTCTGCAGGAGGCCCCCTGCACGGACTCTCAACGATTTGTTGGAAGTTTGAGGTGGCAAGACAAGCAAGCAGCCCCAGTCTCTGTGTTTCTGTGCGAGCAGTGCCATGGGCAGATGAGGCTGAGAAACAGCTTTCCAGGCTAGCTCTTTCTGCCTGCGAGCTATCTGCAGACATTCTCATTTTCAGAGCAGGGCTGCCGGAGGCCCCCTGCACGGACCCCCAAAGCTACGTTTGAAGTTTGAGGGGGCAAGACAAGCAAGCAGCCCCAGTCTCTGTGCCTCTGTGCGAGCAGTGCCATGGGCAGATGAGGCTGAGAAACAGCTTTCCAGGCTAGCTCTTTCTGGCTGCGAGCTATCTGGAGACGTTCGCATTTTCAGAGCAGGGCTGTCGATATTGTCCGACACGGAACCCCAAATCTATGTTTGAAGTTTGAGGTGGCAAGACAAGCAAGCAGCCCCAGTCTCTGTGCCTCTGTGCGAGCAGTGCCATGGGCAGATGAGGCTGAGCAACAGCTTTCCAGGCTAGCTCTTTCTGCCTGCGAGCTCTCTGCAGACATTCGCATTTTCAGAGCAGGGCTGCCGGAGGCCCCCTGCAGGGACCCCCAAAGCTACGTTTGAAGTTTGAGGGGGCAAGACAAGCAAGCAGCCCCAGTCTCTGTGCCTCTATGCGAGCAGTGCCATGGGCAGATGAGGCTGAGCAACAGCTTTCCAGGCTAGCTCTTTCTGGCTGCGAGCTATCTGCAGACGTTTGCAATATCAGAGCAGGGCTGCCAGAATCTTCCGACACGGACACCCAAATGTACGTTTGAAGTTTGAGGTGGCGAGACAAGCAAGCAGCCCCAGTCTCTGTGCCTCTGTGCGAGCAGTGCCATGGGCAGGTGAGGCTGAGCAACAACTTTCCAGGCTAGCTCTTTCTGGCTGAGAGCTATCTGCAGACGTTCGCATTTTCAGAGCAGGGCTGCCGGAGTCGCCCGGAACGCACCACCTAAGCTACGTTTGAAGTTTGAGGGGGCAAGACAAGCAAGCAGCCCCAGTCTCTGTGCCTCTGTGCGAGCAGTGCTATGGGCAGATGAGGCTGAGCAACAGCTTTCCAGGCTAGCTCTTTCTACCTCTGAGCTATATGCAGACGTTCGCATTTTGGGAGAAGGGCTGCCGGACGCCCACTTCACGGACCTCCAAATATACGTTTGAAGTTTGAGGTGGCAAGACAAGCAAGCAGCCCCAGTCTCTGTGCCTCTGTGCGAGCAGTGCCATGGGCAGATGAGGCTGAGAAACAGCTTTCCAGGCTAGCTCTTTCTGGCTGCGAGCTATCTACAGACGTTCGCATTTTCAGAGCAGGGCTGACGGAGGCCCCCTGCACGGACCCCCAAAGCTACGTTTGAAGTTTGAGGTGGCACAACAAGCAAGCAGCCCCAGTCTCTCTGCCTCTAAGCGAGCAGTGCCATGGGCAGATGAGGCTGAGCAACAGCTTTCCAGGCTAGCTCTTTCTGGCTGCGAGCTATTTGCAGACGTTCGCATTTTCAGAGCAGGACGGTCTCAGGCCCCCTGCACGGACCCCCAAAGCTACGTTTGAAGTGTGATGTGGCAAGACAAGCAAGCAGCCCCAATCTCTGTGCCTCTGTGCGAGCAGTGCCATGGGCAGATGAGGCTGAGCAACAGCTTTCCAGGCTAGCTCTTTCTGCCTGCAAGCTATCTGCAGACGTTCGCATTTTCAGAGCAGGGCTGCCAGAAGCACCCGGCACAGACCCCCAAAGTAACGTTTTAAGTTTGAGGTGGCAAGACAAGCAAGCAGCCCCAATCTCTGTGCCTCTGTGCGAGCAATGCCATGGGCAGATGAGACTGAGCAACAGCTTTCCAGGCTAGCTCTTTGTGGCTGCGAGCTATCTGCAGACGTTCGCATTTTGGGAGCAGGGCTGCCAGAGATGCCTGGCATGGACCACCTAAAATACATTTGAAGTTTGAGGGGGCAAGACAAGCAAGCAGCCCCAGTCTCTGTGCCTCTATGCGAGCAGTGCCATGGGCAGATGAGGCTGAGCAACAGCTTTCCAGGCTAGCTCTTTCTGGCTGCGAGCTATCTGCAGACGTTCGCATTTTCGGAGCAGGGATGCCGGAGGAGCCCGGAATGGACCACCTAAGTTGCGTTTGAAGTTTGAGGGGGCAAGACAAGCAAGCAGCCCCAGTCTCTGTGCCTCTCTGCAAGCAGTGCCATGGGCAGATGAGGCTGAGCAACAGCTTTCCAGGCTAGCCCTTTCTGGCTGCGAGCTATCTGCACACGTTCGCATTTTCAGAGCAGGGCTGTCGACAGTGTCCGACACGGAATCCCAAATCTATGTTTGAAGTTTGAGGGGGCAAGACAAGCAAGCAGCCCCAGTCTCTGTGCCTCTGTGCGAGCAGTGCCATGGGCAGATGAGGCTGAGCAACAGCTTTCCAGGCTAGCTCTTTCTGGCTGCGAGCTATCTGGAGACGTTCGCATTTTCAGAGCAGGGCTACGGGAGGCGCCCGGCATGGACCACCTAACATACGTTTGACGTGTGAGGTGGCAAGACAAGCAAGTAACCCCAGTCTCTGTGCCTCAGTGCGAGCAGTGCCATGGGCAGATGAGGCTAAGCAACAGCTTTCCAGGCTAGCTCTTTCTGGCTGCGAGCTATGTGCAGACGTTCGCATTTTCAGAGCAGGGCTGTCGGAAGTGTCCGACAAGGAACACCAAAGATATGTTTGAAGTTTGAGGGGGCAAGACAAGCAAGCAGCCCCAGTCTCTGTGCCTCTGTGCGAGCAGTGCCATGGGCAGATGAGGCTGAGCAACAGCTTTCCAGGCTAGCTCTTTCTGGCTGCGAGCTATATGCAGACGTTCGCATTTTCATAGAAAGGCAGCCGGAGGCGCCCGGCACGCACCACCTAAGCTGCGTTTGAAGTTTGATTTGGCAAGACAAGCAAGCAGCCCCAGTCTCTGTGCCTCTGTGCGAGCAGTGCCATGGGCAGATGAGGCTGAGCAACATCTTTCCAGGCTAGCTCTTTCTGGCTGCCAGCTATCTGCCGACGTCCGCATTTTTAGAGCAGGGCTGCCGGAGGGCCCCTGCACGGACCCCCAAAGCTACATTTGAAGTTTAAGGTGGCAAGACAAGCAAGCAGCCCCAGTCTCTGTGCCTCTATGCGAGCAGTGCCATTGGCAGATGAGGCTGAACAACAGCTTTCCAGGCTAGCTCTTGCTACCTCTGTACTATATGCAGACGCTCGCATTTTGGGAGAAGGGCTGCCGGACGCCCACTTCACGAAACCCCAAAGATACGTTTGAAGTTTTACGTGGCAAAAAAAGCAAACAGCACCAGTCTCTGTGCCTATGTGCGAGCAGTGCCATGGGCAGATGAGGCTGAGCAACAGCTTTCCAGGCTAGCTCTTTCTGTCTGCGAGCTATCTGCAGACGTTCGCATTTTCAGAGCAGGGCTGCTGGAGGTGCCCTGCACGGACCACCTAAGACACTTTTAAAGTTTGAGGGGGCAAGACAAGCAAGCAGCCCCAATCTCCGTGCCTCTGTGCAAGCAGTGCCATGGGCAGATGAGGCTGAGAAACAGCTTTCCAGGCTAGCTCTTTTTGTCTGCGGGCTATCTGCAGACGTTCGCATTTTCGGGGCAGCTCTGCAGGAGGCCCCCTGCACGGACTCTCAACGATTTGTTGGAAGTTTGAGGTGGCAAGACAAGCAAGCAGCCCCAGTCTCCGTGCCTCTGTGCAAGCAGTGCCATGGGCAGATGAGACTGAGCAACAGCTTTCCAGGCTAGCTCTTTCTGGCTGCGAGCTATCTGCAGACGTTCGCATTCTCAGAGCAGGGCTGCCAGAGATGCCCGGCATGGACCACCTAAAATACATTTGCAGTTTGAGGGGGCAAGACAAGCAAGCAGCCCCAGTCTCTGTGCCTCTGTGCGAGCAGTGCCATGGGCAGATGAGGCTGAGCAACAGCTTTCCAGGCTAGCTCTTTAGGGCTGCGAGCTATCTGCAGACATTCGCATTTTCAGAGCAGGGCTGTCGATAGTGTCCGACACGGAACCCCAAATATATGTTTGAAGTTTGAGGGGGCAAGACAAGCAAGCAGCACCAGTCTCTGTGCCTCTATGCGAGCAGTGCCATGGGCACATGAGGCTGAGCAACAGCTTTCCAGGCTAGCTCTTTCTGTCTGCGAGCTATCTGCAGACGTTCGCATTTTCAGAGCATGGCTGTCGGAATTGTCCGACAAGGAACCCCAAAGATACGTTTGAAGTTTGAGAGGGCAAGACAAGCAAGCAGCCCCAGTCTCTGTGCCTCTGTGCGAGCAGTGCCATGGGCAGATGAGGCTGAGCAACAGCTTTCCAGGCTAGCTCTTTCTGGCTGCGAGCTATCTGCAGACGTTCGCATTCTCAGAGCAGGGCTGTGAATATTGTCCGACACGGGACCCCAAATATATGTTTGAAGTTTGAGGGGGCAAGACAAGCAAGCAGCCCCATTCTCTGTGCCTCTGTGCGAGCAGTGCCATGGGCAGATGAGGCTGAGCAACAGCTTTCCAGGTTAGCTCTTTCTGCCTGCGAGCTATCAGCAGACATTCGCAATTTCAGAGCAGGGCTTCTGGAGGCCCCCTGCGGGGACCCCAAAGCTACGTTTGAAGTGTGAGGTGGCAAGACAAGCAAGCAGCCCCAGTCTCTGTACCTCTGTGCGAGCAGTGCCATGGGCAGATGAGGCTGAGCAACAGTTTTCCAGGCTAGCCTTTTCTGCCTGCGAGCTATCTGCAGACGTTCGCATTTTCGGAGCATCGCTGACGGAGGCGCCCGACACGGACGACCT